>NC_136829.1:5625189-6184757 GCF_951394365.1 Tetrao urogallus
ACCGAGCGACAAATTCAAACCAAAGCAGCACAAAGACAGCCACGAAGGAGACGGTCGGCAGCGTTACGTGCTGCTGTGCCCGCTGAGCGCGGTGCCAGGCGCTCGGAGCCGCGAACAGGCGCTGCGTGGCACAGCCCACATAGCGCACAGCGGTACCGCGCTGCCCTTACGGGAAGCCACAACGCGCCCTGTCTCTTCGCTTCCCTCTGGACCATCTCGGTAACCATCAGTTCACCCACATCCCAGGAGGAGCCAGGTTATGCGTTGCCCCCGCCCCCCCCCCCCCCCCCCCCCCCCCCCCCCCCCCCCCCCCCCCCCCTTCCGGCCCACCCACGAGCACAGACCCAGGCTCCCCGCCCGGACACTGCCCGCCCGCACAGCCCCGGCCCCGCTCACACGTTGAGCGCGTTGCGTTTGTTCTGCATGGGCGTCTCCGGCACCAGATCGGCTTCCTTGAGGGCGGACCCGAGGAAGACGAGGCCGAGCAGCAACCAAGGCAGCCGGCGGCGCACTGCCGCGGTCACCAGCCGGGCCCGCAGGCAGCGGGCGCACCGCTCCAAGCGCTCCATCGCGGCCGCCGCTCCTCCTCCCGTCCCGCCGCTCCTCCCGGCTCCTCCCGGCTCCTCCCGGCCGCCGTACGCGTCACGCGGAGCCCCGCCTGCCGCCCGAGCGCCCCCGCGCGGCGCCCGCCGGGCCCTGAGCCTGAGGGAGCCGGAAACAGCGGCTGTGCGCATGCGCGGGGCGGATGCGTGCATGCGGGCGCCCCCTGTCGGACCGCCGCTTTGAAGCGTTGAGGGGGCGCGGGAGCTCGGAGTCTTTGAGATTAGAAGAGAGCTGCGAGGTGACGGAGTGCAGCGGGAGAGCCGCGCTGTGCCTAATTCGAGGCCTCCCTGCGCAGCCTGTGCCACTGCATCGCCTCTCTTTCTGAGAACAAATTCTTCCTTATCTCCAACGTGAACCTCGCCTTGCACACCTTAAAGCCATCACCTCTCCTTCTGTCGCTGTTACCTGGGAGCAGAGGCTGACCCCCACCTCACACAACCTCCTTCAGGGAGCTGCAGACAGCAGTAAGGTCTCCCCTGAGCCTCCTTTTCTCCAGACTGAACCATCCCAGTTCCCTCAGCTGCTCCCCACAAGTCCCCACTGTGCTCAGACCCCTCACAGCCCTGTTGCCCCTCTCTGGACGCGCTCCAGGCCCCGATGTCTGTGTGGCAGTGAGGGCCCACAGCTGAGTACAGCTGAGCACAGGAGCCGTGCGGAGCCTCACAACCTCACACCATGCAGGAGGCAGGCTGCCCTCACTGCTCCGCTTCTGAACCTTCTTCTGGGCCTTAAAACAGACAGAGAAGGTATTCCTGGAGCTCTTACTTCTCTGCCACCCGTGTTTGCAGCTGAGAGCAGTGGTGCCCAGGCGGTTCTGCTGTCATTACAGTGTCTGAGACTTACTTTGTTGAACTGCTGCTGCTGTCATTTCAACTTAAAGTACGAAAAATAAACAATCAGGAGAGAAATTGCTAAATGAACAAGGCCCCTTTGTTCATCTGAATGATCTCAGTAGTAAAAATGTTCTGGGGGGGGGGGTGAAACCAGACCCCATCTGAGACAGGATTGGAAAGTATTTCTTGCCAGAGAGCATTTGAAAGTTCTGTGTTTTTGCTTTTCTTTTTTTTTTTTTTTTTTTTTTCAGTCATCATCAGCAAATCTATGACAACATCTGGGCTGAAAGAGCAAAAGGATACATCAAAGTCGACTGATGCACAAGCACCTTTAGTATGTACGGATAGTTTCAGCTAAGGGAGTTATCCAGGGTAAATGGCATTTGGCGATTTATTATATGCTGTTTTTAATAGGACTGCCATGACCATGGCTAGCACTTCTAGCCACAGCACTGTACCCTGAATTAGAGATGACAGGCAGCTGCGTTCACTCAAATGAGTGAGTATAACAGGGTGTGAGAGCAGGTTTTACATTGTCCAGCATTGTCTGCCTAAATCCCCTCCTGGGGGAGTCCAGCTGCCTTTGAAACTTTTCCTTCTTTGCTTCCCAGGTTTGAGTCTCTGATCTCCAGATTGTTTTCAATGCCTGTGAGCTGGAGATGGCAAGTTGCTTGGTTGGTTGCTAATGAAGCATACCGTGGTGTCTACCACATTGCAGGAAGATTTTGTAAGCTTGGCACCTGTTCCAGATGAAGGGAATTGATGGCATGGGCTGGAAATTTGTCTGTCTTCGGCTCAGCTTGAAATGTCTGAGGATTATCTCTATAAATCATGTATTCCAGCAAATGCAGTGAGCAAAGCTCAACTGGGTTCCAGGTGTCCTGCAGATTTAGAGTGAATCTGTAGTTTCATGCCATGTATTTGCTGCCACATGCACCAGTCCTTTTGAGGAGCCAATTTGTAGCTCCCTACACAGAGAAGTAGGATTTAGGCATTTTAAAACTGTAGAAAATGCTTTTACACGTAACCAGGGAAGAGGATTTATTCTAGATGGATTGTAGAAGGTTCCCAAAGAGTCCTCACAGACAACATGTCAATCTGTGTCAGGTGTAAAAACACTAAATGGAGTTGTTTAGGTACAGCAAATCTGGCTGTACTTCTCTTCCTTCTTTTCCTTAAGCTTACCAAATGCCAGACTCAAGCTGAAGACTTCCAGCCCATTCAATGAAGATTAAATGGTGGGTTTTTTTGTTATTGCTGTTGTTATTTTCTAGTTGAACAAGAAGTTTAATTTGAACCAAGGCTCCAAACAATTTTGTTTTCACTGAAAAATTATGTTCTGCTCTAGGGTGGTTGATAAGCATGGTGACTGCATGCCCAGTCACCCAAAGCTTAGGGCTTACTTGGACATGCAACATAGACATCACAGCAAGCTGAGCAGAGGTTTGAAGTGAATTTCAAAATGCCTTGGAAGAACATCTTTACTCCTGAGCTGTGGAAACTCTGGGAAGGAATCTTTCCTGGTCATAAAGTTCCATGATTTATCCAGTGTTTCAGTATTAATCAGAGCAAGAACACAAAACTGTTCTCTTACTAGTTTAAACAATTTATTACTTAAAAAAATTCAATTCCAGCAATTCTGTTAATCATCTGTTTCACTTGACTGCAAGCAAATCTGGCTTGCTGATGCAAGAGTACAGCATGGGTACCTTCTGCAGAGTTGAGAACTCTCATCTGGAAACACACCCTAACCTCAGTAAGCCATCAGTGGAAAGAGATTGTAACCTATAGCAGCTCTTGCCAGGAGCCTAAGGCACATGTATGCCTAATTCAAGCACTTAAAATAAGATTTGGAGAAATTCAGACCTTCCTGCAAGTCAGTGATGCTTTCCTCAGACTCTTGCTATAGCATTGCCATCTGCTGTCACCTAGATGCTGAGTAAGTGGATCTCAGTATGTCACACACAGCCTCACAGATACATGCATGAGGCCCCATTCACAAGCATTTCCTTCTCACGTTGGGTTTGCATGTTACAAGAAGGCAGGATTGTTACTGAGAAGTTAATTACGCCTTCAAGCCAACCATGGAGCAAATTAATGGGGTTTAGTCTTCCAGCCATTTGAGAAAGCCCAGTGGAAGCTTCAGCTGTCACAAGTGTCCTAGTGCTGCCAACTGAGCTGTTCAACACCGAGGAATAAACTGTTACAGGTTTGGCAGTTTGATGTGGAGAAATACCAAAAAGACTGAACAAACTTCTCAAAAACAGCTCAATCAGTTTAAGTCTCTTGAATTTGATAAATAGGACTCTAGGCACCTTTCTGTGGCAGCAACTCTTTAGCAAAGAGCCCCTCAGAGCACACTGCCAGCGCTCACACACTTGGGGCTGAGTTACCCCTCTAGCAATCCCTCATTTGGACCCGGGAGACCTCTCTTTCCAGCCTGCCCTGCTGTGTCAGAGCAATACCTACAGCACGGTGCTTTCTGCCTCCATCCCCACACCACTTTGTGCTCACACAAATGCAAACCATTTGGAAGCCATGTGCTTTCAGTGGCTGTGCCACTCTTTCTTTCCAAGCCTTGCTTGCTCTGTTTTCCTTGGTGAACGCTGCTCACATCTCCATGATTGATTGTGTTTGAATTTGATTGTTAAGTGTGCTGGGATGTTTGCATGAGAGCTGCTACATAAGCATAATTTGTGCTGTATTTTCTTTGCCTAATAGAAGATTAAGCTTGAAGTTGAAGATAGTTTTGGCCCTTCGCTGAGACACCATCCTTCAACTCCAGTGCTTTGAACTCTTCAGCCTCCTCTATTCACTGTCAGCTTAAAGTATGCTTTGTTCCCTTGTGTGTCAGTGATGCCTTTGAAAGACAGCCAGGACAGAGCTGCAGCAGCCTTCCCATCACAGTGACCTGGATCCTGCCTGCCTCTGGTGGCAAGGGATGCTCTTCATAGGAGAGCATCTCATCACTGTTCTGCAGAACCAAGGGCTTCTCACCTGTGAGCAGGTGCTGCATTATTTACTGCAGAAAAGCTAAATTAAGGAAAAGTTGAATCAAGAAACAGAAGAGAGAAAATGCTAATCCACAACCTGTGTGGCTGCTCAAATAAATGGGAAAGGTCTTCCCCAGTCTTGAAACCCCAGACATTTTGGAAAAAATTATGGAAATCAGCCCCAGGTAATTTCCATACAGACTTCACTACCTCCAGACCCAGCATTAAAGCTTCCACAGGTCCCTTCAAACTCTGTTCAGATGAATAGAAAGGGAATGATCTTAGCTGAAGGGAATTTTCAGCATAGTTGGTGGTTATATCCAAAGATCAAAATATTTGGGGATACGGGGCAAAGTGTAATAAAGAACCAATTCAGTTTTCAGTGGCACAAACTCGACTAGTGCTACAAATTAATACCTACTGCTAGAAATATTTATATTTCTTTCTCTGCACAGACAGATTTCAACAGAGCAGACTAATGACAGGTTTGAATTTATGGAAGAGAATGGTCTGGTGACCGTGGCCCGAGCAAGGATTCAGAGAATCTGGTTTTAATTTGTGGCTCTGACAACCCCCCTCCACAGCCACGGCAAGTTCCTTAACCTCTATATTTCCATATCCTGTGTAGGAAATGGAAGCAGATACGTTTTCCTGCTTCCTGAATTTCTTTCAGAGATGTTATAGAAAGGAACAACAACTGTCTGAAGAGCTCAAAAATAAGCAGAGCTGACAAAGGCGTGAAGTATTCTTTCTGCAGTGAGAATTCAACAGCCCCTTCATAGACAAAATGGAGATGAGATTGCACCTGAACTGTGTGTGTGATTAACTATACGTGCATTTGTGCAGAAAGTGCTCCTTGTCATTCTTATCTTACCTGACCTCAGTGCAGGGGTGATACTTGACCCAGGCTGCACTCACGCTTTGCACTGCACACCATGCTCGCCTTTTGCGTTTGCCAAAGCAAATCTTTGCTCCCAGACACCTGCACACACGAGTTAATTTGTTCTGTGTCAGCTTTTGGTGGTAGATGCTGTGCATTTTTATTTTTTTTTAATCCCTGCACATTTGATGGATGGCACTCAAAGAAACAGTTACTGGTAAGCAACTCCTGTCCAGTCAGGTGAATATTTCTGGTTGTCACATGGGAGAAGCATTATTTATCGTTTCCATGTATTTGCTTTCTGTAATTATCAATCACAGATTAAACATCATGGAAAACTCACATGTTTCATGAAGTCCTTTGAGGGTGGCCCTTTGAGCAAGGCCACCTGCATTTTATTATTGCTTTTTTTAAAGGAAGAAGCTACAGTTTACTGGAACTGGTCAAACACAGGAAGAAAATGGCCTATACTTATTCAAATTCACAAATGTGAACTTCTCAAACTTCACTAGTGCATTTTTAGCTCATATATTTACAGTCAGATGTAAAATTTAGAGCTGACTTTGTGTTGATTAACTGCAGGGACCACAGCTCCCAGTTCCACTTTCTGGACTGGATAACTGGCACAACAAACCACATAACATGAGCTGTGGCTATTTTAGTCAGACAGATAATTACAGATATTAAATGCAAAGCTAAAAAATATACATACATAATATTTAATCTCTGCTTTACTGGTTTGGTTAATTATATAAGTGTCAGCTGGAAACGTGCCCTGAAGATTTCAATTCACCCTGAAAATAATCCCTACAGTAGTGTCCTGTAGATAAAGATACTAATTACAAAAAAATAATCAAAGTGTATGTTGACAAGCCAGTGGACTGAGGGTTGTCATAAATCTCAGTTGTTTACATTAATATGTATACATATAGCAAATTATTTGTTTGGTTCCTTACCTACTCCCTATGCTAAGCAAACTGCACCCACTCATCTCATTTGTGCTCTTCCACAGCGGGCTGTCCCACATCCCAGCCTTTATCAGAAGGGGAATTGAATGTGCCCAAAAGCTGCAGGGTTTGTGTGACAAGCAGCCACAGATGCTGTCCAGAAGACAGGCGAGCAGGACAGTAAGCATTAGCATGAAGCACTGCGTAAGCCTTGGGTTGGGACAGTGGTGACATCACACAGAATGCACTTGCCTGCTGGAGAAGCCAGAGCCATACCAGCATCCAGACTCCAAGTTCTGATTTCCCACTGGCTTTCCCAAACACGGCTCTTCCCTTCAGCATCTGCTGGAGCTTTCAAGTGCTTGCCTGTCTGTGGTGTGCAGCTCAGCCTTGCGGTGGTTGGTGTGATCCTTGCAGCTTCCCTAACGCTGCAGTGACGGCATCCTACTATCAGGCACGAGATGTCAGCAGAGCAATCGCTGACTCGCCCTGGCCCAGTTTCCTCATACAAGTGACAGAAACTGGCTGCTCTCACTGAAGGCGCCCATCCCAGTCCACCAAACACAGAGCGCCTCCCAGAACACTGGGGCCCAGTCTGCTCCTCACCAGGGTGGGGTGAAGATGTGGAAGGTGCTCAGTCCCGCTGAGAGACGTCTCCTGCATGCAGGGAGGCAGCTGGTGGGTCTCAGCTTGTTCTCAGAATAAACAGCTTTCCAGCATGTTTTTCCTCCTAGCTTTAATATCTGTAAAGAATAAGATTAGAGCCAAATCCTGGTACTTTAAATCCAAGCATTTACCAGCTTCGCTTAAAGCGGTAGGATTCTTTGCAGAAGTGTTTGTTTGTACAGTTCAAAGAAGCTACACTTCTTAAACATGAACCCAGCACAGAAGTGCAACTCAACCCAATCTCTATTGACACAATTCAGAACTAGGAATAAACACACAAGAAGTGCATCCTGCTTTAAAAACGCGTCCATGGGCCATTCCTTTAACACAGGTTCCAAAGAACTGGTGTAACCATTCTTACCTTGGTGCTGAGAAGGAAGCAGGACCCAGGCAGAGGAGCTGGCACTGCGCCGGTGCCACGAGCAGCGCGGGTCCTGTCCTGCAGCAGCATTCCCCTCTGCCCATCCCCAGGGACACCAACATCACTGTGGCTTTGAGTTCTGCTTCAAAGCTGTGGCTGGAACGAGGTTTCTGTAAACTTAGGAAAACAGGTAAATATTTGTCAGAGGCAATTAAGGTTCCTCATCACCTCAACAGTCATCTGTGTGGGATGGCCAGAGCAGCCAGCGGGCACAGAGCCTCGGTGGTTTGCTGAGCCACTTCAGGAGGCGGACAGACACAAAGCACCACGGCCAGGAGGCTTTGCCCTCTGCACACACTAAATCCACACAGACATCTCCTTCAGCTGCTGGATGGGGCAGAGAGAGGTCCTGTCCTTGCACATACAGCAGAGAAGAAGAGCAGCCCTGCTCCTAGTGCTGCTGGTGCTGTTTGTAGCCTCTTAGCCTGGTTACTCCAGATTAGCATCAGCTGCTCTTCACAGAGGCTGAGAGCGCATCGTGTTTCCCACCTGTCACTGCAAGTTTGGGTGGTGGGCTCTGCAAGCCCTCGGTGTCATAAGA
This sequence comes from Tetrao urogallus, assembly GCF_951394365.1. NCBI lineage: Eukaryota > Metazoa > Chordata > Aves > Galliformes > Phasianidae > Tetrao > Tetrao urogallus. The sequence goes on from NC_136829.1 coordinate 5,633,074, forward strand.
CAGAAAATCATATAAAACTTGATTGAATTGGTAACGCTCTACTTTCTGATGTCTTGAGGTGTCTGGTTTGGAAACAGGGCTCTGCTGTGAGCACCCCACAGATGCTCCCAAGCTTCCCTTCTCTGATCAGTACAGCATTAAAATGCCAGCTTAAATAAGAACAAAGAGAAAGGGAAAACAAAAATGAGAGGAGTGGCAGATAACAAAGCTGCAGAGGTGTGCAGTGAGGCTCCTTCCTGCAGCCCAAACCCAGCTACTGGTGACTGAGCCCCATGCTCTGCCACAGACCTGGGGCAATGCCACACTTCTGTCCTTTAGTCACGTGAAGACAAGCTGGAGACAAGCAGAGGCTGTAGGCAAACAGAAGAAGAAGCTCTGGGACTGTAATGGAGACAAGGTGGGAGCCCCAGGGTGCTTTACCTTGGCTTCATTCCCAGCTGCACTGCCACCCTTGTATTTGTCCCAGGTTGGAGAGAAGCACAAACTCCTGCGTGAGGACACGCTTGGCTCTGAGCTCTGTGCCTCATATGACAAGGAGCCAGCTCAGCAGTGCCACTTTAGCAGCAGAGCTGGCTGTGCCATGGTCACTTGCATGTGGTTTTGTTCAAGAGGGAGGACAAAGTTGCATAGAGTCCAGGACCCAGCAGCCTCCCCGGCTCCTGTCACAGACAAGGCCACATAGCAAGGGTGCATTGGCATAAGCCACAGACCTTTGTTCCACAGCCTGAGTGACACCCAGAGCAGCTGATGAACTGCAGGAATCTGCCCATGTGCAGCCTTTTGTACTTCAAAGCCTGATACTGGGAGTGGGGGCTCAACGCAGCTGCCAATGCCCAGGGCATCCCGTGCGAGGTATTTATCCTCAGTACCGGGGTTTTCTGGGATTTCTATGTCCACACGTTCCCTGATCAGAGGATAGAGAGCCCAAGGAGGACAGATCCATGCTTGGAGAGACATGGAATGCATCCTTCCCACTTTGGATGTGTTTTGTTAAAGCTCATGTCACTTAGAGCTCCTGTCTCTGCATCTCCCCACAAATGCTTTGGATGAGAGCTCTGATTTCCATTCCTGTATACCTCACGTATGTGCTTGGCTCAGCCTTGGGTTATTAGACAGCAATCCAAAAACCAGGAGGTTGCTTTTTGGCCAGCCAAGCGCACATGAGCCCCCAGTGTGCACGTTTTGTTAATAAACTGAAGACCAAGAGAAAGGAGGAGCAGCTGATGCCTGGGCTGCCCCATCACTGCCATCACAGTCCTGGCTGCCAGGGCAGAAGCTGCCCAAGCTGTATTTGCAGGACAACATGGCAGCGTCAGGCAGTGAGGACTAAGGAAATAAAGCAGAAAGGATCACTTCCTCCTTCATTTTCTGCTTTCCCAACCATTGTCCTGCTTTGAGCAAAATGGTCCTTGTGAACATCTGTGCCTCTGCAGTTGAACTTGAGAAATCTCTTGTCTAGGCAGGCAGAAATCTGATGGCTCAGCTCCAACCATCTGGACGTGGGAAAGCTTGGAAGCCCCATGAGAAAAAGGAGATTTCTTGGCAAAGATTCACAGTCAATCTTTATGGGAGAGTGGAGGGCTGGCAATAGCAGGTGGCCGTCATGCTGCACCCATCCTGCTGGCACAAGCCAGGGAGCCTCTAGGTGCTCAGGTACAGTAAAAGTGAGCAAAAATAGCTGGGAGGGGGTTCATCTTCAGTGCCAGAAGCAGGCAGGTACCACAGCAATCCCATTGCCCTGGTAGCAGCTTGGTCTCAATGTATGGGCAGGGGCAGTGGGTGCAGTGGGTGCAGGGGCCACCAGGGCACAGGGACAACACAGCAGAGGATCAACAGGAACAGATTTCCCTGTGCAGTCCCATGAAATGCGCCTGTGAGCCAGTGCCAGGTGCTCCATTTCTATCTTAATTTTGGTCTTGGAAAGAAAAAATTGCACAAGCTGAGTACACAGGGGCTTCAATCAAGCTGTGGCATACACCTGTCCAAGCAAGAAAATTACACAGTGAGGCTGCCAGGGTGTCCTGAATTCACCGGGTGTGGGCCTTGGGGGCTGTGTCGCTGTAGCCCCCAACAGCAGCACTGCTGGCACTAGGAGCTGCTGCTCAACCCATGCTTCCATGCCCAGCATTGGTGCAGCAGCTGCAGGCAGTGGGCTGGGGATGCACACTGTGCTGTGGCATGGCCACCAGCTACTGAGGGGAAAACAGCAGAAAATGGTCATGCTGTGGAGGTCCAATATTGGCAAGAGATGGGGAGCTCCCACCAGGACTCTTGACCAGCATCATGGGACGGAGGCTGAATATTGTGGCTACACAAAAGGACCGATGTGTTTCCTACCACTGAGCCCAACAGCTGAGCACGCAGACACCAGGCAACAAGCGCAGTGAAACCTTGCACAGAAATACCGCCTGATGTGTTTGCAAGACTGATGGCATCCACAGCAAATTAACTATCTTATGAGTGGCGCTGAGAGCAGCGTCCACACGGTCTGGTGAGTGGATTTCTAAACTTAGCCCAGTTACAGTAAACTACACCTTTGCAAGAAACTACCGTCCACAGTGTTCAACTTCAGAGACATTTATTTCTAGAGTCTGCGGAAACATTTCTCACCTTTCAAAGGGCCCAATTATTCCCTGGGGCTGGCAGAGCTCCCCAGCTCCATCCTCGTGCCACAGGGGGACCTTGGCTCCAGGGACACTGGGAGAGGCGGTTTCTGTAACCTCCCTATTTAGGGAAGAGATCACTTCAGATCCTGTTAGCCTAAGGGTGTACGCTTTGATGGAGGGCACTGGGACACCTCCAGTCATGGTGACTCCACCACCTCCCTGGGCAGCTGTGCCACTGCATCACCACTCTTCCTGAGAAGTTTCTCCCAATTCCCAACCTCAGCCTTCCCTGGCACAACTTAAAGCCATCACTTCTCCTTCTGTCGCTGTTACCTGGGAGCAGAGGCTGACCCCCACCTCACACAACCTCCTTCAGGGAGCTGCAGACAGCAGTAAGGTCTCCCCTGAGCCTCCTTTTCTCCAGACTGAACCATCCCAGTTCCCTCAGCTGCTCCCCACAAGTCCCCACTGTGCTCAGACCCCTCACAGCCCCGTTGCCCCTCTCTGGACGCGCTCCAGGCCCCGATGTCTGTGTGGCAGTGAGGGCCCACAGCTGAGCACAGCACTCGAGGTGCGGCCCCACCAGAGCTGAGCACAGCGATGATCACCTCCCTGTCCTGCTGGCTGCGCTCTTTCTGATGCACACCGGGATGCTGTTGGTCTTCTTGGCCACCCTGGCACACTGCTGGCTCACGTTCAGCGAGCGTCGACCAACACCCCCAGCTCCATTTCTTCCACACGGTTTTGCAGCCACCCTGCCCCAAGCCTGTAGCAACGTGTGGGGTTGTTGTGACCAAAGCGCAGAACCCAACGCTTGGTCTCGTTGAACTTCATCCCATTGCCTCAGCCCAGTGAGCAGCCTGCCCAGGTCCCTCTGTGGGGCCTTCAGGTGGATCAGCACTTCCCCCTCTCAGTGCCATCTGCACCTCTTTACTGAAGGTACACTCAATTCCCTCACCCAGATCATCAATAGAGATATTAAACAGGGCCGGTTCCTTGGGGAACACCACTGGTGACCAGTCACCTGTTGGATTTAACTCCATTCACCACCACTCTCTGGGCTCATTCCTCCAGCCAGTTTTCTACCCAGCAAAGAATGTATCTGTGCCAGGCATGGGCTGCCAGCTTCCCCAGGAGAATGCTGTGGGAGACAGTATCAAAAATTTGCTGAAGGCCAGGTAGACTACGTGAACAGCCTTTCCCTCACCTGCCAGGGGGAAGCCCATCCCAGTGTGATGTGCCTGTGTTCTGGCCATGAAGGGCAGCTGGGAATTCACTCCACAGGTGGATTGTTGCCTTCTGCATCTCTCCTTCAGGGTTCAGCCCGGTTCAAAAGGACCCAACATTCCAAGGGGATGCTCCTAATTAACCATAAGGACAGTTTTGAAGTCCTAAGGCTTTGGGATCTGTCTCTGTCTTGGGTGGGGGGCACACTGACTAATTCAGTGTGAAATCTTGGCTTCATGAAAGCCTGGAGCTGAGGAGCATGGTCTGGGCATTACCAGGATGCTGACATCTCCCTGCCAGAGGAAATGACAATAGGAATGCTTTGGAGGAGTCATTTTTAAAATGTCAGTCCTGAAGAAAACACTTAGGTGACAGTTTAGCTGTGTGTTCCCTTCTAAAGTTCGCAAATAAAAGTGTGAGAAGTCAGCTTGAGTTTTCTTATCATGTAAAATACGAAGATCAAATCTTCCGACCTCTAAGTCAGAAGGAAAACCCCCTTCCACGATCCAGGAGGAAGAAGCTGGCTACTGATGTTTTTGACCACTGCATGGCTCTGAAAATGCACAAAGCTGTCAAAATCCTCCTTCCTGTCCTGCCACGGTCAGCACCAGGGCAGCCTTGCTTTGCTGCACCTGGTGAAGAGCAGAACCACTTCCCTGCATTGTCCTTCTCTTAGCCCAGGGGTGCCAGGCAGGTCTCAGCCCCAGCCTCACCTCACTCCATCCTGCATGAAGATGGCCCCACTGCTACCTTTGCATGTGGCTGCTGGAGGATTCCCAGAGTCACAGCCCTTGGACACACGGACGTGCCTGAGGAGCCCTGCTAAGCGCATCAGCCCTAAAATCGCCGGTGCGCATCCTTGCCGAGACAGCAAACCCAGTGATTTATCTCTTTTCTTTCCCTTGATGCACATTAAAACGAGTTCGCCGGCACTGCTGCTGCCTCCAGCTGAATGCGTGTGCTTCTTGGCTCCCCGCACACTGCTCTCCACAGATGCCGTGTGCTTTGGCAGCCAGGCCAGTCTGGGCTGCAGGATATTACGCCTGGCAGGGACACAAACCCCTCCAGTTCCTGGAATTCGGATTGTCTCGCAGAGTGCTGATTAAGCAGCACTTTCTCTCTGCTCTCAGGGCAAACCCCCTGTTGTCCCCAAGCAGGGCTGCTTGCAGTTCAGCTCCTGCACAACAGCAGGAGCACAGCAGGTCCACCTCCCCAGGCCATCGCACCAATGCACATCAAATCAGGGAAACAAGAGCTATTTCCTCAAATGCACAGCTTTGCAGCCCATGGCACTGGATGAGCGTTCACTATGCAGGGCTCTGTCTTTTGTAAAGTAATAAATCACTGTGAAAGCCGCCCCATAAAGCAGTCCTGATGCCCTTCTTAGGCTGGCTGCTGTCAGATGCAGAGGCTGGCTCCACAGGGTGCAGGTTGGAACATCCCTCCAGAACATATCTCCCACCACCCTACAGGAGAGCAAATTCCACAAAAGCTTGAGCACGGGCAAAATTGTGCGCAGGAAAATATTCCAGCAGAGTCCCAGAGCAAGGAGAGGCTGCACTGGTATGCACAGCTCTGCGCTGGGGTGCTATTCCCACTCCACATGTGGCTGTGGTGCTCCTCGAGCCCCCGTGTCCCTAGGTTCACAGTGTGGTTGCTGGGGATGCTCAGCCTGTGCCAGGCTTCTTGCCTTCCTGCTCTGCCACTGTGGTTATGGGCGGTGTGCATCTGTGTTGGGAATGCTTAGAGCATCCCCCATTGCAGGGATCCAGTGTTGCTGTGAACAAGCACAGCAGCCACCAAACTATGGTCCCTGCAAGCACCGTTTTCTTACCCATTTCTCCTGCCTGAGCAGCAGCTTCCCCCCAGTACACAGTGGTCTCAGTGCCGCCAGTGGCTGCAGCAGCCTCAGGGTCACTTCCACCCAGCACTGGGGTGAGGAGTCACTTTGGCAGCCAGTGATCACTCTGTCAGCCTTTGGGAACAAAGCTCAGGATGCTATAGGAAAACACACCTGCTGCTGCAGGATGGTCTGTGCAGGACAGCTGCCAGCGGCGACACACGCACCGCAGTGACAGGGTGAGCAGCATCCCACCCCAGGAAGGCACACTTCTGCCATCAGCTTGCACAACACCAGGGTCCCCCCTGGTCCCTTCATTGTTCTGCCGGGGCAGAACCCCTCTGTGCCTGCAGGGTTTCCTGTCCATCGCTCCCCATCCAGACCCAATGGGGGCTGAGAATGAGGGGGCACATCGCAGGAAATCTTTCCTTGTAGGTATCTCATAGCAAACAACAACGACAACAAACACCACTGAAACAAGCAGCTTTCCTGCCTGCCGGAGCACCGCGCAGAGCTGTGCTGGCTTCTCCCTCCAGCAGCGCGTGGGGCTCAGCAGCGGCTGCGTGTGCAAGAGGCGTGCACCGAGAGCCGGCTATAAACCGCCCGGCAGAGCTCTCCCCAAACCTCAGCACGTTCCCGGGGGGACGAGTTAGGATGCAGTTTCTGCGTCACGCTGCCGTGGGCTGCCCGCCTCGCCTGGGTTAAATCTCTGGCACACGTGTCCGGTGCAGGTTGTTTGCAAAGGTTGGCCCCGCGCGGTGCCGGGCTCGGCTGCGCTCGGCTCATTGCTTCAGGTATGCGGGGTGAGAGCGGGAGCGCTCGGGGATGCGGTGGCTGAAGGATGAGGAGATTCCAGCGTTTCCCTTTTTATTTTTTATCCTAGTTTTGTGGTGGTTTATTTCTCTTTCCCCCAAGAGAGGGACTCAGTAGGACTTCTTTCTGTTTTAAAACTTGCTAAGTGTTTTTGTTGTTGTTGCTGCTGCTGTTTTTTTGTATCTGTGCTGCCCGTTTTGTTCTGGGGGTTTTCTCACCATCCAAATGTTGCAGGGGACGGGACAGGCTCTCACTGTGCCCCTCGGGAGCCCTGTGTGGCAGGTAGGTGGGATAGATGAAAACTGGGACAGATCCTGCACTGATGTCTCTTAAAAGAAACAAGAGAAGGAATTCCACAGACATCTCCCTGCTGCTCACAGTGTTACTGTGCCAAGCCAACGGGAGCTGCAGGTTATCAGAGCTTCATTTAAAACACTTATTTTGAAAAGGACAAAGGAAGCTATAGGAGTTGGGCTTGATGATCCTTCTGGGTCCCTTCCAACTTGGAATATTCTACAGTTCTATCAGTTCTTATTTGGAGCAATGGGACTTGCATGAGCGATGCAAAGCGAAGCGGTGCAGGTCATGTTTTCTCTTCCAGCGCCACGCTCCAGGAGAAGGGACGGGAGATCCACGCTGCAATGCCACTGCTGCACTTGCACCTCTGCTTCACCAGCATGCTCTGCTGGCTGGCCCATGAGTCCAGCTCCTTGGTGCTGCCCAATGCCACCGAGCTCCTGTCCCCTCCTAGCAGCACAAGGACGGGTCCAGCTCCAGGTGCAGGGATGCCCCGGAGCCGCCGCCGCCGGTACCTGTCCCCCCGTGACATGAATGCCATCCTGGACTACCACAACCAGGTGCGGGCACAGGTGTCCCCCCCTGCTGCCAACATGGAGTACATGGTGAGTGTGCATCGCCCGTGCTGTTGTGCTGAGGCTCAGTGCCTGTCCTGGAGATATTATGCATCGCAGGTGTGGGGCAGAGCACTGCATGCCCAGAGCTTTCCCCCAGGGGAGAGGTGGCAGTGGACGCTGGATGTGACCGCTGCATGCCATGTTAAAGCTGGGGCAGATGTGGGTCCCTTATCTCCCTGCCCCAGGTTTAGAAGTGGGGTTTTTCCACTGTCCCAGCAGTGCAGGGAGCTACTGGCCTCACTCGTGTCTGCAGGTGTCCTGGGAGGCCCTGCAGCAGAGAGCAGAGCTGCTGGCATCATTGCAGTGCCCTTGGGCACGTAGGTGGGTCTGGACCAGCTCCTAGCAGCCTGAAGCACCCCAGCGTGCCCACCCTTCCTCTAGTATGGGCTGTGAGGGGCCAGGAGTTCCTGAGTTCTCCTGGAGCTTCCATGCCTCCAGGATGTGCTTCAGGTGCCCCTGGCCTACAGAGCTGGCACAGCTGCTGGTCCAGGGACACATACACTCCAGTGACAGGGTCACCAGCATCCTATTCCAGAAAGAGACACCTCCACCATCAGCTTGTCCTCCTTCATCTCCTCACTGTGCTGCTGGGGCAAAACCCTTCTGTGCCTTAAGGATTTGCTGCCCACAGCTTAACATCCAGACCTTTTGAGAGATATGAGCAGGACACATCCCTGTGAATCTTTCCTTGTAGCATCTCATTAAAAACAAAGCAAAACAAAAATAACAACCAGCAGCCACAGAGAGGCATTCCTGCCTGCAAGCTCTGTGCCAGACACCCAGAGCATCCTAAATGCCTGCCTGCCAAATAACTCTCCCGGGCATGGCTGAGGCTCATTCCCCTCGTACTTCAGGATGGGTGAGGAAGCTTTAAATAATGCATGAAGGAAGCAGCTGTCCCAGCAGCAGAACAGGAGCGGCTCCTTGGTGTCCCTCTGAACACAAGGAGCGGATTTCTCCTCTTGCCTCCCCCCAGAAGGCCAAACCTCCCCCTCCCTTCCCCTTTCCCCTGCCAGGTGTGGGATGAGCGGCTGGCCAGGGCGGCAGAGGCCTGGGCTGCACGGTGCGTGTGGGAGCACGGCCCCCCCCAGCTGATGAAATATGTGGGGCAGAACCTCTCCATCCACTCGGGCAGGTAAGAGAGGGGAGCCGGGTTCCCCCAAGTTCAGCTTTTAGACTCGGGCAGTGTTCATGCAATGGGATGCCTGGTGACACCACAGCCTTCCCATGGCAGGTACCGCTCCGTGGTGGACATGGTGAGGTCGTGGCACCACGAGCAGCAGCACTACTCCTTCCCGCATCCCCGCGAGTGCAACCCCCGCTGTCCCTCCAAGTGCAGCGGCTCTGTCTGCAGCCACTACACTCAGGTGAGAGCCCTAGCTCCCCGCTAAGCAGGGGGTCTGAGTCCCTGATTAGAGTGGGTGGGCATCTGCACTGCAGTCCTGTGGAAGAGGATGGGATTCCCCAGGGCAAACGCACCCCGGGGACCTCATGGCACTTGGGGCTGCAGCTCTGCTCCCTGCACACGCTCAGGGCTGGGATCTTGCTTCCCTTTGGATCGATCCCGGCACATTGGTCCAAGAGCATTTTTCCCTCTGTTTCTCCTCATTATCCCACTAACACCTCAGAGGCTGTGAAGAGAAAAAAAACAAACAGTCCCTTCCCGCCTTGGCTGGCCATGAATCATCTCCTGCATCACAGAGTGGCTTTTTAGCACTGCCCGGCCCCATGAATGCCCCCCTTCATCCCACAGCACCTCCAGCCAGAGCTGGAAGCCTCCCGCTGCCCCCCTGCCTCGGGCCGACCCCTCTGGTGTTTGCCCGAGTGTCTGGAGCACAGCTGTGCCCGGGGCTGTCTGGGCCACGAATGTGCAAAATGCATGTTTGTAGGGAGAAACTCAGCTTCCAGCGGCTTTAGGAGGGGCCTTTCTCCTTCGGGTCTCCTCAGAGGGGTTTCACCTCCCTGTGTCCAGGCTGGCAGTGCTTCAGGGACAGCTCTGGGGATGCAACTCGGTGAACTGGAGACATGACCCAGACTCGGCTGCTCCTTTAACTCAGGCAGTGCATCACAGCACGCTGCAGGCACAGAAAAGGGACATCGAAAAGCGGGTGTTTGAGCAGCGCTGGGGTGGGCATGGCACCACACCTAGGCGGTTTGGGCCTGGTTGAATTTGCCACCCGTACCCAGCGGGGCTGACAGTGCTGTGTCGCACACAGATGGTGTGGGCCTCCTCCAACAGGCTGGGCTGCGCCCTGCAGGCCTGCAGCAACATGCATGTTTGGGGCAGCACGTGGCGCCGCGCCGTCCTGCTCGTCTGCAACTACGCCATCAAGTAAGTGGGTGCGGGCAGCCGGCCGTGCCTGGTGCTGTGCGAGGGGTGATGCTCATTCTCCTCTCCTCTCTTCCCAGGGGCAACTGGATCGGGGAAGCGCCGTACAAGATAGGGAGGCCGTGCTCTGCCTGCCCACCCACCTACGGGGGGGTCTGCTCTAACAACATGTGCTTCACAGGACTCAAATCCAACCAAGTGAGCTGGTTTTAGGACGGCGGCACTGCTCCACTCCCTGCTGCACCCCATGGGGACAGGGGCAGCAGGATTATTTATGGCACCACGATGCTTTTGTCCTCCCCAGCCCAGCCCTCCCTGTGCTGCTTTAGCCTTTAGGCAGGACACAGAGCCTGCTTTGGCCCCAGTGCTGCCACTCTGGGGGTTCTTTTTGGACACCCCCTGGGACCGCTACCATCTGCAGCTGCTTCACACCTGGGGGGCACTGGGGTGCTGGGGGCACACGGGGCTGGCGAGGCCCTGCTGCGCAGGGCTGGGTGGGAGCCATACAGTGACCAAACTGTCCCTTTGGGACAAACGACTGGAACCCAGTGTGCCACCCCTGCACGTGCCCCCCCAGATCTGCCCCCCACCCAATAAAGCAGTCTGGAGACCCAAATGCTCATGTCTGTCCTTCCTTGCTAAGCCCTTGTGACATGGAGCCATGTACTGTGTTTTGGGGTAACCCCAAAGAGCAGAAACGTGCAGGAGCCCTCAGCAGGGCTGCAAGCATGTGAGATGCTGAGCACTTTGCTCCATCGTGTGGGAGAAGCCAGCAATGCTGGGACACCGGGCACTGCGGGGACACTGGTGCTAAAATGCCGGAGGGTTATGGCTCAGAACTGTGCCCTATCCACAGTGCTGAGGCTGGCAAGAGATGGGCCAGGAAGGGAGACCCAAGGTGCCACCACTTATCCCCATCTGCCAGTGGCTTGGATTTCTTCCAGACTTGTCTTTCCCACACTGCTGTGAAGGGTTTTAGTCTGGTATAGAGGAAACAATGGGGCTCAGACACAGCCTGGGCTGCTAGGAGGCAGGGCAATGTCTCCAGACTGGCAGGGACAGCTCAGGATGGGTGTGCTGGTGAGCTCAGACAGCCCTGCTCCTGCAATGTGCATCTCAGGAGGAAAGACAACAAGCAGCGTGCTCCCCCATGGAAGCCCCTCAAACCTCTCTGCAGGGCTCTGCCCTAATTTGGGGTCTGCATCTACACACCTGGTGAGCAGGAGGTCATCTGGCATCCTCCTGGTTGTGCAGTCCAGCAGGGAACACAGATATCCATGGGTCACCGCAGGCCATTGCAGGTCCCCCCACAAACCCCACAAATGCAGCCAGCTTGCGCCGCTGCTCCCTGAGCACAAACAGATCATGCAAAAACACCATCAGAAACAGAGAGTGCAGGGGGAAGAGTTCAGGGAGTGGAGATGGGGAGGGAGCTGCAAATGTCCCATGCCAGCCTTGTGCTCTGAGTACGACCCTGCATCCCACTGCTCCCCATCCCTAAGTGACCCCCTGGTTTTGCACGGAGAAGACAAGCCCTGTGCCTTGCCTGGGCTGTACCCCAGCACGCACCAGACCAGCTCAGCTCATCCCCAGCCTGGGGCCACGTGGTTTTACCCTTGCCTGCCTTTCTTCTCCATCGCATTCAGTGACCACAAACCTCTCTGTGTCCAGGCCCAGCAATGCCACAGCTCATCCCGTCCTCCCCGCAGCAAACCTCAGCCTCTGCTGCCCCAGCCTTGGCAGCGGCTGGAAGCAGGAGCCCCGAAAGAGTACAGTAAAAGCCATGTTTGAGTTTCTAGCTTGGCAGCAGTTACTATAGCTACAGCGACAGCACCTTGCAGATTGGTTTCCATAAGAGCTTGGTTACTATTTAACATCTCCACCCACATTAGCCCTGATTAAGCGAATCAATAAGATAACAAGAGAGGCAGGTTTTCTCGCCCTGCCTCTCCGCACTCTCTCCTGCCTTCACCTAGTTCCTTAGAAATACATTTTCATTTATTTATTTTACTTTTTTTTTTTTTTTTTTTTTACACTTCCTCTGCTTTTTGCCCCGAGTCCCCATAGCGGTACCCGGCGAGACATGGTCAATGTAAGCACCCAGCTAAGCGCTAAGATGGAGGCTCCATATGGTGAGTACAGCGATCCCACCGCCCGCGCTGCCGCCCGGCTGCTCACGGGGAGCGGGGCTGCCAGGGGACGGCGGCACCCGGCGCCACTGCCCCACCACCCACTGCTCCGCCACGTGCAAAGTCTGAGACGGAGGCAGAAAAAGGGTCCTTTTTTCTTGTTTGTATGTATAGATAGAGGTATATATATATATTTTTTCTTCCACTCTGCTGGGCTTGAAGAAGAAGGAAGGTGCTGGAGGGAGCGGAGCAAGGCTGACTTGCTTGCAGAGGGACTGCTTGCCTTGGATAGGGAGAGGGTTCTGGCACAAGTCATGCAATCTGCAAGCAGTTGATGTGCTGCCCCAGGTCACAAAGCCAGCCTGGAAGCAAAGGCTGTGTGTTCTGCAGTGTGCCCTGGCTGTGGGAGCAGGGACGGTGCCCACCAGTGCTACTGGCTGGTGCAAGGGGATGGGATGGGGTGATGCTGAGGACGGCTCCCAGAGGGGATTTTAGTGCCTGAGCAAATGGCAGCCTCGAGGCTCTGTGGTGCAAGGCACCAGGCAGCACGCTCTGCCCCAGGTGCCAGGGCAGCCCCAGGCTGCTGCTCTCAATTGCTGGGCTGGATGCCAACTGCCAACAAATGCACGTGGACACCAGGAGAAAGAACCCCCTGCCAAGGTTGTCATCACCCTGCTGTTACCCACTGCATTCAAAAGCACCTGTGCTGTGGCTTCTCTGGGAGCTTAGGGGCCAGGGCTGGTACAGACCTGCGTGACCTGGGGATCCCAAGCCCCAGGGTGCAGAGCAAGGGCCCAGCACATGAGGTCTCATAGTTACAGTGCTCTCTGTCACATCTCCAGTGTTCTCTTATCACATCTCTGTGGCTCTCTTAGCACTTCCTGGTGGCTCTCTACCACATCCCCCCAGCTTTCCATCACATCTCTATACCACTCCATCACACCACCTTGCCTCTTCTTGGTCTAATTTGGCATTCTGCTCCTCTTCTCCCTTGCCCCATGCCCTTCCCAAGCACACAGCCCCACCAGCCTCTGCTCCAGCTGCCTGATGTGCTGCAGCAGAAGCTCAGAAGGCCTTGCAGTTCTCCAGGCCACTCCAGTTGCTCATGGCCAAGTTTTGGGTGCTGGTGCCTCTGGTTCCAGGCCTGAGAATGCTTAGCCTCACTCCCTGCATCTTCAAAGGGAAGACTGGGGGTATCCCTGCTTTGGGGGGGAGGGGAGGAGTGTTTCATTCAAGACATTCCATACTGCTTTGTTTTTTGGCTCAGAATGCTGCCATCTTGACACACAGCTCCACGATGGCACGTTGCTCATCAGCAGTTCAGTGGTCCATGACCCGTCTCAATGGAATTGCACAGGATATGCAGTAGCATCCCTAGGTTGAACTGGGCTGATTGTGGTATGGAGAGCTACAGAGAACAAGAGAAATGTAACAGCTGTGAAGCCCTTTGCTGTACTCATTTTTGCCATGTTGCTCATTTCTTTGTAAATCCTTGGCACGCTGGAGCTCTGGGACTGCTGTCATCCTACAGGAGCCAGCGGCAGGCTGGGAGTTCTCACATAGAAGCAGGCTCAGAAAAATGCTCAGCTTTCTGTCTGGTTGGTGCAGCTGGTGATGATATGTCCAGCTGGTGCTGCTTTGGCAGTGTGTGAGGAGACAGGCAATGAAGGCTGTGAGTGAGAGAAACAAAGACTGCGTGCCCATGGGAGAGGAAGGGGCTCTGCCCCTGGGGTCACAGTGGAATGGGATGCTGATGCTCATTTCAACAGAAGGGGAGGCACAAAGGACATGGATGTCACAGCCGTGGGATGTGACAGCACAGTGTGAGGTGGCAGGTCTGAGTGTCCCCAAACCGGATTGTCACCTGCCCTGCAGAACAGAGCCATCACGTTTCTGCAGGGAGAGATGGCCCCTGCAGGCTGCTGATCCTCAAAAAGCTGAACAAGCTGTTGGATTACAACACTTACAATTAAGTTGTGACATCCGTTTGCTTCTGGCTCTGGGTGAGCAGCGGTTTGCCAGCCCTGATACGCTGGTGATCTCAAGCGTGGGCAGGTACACACTGCCAGTGTGAATTGTGCTGGGGACCGGACTGAGGGATGGCCATGGGGTGAGCCGGGCGCTGCAGGGCAGCTTGGGGAGGATGGCTGCACATCCCACCTGCACCCCTGTCCCCATGTGCACAAACAAAGGCGTGCTCCATGCAGGCACAGCTCACACGTCTGTCCTGGGGCCGGGCTGCCGAGCTGGGGCCTCGCGAGGGGGAGGTAGAAAAATAGTTATAAAAGAGAAAGACAGGCCTCCCAGGCTGCAGCAAGAGGAGACTCAGACTGTTGGCAGAAGGAGGGGAGTCCTCATAAACTAAACGGGTGAAAAAGTTATCCAAATAGAGGTGGAGGAAGGGCTGGCGGGGCTGGGGCATGTTCAGCATCCTCAGTAGCACCCGCCAGGGGCTGCAGGACAGAGAGAGGGGTGTGGGCGTGCTCAGTGTGCAGCTACTCTTCTCTCTGCTTTTATCCTCCTCCTGATGAGACTGCAGCAACCAGGGCAATTGCCCTGAACCCCAGCAGGGCCAGCACCGCTCCAATGTACTTTGGGAGCAGCTGGCAGCACCAGGGATGCCCTGCCCTGGTGGTTTCAGCAGGCAGCAGCGCATAATTGGGGCGAGCTCAGCAAAGCAGCTTTGGAAACCAGCTGAAAAATGTGAGACGTCAGAGCTGCTCAGGCATTTCGGTCAGATGTGGTGAATAATTTCTGCTGAAGAACAGAAAAGCAGGCAGAATTTCTGAATATTTTTGCTTTTCCCTGTGAAGTAACTACTTTTCACTGCAAAATGGATTTCATTTTTCATAAGCTTCCATTAGATACAACTCAAACTGAGCGTTGTTCCCCTTGAACTCACGTCAGCTACTTCTTAATACCTCTGCTTATTCCTTGTCCATTGCATGAGGGCTGCAGGGTCTGCTGGGTGCTGGGACTGCTTTTGGCTTGTGGTGGCCGTAATGTCAGTGCTGGGGGGGCATTTACAGAGACCAGTAGCAGCTGAGCAGGATCTCGCAGCAAGCACTGGATGGAAGCAAAAGGAATGATCAATTAGCTGCACTGGTTGGATCTGGAGGGCTGTTTGCTGGAGCCTGGTGGAGGTTTCTCTGGGCACGGCAGAGCTGGGGACGCTCCCAGCACACCGAGAAGTGCCACTTCCTCTGCTCCAGGGCAGCAGCACACCTTGTCCTCAGCTTTGCTTGAGAACATGACAGTATTTTCTATGAGGCAAAGAGAACAGAAGCACTACTGTGCAGTGTTATTTGCAGCAGGAGCAGGGCCAGAAGTGCTGGGGTAGTTCATAGGGCAGAGAGGGTTTGTGGAGCACAGTGAGAGTCTGGAAGTGTCAGGGTTAGAACACAGCAAAATGCTGCAAAAAAAAAAACATCGACAACTGTTTGGGCTCCTTCTCTGTTTGCTTTCCTCAAATATTCAAGCAAACAAGTTTCCTGGCAGAAATATTTGTGGAAATAACAAATGTTGCAGGATTTTCATAGAAGGCAAACTTCAAGGCAGTGGCTGTATTGTGAACCCAAATCTGATGACTCAGCTCACCGGTATCGGGTAGAGGCACCACATTCCCTCCGGGGCTCCTGAGCTCAGCCAGGAGCAATCACTGCCAGGAATGGCTCATGTCCAACTCCAGCCTGAGCATCAACAGAAATCACCCAGGAAATCCCCTCAGGATAAGTAAGCCTGAAAATAATAATGATGTGCTCGAGAAGACGCCCCAGCACTTCACAAGAAGCAGCTTCCTGCAGAGCTGTGTCTATGGAGAGGCACCAGCTGAGGAGTGGAACCTCCAAAAAGCCGTGACCAGAGTTCCCATCCCAAATGCTGCAGCCACTAGAGGGACTCCAGCTGCAGCCTGTGGGGCCAGGAGCCCCAGTAGCAGGGTGGGTGGGGACCATTGCCATGGACCCTCAGAGCCCCCAGCATGGGTACAGCCAGTGCTGGCATCTCCAGTGGGATGAGGAGCAGAGGTGAGGAATGTGTGAAAGCTCAGGTCACCACGCATAGGACATCTCCAAGACAGTGGTCTGGGAGCTCCAACACTTCCTCCAGACATCCAAGCCGTTTTTCATATCAGCTGTCATCACAACCCTGTGAGGTCTCTCCCCTCACCTTGCTCATCCCATCCCAGCTGGCCAGGAAGCAGCTCTCCCAGCACCTTCCTCACAGCTTTGACCACATATATACCCCAAAACTCACCTGTAGGCTGTGTGGCTTGGCGCCCAGCACTGGGCACAGGCACCCAAACCCCCCCAGCACAGGACAAGTGGGTACCTTTCACCTGGCTCTGAACAGCAAAGCTGTCCCAGCATGGGTGTGTGCGAGATTTTATAGGTGATAACCCCTGGGAAAGTGGGAAACGCGGGGAGAGCTGTACACTCAGCTTCCTGGCATGGCTCAACGTTCTGCTTAAGAGAGCCAATGTCAACAGATAGCCCTGAAGGAAGGAGCAAAACCAAATACATGGGCACTTCTCAGAACAAGAGCTGTAAAACCTGCGCAAACCTGAACAAGTGGCACGACGCTCTTTTTATGTGGTCAGAATCAATAGTCGAGCCCACTCAACATGTTTGCTGACACACACAGCAGCATTTATGGCCCAGCGCCGTAACGGAGCCTGCGGGGCTCAGCTCCATTGCCACGCTCGGCCATCTCGTTCCCTTTCGCTCTGACGGGATGCTTGGAATTCTGCTGCACGGCAGAGCCTCAAGCCCTGTGGCAGAACGCGTGTCCCAGCGGTGCTCAGGGGCTGAGGCTTTGCCACACAAGGACATCCTGGTGGAAGCTGAGGTGGGTGCTGCCGCAGGTTTGTGTCGGCGTCTGCCACCGGCTGGGAGAAACCAGTGTGTACAGGGTGTGTCCCTGTTCCAGGCGTGGAAACGATGGGTGAAGGGAGGTGTCACGGGGTTATGGGCAGTTCAGCCCCAGCCCTGCCTCCAGGCAGCGTCTGTGGCTGCTCCGGGCCCATGTCTGTCACTGTGGGGCAGGGTATCTGCCGGGCTGGGGTCATAGAATCGTAGAGGTTAGAAAAGATCATGAAGATCCCCAAGTCCAACCCCAACCCAGGCCACCGTGCCCTCTAACCCAGGTCCATCAGTGCCACATCTTCATGTTTCCTGAACACCTCCAGGGACGGTGACTCCCGCAACTTCCCGGGCAGCTGTGGCGCTGCATCACTGCTCTTTCTGAAAATACATTTACCCAAATCTCCAACCTCACTGCTCCCCTGGAGGGGCTCTGGCCACCCCTCCCGGTCCCACATCTCCTACCAAGCGCCCTCCTGAAACCTCAAAGTCAAACTGAATCTTCCTCCCATCTCCAGACAGTGCCTTCTTTCGAAGCAAAGTGTCACTCCTGATCCACAACTCACCAGGAGCCTTCTGGCAGCTTCCAGCAGCTGTGTGTGATCCCAATGAACTAAGATGAGCCCCAGGCAACCCTGGATGGGAGCAGAGACTCACAGAGGTGGGACAGGGACAATCTAGTAAGGATTTTTTGCCATCTTGGACTTGTACCTTCAAGATGGCACTGAGAGGGGCTAGAGATTAGGTTTAATGTCTTTTGGCAGTTGGAAAATTCCTTCTTTCCTGGTGGGCTCAGCCATGGCACAAGGCATGAGCGGGGATCTCGCTCGCTGAAAGCTCAGGTTGTCTGGGACGCGCAGTCCCTCGTTCCCATCAAGGGGAACCAATCTGCAGAGCTTCTCACCAAACATCAGCCCCCAGAGCTTTCCAGGTCCCAGTTCTTTAGGAGAGGACTGGGGCAGCACAGGGCAGCAGAGCTCCTGCAGTGCTGACACCAGGGGTAGTTTGAATCTTAGGATTCAATGCCCTACAAGCACAAAGCTGAAGGCTGCCCAGAGATGGGGCACCCCACGAGCAGCGCCCACCTGCCGGCCCGTGTAACGCCGTGCCCGTGTGGCTGGGAGCTGACACAGAGGTTGTTTCTCAAGGATATCGGGTTATGGGTATTTATATAGAAACATTTTAAAGTGAAAGCTCCCAGCCTCTCCCACAAGGCCAGACCCGCTCCTGTTAAACGCGCTCAGGCACATTTTCCATCCAGCCTCCAAAGCTGCATGCAGGATCAGGCAGCCCTGCACGCAGAGACGCTGCAGCAGGCCAGAGCCCAGGCAAGGGCAGCTCTGCAAGGTGGCCCGGGGAGCCCCGAGCACTGCTGTGGGCACCGGGAAAGGGGCACAGACCCAGAGCCACCTTATAATTCCCCTCCGGGCAGCGGCCAGAACCCTTTAAAACCTGCAGCTCTGCGGCACAAACTCCTGCTCCCCATCAAATCTCATTGTGACCAGCATTAAGGGATTAGCCGATCCCACACCAGCTCCCACTTGGGCATGGCTCTCTCCCTGCAGCCCGCTGGGGGGTCTCCAGCTGCACGGCCCTGCGCAAGGCTGAGACTCTCTAGCTCTGCCCATGGAGCTGAGCGGTGGAAGATGAATGGCAGCAGATGTCACCCACTCCGGGCAACACCAGGTACCCACTCGCACGCTGGCCTTGTGCTCCCTCCCATCCAGGGGGACATCGGTGCTGAGGAGTGGGGGGAGAGGCTGCCTGCAGCTTATTCTGGGGTGCTGTTATTTGGGCAATTCTTGCAAGCAGGGTTTGTGCTCATAAGAGCTGCATGTTCTGAGCCACGAGATGGGCTCCCCGTGCCGGGGGAGGCACGCGGTGGGAGCTGCTCCCGGCACATACCTGTACCCTGCATCAGCTGGTGATTGATTTAGAAAAGCTTATGGCTTTGGCATCCAAGATACGTTTACTAGAAATGGTTCGTTTCCTCAAACGATGTCGTTTATGGTCATAATATATTTTAATTTCTTTATGGCTGAAGAGGCCAATGGCACTGAGCCATGCAGCAGTGCTAGGGGACAAATAATAACGTTATTCTCTCTTGGAGACATAGGTCAAAAACTTAAAGCGGAATTAGCAGTTTGTCATGCTGCTCGTTAGCAGTGGGTGCTGCAGTGTCCTGGCAGAGTGGCTCTGGGGACTGTTGAGATGAGTGGTCCCCTCCCCTGGGCTGCCCAGGCAGTGCACAACTTGCACGCAGAGCATTCAGACACGGCCACACCTTGCGTGCTGCTGCAGCCTTTCATTTCCGTGACAGTAAGCAGGAGTGCTGCAGAGGTGTCTGCCGTGGTGTCCACGGGCTGCAGGTGCCACCAGTGAGCTCCTGGTGGTGGTTCCTCCTGTTTGCTCCTCTGGCCGTTGTTCTGTCAGAACATTGAGGACATCAGGGACAGCCCAGGTTATTCAGTCGCACTCCTGTAGAGAGAAAAGCCATTTTCTTTTGACTCCAGAAACTAGAAGCTCTCAAATTTTAACTCTCCACCACCTATACCTTTTCTAGGATCCGACCAGCTCCCCCCTCTGGCAGCCCTTGTCCTTCCAGCACTGCCTCCCTTCACACACACGTGGTCCTTTCCTCACATGTTCCCCTAGAAGGAGGGCGGCTCGAGCACTCAGGTCCACCGGGTTCAGCATGATGCTCCTCACCCTGAGGAACTCTGAGCTGGGATGCCCGTCCTCTGAGGACGCGGGGTCAGAGCTCCCCTGCACTGCCCTGCTGCTGCCTGCAGCTCTCGGGTCAGTCCCAGAGCAGCTCTGCAGCTGCTTGCCCTAATTCCATGAGCTAAAAAGGGCCGATCCTGTGAGCCCCAGCAGTGCCTGGAGGTCACCAGCAGGTGCTGATGAAATTCACCTTCGCTAAAAGATAAAAAAATTCCAAAAAATAGAAGAGAAAAGAAAGGTAAAACTTGCTGTGTAACCTTTGTTGATTTTGGCTGTTCTCCTTACTCTATTTCTCCACCAGCTGGAATGACCCCAAGCCGTTACACGTGTATAAAGAACATCAGGTATCAAGTCAATGAAACAGAGGGCCATGGCTGCCCGTTGCTCCCTGCAGAGCACAGAGCCCTGCAGGAAACCTAGCAGCAAGCTTGCTCTCCAGCACCACTGTTTCTTCTCCACGCCTTCTGTTCCCCTACAGACTGGGGCTGAAACTGCCAGATTTGAGCTGAGCACCTGCTGACACACAGCAAATCCGAAACACCACAGAGCAGCTCCGTTCTGGAGCTTCTCTTGACTTCCTCCCAGATGGGCAGCAGCCTCCTGGGAAAGCTTCTGGGTTTCCGTTCGGTTGTGTTTGGGATTCAGTGCAGTGCTCCCAGCTGACAGGGCTTCAGGTGGGACAGCAGGGACCAGAGGTGAAAGCTGTGACTTGGGCTGAGCTGCAGTCTGCAGTGTGATGGGACGGGATGAATGCAATAGTCCCTCTTACTTGCTTGTTCCCATGGTGTGATTTTGCATAAAAACACAGCAGTCAGATTTTCAGAGCACACACTTGTAGCTCCCAGCATGCCAATACTGTTCTTAAGGGCTGCAATGCAGCCAGAGCAATTGCAAATACAAACCAGCTGGGCAAATGCTCCGATGTTTCTGAGAGCAGCTGCCATCCTGAGAGCAGCTCAAACTCTTTGTTTCTACTGTCCTTGCAGAACAACAGCTCCTAGGAGCAACAACTATTACTTCCTCGAGTTCAGACCTTTGTTAGTCAGCACAATAAACCCTTTTCTGCTCCTGGGATGAAAGTAGCACAGTGTTACCGCTGAAGCAGTGTATGCTGAAATGCTCTGTCTGTCCCCATGTTCATAGCAGCTATTTATTTCAGCTTCATTAATGGCCTCCAGCTCCAACATCCATCCCAGCTTCAGCTGAAGCACGTATTGCTCTGGGAGAGGATTTGAGTGGAGCCATCTACCTCCTTTGAGGTGTTTGTTACACATGTCCAAACGTTGCCTCAATTCACTGAGATGACCATAGAATCATAGAATAGCTTGGGTTGGAAGGGACCTCAGGGATCATCAAGTTGCAATCCCCTGCCCCCGGTGATTTTATGGCCTGGGTTATTCTGGTCGGTTTGGGCGCTTCCAATTTCGGCACTGGTGAGGAATGTCCTGAGCTCGTCTCCATCCAATTCCATCAGTGCAGTGCTGATCTTCACCCAGCATCTGTCCCAGCCACAGCCACTGCAGCTTCAGCGATGGGGAAAATAAAGCACCACGAGTCATGTGCTGTAGAGCAGGCAGATAAAGTGCTGCAGCCCCCTTCATGCTCCGTGGAGCTGCTTGTGAACACACCAACACTGCTCCGCGAGTCACAGCGCTCCGAGGCAGAAAGCAAAGGGGTTTGGCAGTGTGGCCTAAGTAGCCCTGTTTACAGAAAGTCTGACAAAACACGAGCCCTTGGCTTTATCTTTCCCATTTGGAAATAGCCACAGAGCAAATATACCTAAGGCATGAAGGGAGGGGGATTCGTATTGACTTTAGAAAAAGCTGTTCTTTAAAAACAGGAACAAACTCTCATCCCCGAGGTGTGCGCATGGGTGCTGGATCCAAAAGTGCTGTGCGGGGTTACAGCCTGCCTGCTAACCTGTGTCACTTCTGTGTGAACAAGTCATGCAGTAAACTGCTCTCTGTTAATTTTTTAATGCAGAATAAACAGGTCAAGAAATGATTAGCATGAGAATAAGTTGAGCTTAATCAGGAGAATCGGAAAAGATGAGAGGGAAGAGGCAAACCGGAGTTATCAGTTAACCATATGGAGAGGTTCTGCCTCCAAGAGTGTCCTCCTTCTGAAGCTGCCTACCTTTCCCTTCTCTAATTTCAATGATGAGCTAAAATTGCTGGTATAAGCACAATGGAAGCCCTTGTTTCACCTTCTTGTTTTCTATGGCTGCCCAAATGGATTGCAGGTGATAAGGCTCCTACCTGGTCACTACAGATAGCCGTCTCCATTCCGCCTTCAGGAAGGAAGCTGCCGAAGTGAGGGCTGAAAGGCACAAAATCCACGTTCAGCACATTGGAGTGCTCTGCTCTGGTGCAAAAGTGGTGGTGCGATCCTGGCAGAGCAGAGACACACGTGGGCAAGGGGAAACGCAGCCCTCGGGACTGCTTGGAGTTTGGTCAGTGGCTGGAGATCTATATTCTCAGATAGGCAGGACTTTGTCCACAAACTGGAATTTGAAATTTCAAAGGGGAGTTTAAAAAAAAAAAAACCAGAAGGGACCTTTGCATGTGTGGGGATGACTGCGCCGTGACGTTCCCCTGGGACTGTCGTTTCTTGTCTGGTTCCTCAGTTCTGTGCTTCCCCACCTGCTTGCTTGGTGGAACAGCAGTGGCCTCAAAGGGCTGCCTGAAAAGCCCTGGCCTTGTTCACAGCTTTCCTGCACTAGGGATGCTCGTGATCCAATGAGACAAAGCCCTGAGCAGCCCATGATGCTCTCAGCAGGCCCTGTGTGGTACGTGAGACTCCTGAGGTCCCCTTCAGCCTGAATTGTCCTTTGGTCCTACAGCACTCCGTTGTGGAGGAGCCCTGTGAGAGGCTCACCCACCTGAAACCAGGAGCTAGCAAGCATGGTATACCGAATGCAATCACCATAAACACTCCATTAAATAATCTATTCCTGATCCTCATCTACTGATAAGCACAGATCTTATTTTCAGGGAATTCCCTTTTGCTTGGGATTAATTTGCCAAATATATAAAGTGGAATTAGTGTCATGAGGTGCTGCAGTGGAAAAAGACAGGAGGATTTATTGCTCAGCTGATAAAAATCAAATATTCACTTAGCACAGAAGGCTGCACGTCCTGGAGCTGTAATGGCTCCTCTACAGCCATCTCCTGGCATAGCTGGAGGGTACAAAAAAACATCTCCATCCCAAAGCAGCTGCGGCACATCGTGGTCCTATTAACTACTGCAGGGCATGGTGACTTTGGCAAGCTGTCCCCAAAAGCTACTGTGTGGGGATGTGGGACAGAGATGAGGGCTCCCAGCATCCCAGTTTGCAGGCAGGGTCTCTATGCCATGAGCCCATCCCCGGGGCAAAGGAAGTGCACAATGTCCTTCACCCCAGTGCTGAGACAAGGGTTTTGTGAGGGGGCACCAGTAGCAACAAAATGACAGCCCACACAAACATGCAGATGGAAAGCCCTGCCCCGCGAGCCACCTAATGCTCCCCAAACTTCCCTGCTCCTTATCTGCCTCTCCTGCACACAGTGCCTCTCCGTCTTCTGTTCCTGGCCCTCTTAATCCTTCCTGCCCTAGGAGCAAATGGCCTTATTTTGTCAGCAGGCTATTGAAGCAAAAGGGTTGTTTTGCTGAATGGAGCAAAATGGGCCGTGCTTTTATGGTATTTTACTAGACACTGTGGCAAATCCTGCACATATTTGACCAAGTGTCTGTAGCATTTATCTAATCAAAGGGATCACCGTGGCCTGAGCAGGGCTGGGACGGAGGTCCCTGGGATGAGGCCACCGCGGGGCTGTGCTCTGCCTCAGCACCTCCACCCTGGCGCACATCATTACAACAATTTTGGCTGAGGGCTGTTGCTGCCAAAGGGAAGAACCACTGACCACACAAGTGCAGAGAGGCTATTTTCCCTGCAGAAAAGGATCACCTACTGTCAGCCCTAAATAAGAAATCAGGAGCTTTCCCTTGCTCTCTGCTTCGCTCCTGCAGATCTGTAGCCTTAAGATAAAAGTACCCCTTGGTACATGATGCTTTTGGGAGACAAGGACTGCTTGAACAATCCTCAGTGCTTTTAAATGTGATAAGCAAATCATTGCACCAACAGTACGTATCGCTGCGGGGCCAGGGACCTCAGGGCCACACCATGGCTAGGATGGCTTGGGAAGCTAGGGCTGTACTGGTGCACTGAGAAGCACAAACACAAGCAAGTTTGGAGCCCAAATTGGCAGCGTGTGGCCTCGGTCACCTGGTACTGATTGTGAAATCAAGGGGAGGTTTTCAATGCAGAGCAAGCTGATGCTGAATCATTAATTGCTTGTTTTTCTGCGCCATCCAGACGACGCCATTGGGTAATCAATTAAATCTTGCATTGTCATGTGGTGCAAACTGCACTGAAACTTGTCAGCCCTGTAGAGGGCAAGCAGGGGGCCTAGAGAGCTCCTGGGCAGGCAGGAGGGAAGCAGGAGCCCTGCTGCTTGCTGCTGCTCAGTGGGGTTCTGACACAAGGCCCTGGTGATGCCAGCAGGCTTGATGCAGCGGAGAGCTCTGCTTGGCTGAATTCATAGAAGGAAAAATCATGCTACAGAGTCAAGCCCTGCTGCGCCATAAAACACCCAATGAAACTTTTAAGAGGCCAAAGCCAGGCCAGGGTGTGCCCAACAGCGGGCAGCCCATTGCCAGCACAGCGCAGCCCGGCTGTGCCCAGTGCACCCTGCCAGCCCCGCTCGTCCCTTCACTGTCCCCTCCATTGCGTGCCTGGCACTCAGGCAAACGCTCACCCCAAAGGTTGTTTAGGCACAGCTCAGGAGCGGGACCTGTTTATAGGGCACTCAGCCCCTGTAAAACTGGGTTTATAGGGAAGTAAAATGAGTCCTACGTTGTTACTTTGCATAGCAACGTGTAAATCGCAGTGCGGGCACTGACCTTCCCTGGGAGGGAAAGGGAGAGGAAGGGAAATGCTTTGGGAGGGAGGGAGGGAGCGAAGGCAAAGAGGGGAACACAGAGGTAGAAGTGGGGCACAAACTTGTTCCCCAGGCAGGGATTTTTCCAGCCTTCCCCCCACTGGCGCAGCCCAGCACCAAGGTCGACAGCCCCGCAAAGGTGTTCCCTGAGCGGTGAGTGCTTCTCCCCATGGGTTCCTGGGAGCTGGGATCAGCACAGCGCCTCGAGATGCAATCATAAACAGTCAACAAGAATCACTGCTGCTCCACCAAAAAAAAAAAAAAACAACCAACAGCCATGCAGCGTTAGCAGTGGGTGAGATGATTAAAGATTAACCCCTGCCTCCACCCTCTGAGGAGTATAGGCCTTGAGGCTCAGCAAATCCTTTCAGAGAAATATTTGAAATAAAAGACAACAGATAGGGGACGCAGTGAAGGCAGAGAGAGGCAGTAGGGCCAATAGCCTCGGACAAGGGAATCGGCACAATCTGGCCCGTGTTTGCCGATGATAATGCGCCTTTCCAAAGCCCTGATAGACATGGAGATGGCCGATTATAGCGCAGCGCTGGACCCGGCGTACACCACCCTGGAGTTTGAGAACATGCAGGTGCTGGCCATGGGCAGCGGTAAGTCCCCTCCGGCGGTGATGGGGCGAGTGGGGCTGCAGGGGGACACGTCCCCAGGGCAGTCAGCGAATGGCTTGGGGAGGGCGGGGGGCACGGCAGGGGTCCTGCTGCCCCCAGAGGGAAAGCGAGGTGGCTGAGGGGTGCCCTGGCGCCTAGAGGATGGGATCTGTGGTCCTCAGCAGCCTTCAGCCTGAGCTGAGGGCAGATGGGTCTTGCCACTCCCAGGCTCCCACAGAAAGGAAAAAAAGAACCATTTTGCCAACAAAATGCTACCCGTGGCTCAGCAGAAAGCCAGCCCTGTCCATGTAGGAGCAGCTGTAGCTGGATCTTCCCAACAGCAGAAAGCTGCTTGCTGCCTGGCCAGGGTGCGAATCATCCCAAAATGCCACCCAAGGGCTGCCCCAGGGCTGCTCTGAGACCACGGCCCTGCAGTGCTGCTGTGCAGGGGGAGCATGGGGCCACAGTGCTGCAGGGCTGGGGGTGGCCCTGGCTGGAAGGGAGACAGCAGCCCTGGCTAGGGAGAGATGGGCCCCCTCAGCAAGGTGGGATCACATTGAACCCACTAGGATTTGCAACAGTGGCCCATCCATTTGGGAACCAAGGATTCTGCTTGATCAGATGCCCAGCGATAACAGGAGATTCCTCTCCAAGTCCCCCCTAAAGTCTCTCTAAATACACAGTTAATGACTAAACTAAGCATACTGCAGAAAGTGACCCCCAGGCCCTTTTTCCCCCTCTCTCCATGCCACCCCTTTCCCACAGGGCAGTACCTGCAGCACAGCTTTCCCCAGGATGGAACTCCACTCCCCGTGAAGCTGCACATTCCCCTGCCCAGGCCAGGCCCTACCCACCCCAAAGCCACCCCTCAGCCCCACCAGTGAGCAGCAGGACCTTTAGGGTAAGGCACAGCTCTGCTCCCAGCAGGGAGAAGCCAGGGGAGCTGCCCCGCACAGGGGCTGTGAGCTGGGCTCCGCTAGGTCGGGGATTCTACAGGTCTAGCTCAGGCACAGTGCCACATCCCACAGCCTATGGGCAGATGAGCCAGCTGGGTTATGGGGCACTGGCTCTGCTCTGCATGTGCCCAGCTCCTGGCAGGGGGCAGGTCCCACACAAATTAACTGTAACTCCAAATGAATGGCTATTAAACTCACTTCACCACAGCAGCCAGGAGCCCACGTTTCTGGCATTATAAAAGCAAGCTTAATTGGAAAGTTATCCATTAAGAAATAATTCCATTTTTGGTCAGCTCTTAGACCAAGAGGGTGTGATTTCTTTGGTAACTTCTTTACCTATTTGCAGCATGAAACACAAGCTGCTAGGAGGGATTTATGTGAACTATCACAGACAGATGAGCAGAGAGACTGGATATGGATTGGCTCTGTTTTCCTCCCTGTTGCAAAGTTCTATGTCTAGATGAAACCGAAAATTTAACTTTCTTCCCGGAAGAAGCGTCATCCAGCTGAGCCCTCTGGGTGCAATCAGAGGAGGGATCTGGGAGGAAAGCTGCTTGCTCTGCCCTGCAGAAGTGAGGGACACATGGGCCTGGCGCTGAGGAGCAGAGGAAAGAGCGTCCTGAGCTGGCACAGGAACACAGCACCTCAGCCCTGCGGTATAGCAGGGTGTGCCAGGCCCAGAGGGAACAAACTGTGACTCAGGAGAGCAATAGAAGAGGGATGTGAGGAATTAGAAAGAAAGCAGGCAGGGAAATGAGAGCTGCCACCAGAGCTGCAGGAGATGCCCTGCATAAGCTCACTGCTAGGATCACAGCATGCACTTCAGGTCACTTGTACCCACACATCTGCATCAAGGGACAGCATGAGAAGGCTGCATACTTCCTGCTGCAGAGCCTACTACAACCCCTTTCCTGCTAAGCAGAAACTAAAGTTGAAGCCCTACAACTGATGTACCACCTTAGCCCTCTCCAACACACAGGCCCCAGCCAGCAAAGACAATCCCCCCCCCCCCCCCCCCCCCCCCCATCCTAGGACCAGCCCTCTCAGGGCATTTATCCTTCTGCAGCCCCTCTCTGATGGGAGCCAGGTGGGAGCAGCTGCAGCCCTTCTGGGTAAGCGTTAACTGCATCCCTGCCAAACCCAAGGGGGGTGTGGGGAGGGAGAAGGTGAGAGGGGAGATGAGGAGCACTGAGCTGTTCCCCATAGCCCTGGGGAGGTCAGTGCTCACCCCTCAAAGTGGCTGCCAGATCCTCAGAAATGCAAGGTGAACGATCTCTGGGAGCCCCATTGGTTGTGCAATGCCCACCTCTGTGCTATGGGATGCAGGCTGGGTAATGAGCAGTGCCTTAGAGATCCTTTTTGTGATTCTGTCATGCTCTTAGCCTCTGTTGGCTTGCTGATCTCCACTACTGTCCTTTGAGGTGGCTGTTGGGATCGATGTACTTCAGTATTGAAGTCTCAGGTTTCTATGGCTTTGTAGATCCTAGGTATCATTTGCAAATGGGACTTCCTCTGAGTCCCATGCTGATACAAGAAAATGTGCCTGGGAGGGGACAATTAGATCACCTGAATAATGAGCTGATCCCTTCAGCCTTGAGGTTTGTTTGGCTTGCTGGAGGGATTTTAGTGTAGGGTTGTATGGTTTTGCTTTCAGCCTTTCAGGTGTCCTCTCCTACCCGGGCTGCTGCAATTCCCCACCCTCCCAAAAACACAGTACACGTGCCAGCCCCCTTACAGCTTGTAAGGACTGCAGGGTGCATCTCATGTCCCATACTCTGGAAGATACCCAGCATACAGCCTTTTTCCATGTTATAGTGCTGTCCTTTCTGGGTTGGCTCCATCAGTCCTTCTTTGCACGGTTAGTGTTTGCCCACAAGTTCTCCAGCTGAAGCCTTATGCAATTATTGTGCACTGATAGCCTCTTTCACTTGAAGCCTCTTTCAGGGCCATAACACCATCACCTCGCTATCAAACCAGCAGCTCATCCCAAGCTGTAAAGCCTCACCTCTAACTGCACCAACTCATTCTCTGGCCAAGCTGCAGAGGCCAAAAGCATCTGCAAATCCCCCAGGAATTTTGGCTGTGCTTTGTGACAGCTGCAAACGGGTTTCTGCATAGCCTGAAGGCATTGCTGGAGTCGAGCTTTGGGAAGAGCTGCTGGCCCTGGCACACCAGCGGCATTAGCACATTCTAGATGCAGTGACTTAGGATACCCAGAGCACCCATCACTGCTTGTGAACTGCTGCAGCTGCCCAGTTCTTCAGAAAATCACTGGAAAAGGAGTTAGGAGATGTAAGCTGTCTGTCTCACTGTGTTCTTGCTGTGTCCTTTCCCAAGCAGACACATCTCCATCAGAAGCAGCCAACCTCAACACCTCCAACAGCATTGGGGTGAGCGCACTGTGTGCCATCTGCGGGGACCGTGCCACAGGGAAGCACTACGGGGCTTCCAGCTGCGATGGCTGCAAAGGCTTCTTCAGGAGGAGTGTGCGGAAGAACCACATGTACTCCTGCAGGTAAGGACAGAGGGGGACAAGACATCCCCCAGCAGCTGTGCAGCAAAGCTGAGTTCTGCAGCACGGCCCTTCGTTCTCTCCATATTCTCCAGTGTCTTCCTTGACCTCATCCTCTGGCTGGAAAGAGTCAGGTGCACGGAACAGCTCTTGCTCTGACACTTCTCTGGCAACATGCTGGTAATGCAGCATGCCCATCTCTGCGTGTCCCGTGACAGGACAGGACAAGCATGTTGCTCGCACCACTCACACACTGTACCTGGTGCTGCTAGCACAAGGCCCTCAGCTCTGCTGTGACATGCTGCTTGCTGCTCTGAGCAGCTGAGACTGAGAGGTTTGCAGTGGAAATCAAGAATCCTCAGCTTAGAGTGTCAGAATCACTCTGATTTTTTGTGTGATCCACTCCTGACAGCCACTTGATGAGTGTGAGCAGCAAGATCACTCTAAAAATTTGAGCAATAAGCTCTGGACAGCAATGTACATGAAGCACACGGTTGCTTGCAACTCAGGGCTGTTTAGGATGTCTGCCCAGGAAGCCCCCTCTCCACAGCTCCAGTGGGAAAAGCCAAGGCTCCCAGTTCTCTTGACACCAGATCTTTTATGGCAGTGCTTAAAGATCTGCTTTCTGGCATCTATTTGAGCAACTCTTAACTTAGGGCTTTCAAAAGTGTGTTACAAACAAGCCTTTTCAGAGCTACAGAACTCTGCATGGCTGGAAGCCCTTCCAGAGATCTTTATGCCTTTGTCTTTGCAAGCTTGATCAATCAGCAGCAAATTAGAGCATATCTGCAAGTGAAATTCATGCTGCAAATGGCTACCAGGCTTATGCTGCATACAGGAGATCGGTGTAATGCACCGTCATCTGCAATCGATGTGGTGATACAAGTGGGTAGGAAGGAGCTGGGTGCTTGCCATCTCCTCTCTGAAGCACGGGCAACTCAGAGCTGTTTGTGTGCCAGTGATGCCGTCCAGAGGTCAGCAGGAACCTCCTGGAGCCAACAATGCCTTGGAGAGATGTGGGGACTTCAGCCCACTTCTGCCTCTCCTCTCCTCTCCTCTCCTCTCCTCTCCTCTCCTCTCCTCTCCTCTCCTCTCCTCTCCTCTCCTCTCCTCTCCTCTCCTCTCCTCTCCTCTCCTCTCCTCTCCTCTCCTCTCCTCTCCTCTCCTCTCCTCTCCTCTCCTCTCCTCTCCTCTCCTCTCCTCTCCTCTCCTCTCCTCTCCTCTCCTCTCCTCTCCTCTCCTCTCCTCTCCTCTCCTCTCTTCTCCTCTTCACAGGCTCAGTCCCACTGCTCCTCACACCTCTGTTTCTCCCCAGGTTTAACAGGCAGTGTGTGGTAGACAAAGACAAAAGAAACCAGTGCCGATACTGCAGGCTTAAGAAGTGCTTCCGAGCAGGGATGAAGAAGGAAGGTGGGTGCCTTCCCCTCCCTGCCCTCAGCACAGACCAGCCCTCCCTCATGGCAGGCAGGGAGATATTGGCTGTTGCCATGAGCCCTGTGAAGGCCCAGCTGCCCACTTCAAGCCGCATAGAACCCTTGCACTCAGTTAAGGTTCCCAGCAAAGCATGCAGGCTTTGTGTGCTCTCGAACTCATTCCAGGGGGCCTATTTAGATGCCAGCAAAGACAAAGCCAGGAGAGAGTCACAGGGCCATGCCCCCTCTTGTACCCACAAGTCACATCCACAGCTTTCAGCTTCCTCACACTGAGATGCTTGAAGCTCAGAAGAGGTCTGAGTCATTCAGAAGCACTTTGGGAAAATTGCTGTGTCACCTACAAATCCATGTCAGGACTGCAGAAAAGCATGCAGCAACCCTTTTGCCCCTCAGCTTGCTCACGTGGAGGTAGGTTCTTGTGGGCCCTATGCAGAGAGCTGAGTTGTATCTGATACATCAGCCACAACAGAAAAGACCCAGGGCAAGGTGGAGCATTTCAGTTATAATTCTACCTGGGCTTGCATGGCCCAGGTGACCCCACTAACCTCCCTGCATCTCTGCCTCTGCAGCCTTCCAGGTCCCCACAACCCAGATACAGTGGAGATAAATTCAGTCCCTGCTCAGCTCGCAGCAGCGCTCAGCATAGCAGGGACAACTGGGGCTGCCACTGGCCCTGTCAGCTGGTGGCCCCACTGGTGGCTCTGCTGGAGGAGAGACAAAAGCTGTGCCCCAAGGATGCCGGCCTGTGGGAAGGCCTCTGAGCAGGAACCTTTCTCCCCTATTAGAGTAGATGAGGTGTTGAGAGGAACTGGGCTTGACTTTCTTGTAGAACACAGGAATCCTCCTCTCCCCGCAAAGCCCGCTCATCCTATGCCCAGAGCTTTGCTGCTGTCTGTTAATATTCAATAGAAGTTACATTAGGTGCATGACCAGCTAATACTGAGCAAACATTTGGAAAACATCATGGCGTGACTGAACTCGGGGGCCTGCTACTGATAACAAGCAGCATAACCTTGAGAGCTCCTATTTACAGCCGCTGACTGCAGGGCTTTGCTTCTGGCCCAGCCTCATTATTGCTTTTTATCAGGCAGATTTATACATTGAGAACGTATCAATCCAGAGAGCCGCCGGCCTAAGGAAGAGACTGTTCTCTTTCCCTTGCCATCGATCAATACCTTGTTTGAGCAGATGGCTTTGGGTGACTGCCTTGGCCGTGGTGAGTTACGGCCAGCCCACAGCCCCGTGGCACAGAGAGGCAAACTCTGCACTTCAGCATTGCTGCTGCTTCAGACTCATGGCCCAGGCCCTTCCCTAGAGCACACCAAGCAGGGAGGCATGCTGGGCTCATATCTGCCTGGGACTCTCTACATTAAGGTATAAAGGCACTCAGCGGCTCTGCATAGATGCATAGGAGCTATTCTGCATTTCCTCCCTTACTGAAGCTGAGAGAGATGTTTGCAGCTGCACCTACACAGCACAAGAGCTTCTCAAATGCAGCTCACAGATGTTGCATGGACAGATAAAATAGCCATGCAGATACCTGGCCACTTGACTTCACACATAAGCTTTGGGCTACCTGCGTGAGCATGGCCACACTCTCAGGCATTCCCTTAAGAAACAGATCCTATACCTTGAAATCAAAATACTGAGAAACAGATTCCTTGAGATGAAACTCCCCCACTGAACTTTGAAGGTTTTGAGTCAAGCACTGGGGTTCTGAAACACCCCAGTCCCCACAAAGCCAAGTATAGACAATGTGAAAAAGAATGAGCAAATGTAGTCAGCTCCTGCAGGCATCACGTCACAAACCAGACACAGCTGCACCTCTGCCTTGGCAGGCAGGGAAGCTAGGAAACTGCAGCTCAGGAAGTGGTCCAAAGCCTTGCGAAAGAGAACGCTACAAGAATCTGATAGCTTTTTCTGTGTGTTTCCATGAACAACCTGCATCTGTGCCAAAATCCTCTCTTGCAGCTGTACAAAATGAACGGGACCGAATCAGCACCCGAAGATCAAGTTACGAAGATGGCAGCTTGCCCTCCATCAACGTCTTACTGCAGGCAGAAGTCCTGGCACAACAGGTAGCTCTTCTTTCCTCTTCGGCTGATACAGGCACTAGGGCTGCTGAGTAGTTAACAGCTGAGTCTTCAAATTACCTCCTCCTTTCTAAGTACCTTATCTGCCAATTCAACTCTGGTTTTTCAAAGGCATTTGTTACGTGAAACCAGCCCTTCAATGCTCCTTAAATTGTGCTGCAATAATAGCCAATGGTCTGTTCTGCGCTGGGGAGTCTGCTGGAAGAGAACTGGGCAGTGATTGCAATCCAAGGAGCTGTGACCTTGCACAGGCAGCCTCCCTTCTCCAGTGCCTGTCAGGAACTCCTGGTTTTTGCTTGCCTGCACAGTTCCACAAGGAATCGGTTTCATGCTTCTTTTTTTTTAATGTAGATATTCTTTCCAGCGTTTTCTTGAAATTCCTGACTTCCACAAACATACTGCCAAAGCTTACTTCCTAGAGCATTCACTGAATGGAAAACAACTATTTAAAAATCCATCCCCTTGTCCTCATGGAAACAAAGATGGGTTCAAGCTGGAGTGGCAGTCCATGTTCATGTGGCCCTGCAGACGGCCCCCAGGACAGGAATCCATTCTAGGGATGGCTGGAAGGACACCCCCTTCAAGGGGGGATAAGCCAGAAGGGCTGCAGGCCAAGCCTCTACAGTGGTGGCACGTCCAAGCTCATCCCGTGTCTCACTTCATCCTACACAGGTCCTAATGTATTTACATGCCCTCTGAAAATAACATTGGTGCTGCTCCCACAGAGGTGAGATCATGGGGTCTTGAGACCTACAAGGGACGGGCATTCCTGGGGCCTGGAGTCCTGTAGTGGACACGAGGTGGAGGGTTCAAGTGGGGTCTGCTGATAAAACTACAACTACTGACAAATGTAGGGGAGCTGTCACTCTCCCATACAGCACAGGCACATTCATTAAACAAGGCAGACTCCTGCATACTACACTGGTAACTTTTATATGCCTGGCTAATTAGAACAAGATACTGCTGAGGAGCTGTTTTCTCTAAGATCAGGGTTTTATTTGCTAAGCCTTCCGGGGCTCTCTGATTAGGGTAATACACGGTGAGATTGTTGCAATCTTATTTATTCAATAATATCTCTAGAGCTGGAGAGCTTCCAGGTAACGCAACCTGAAAAAAACCTCGGGTGGTATTTGGACTCCATTTCCTTAGGGAGGTGGCAGGGTCTGAGCTGGCAGGAACAGGACAGGAAGAGCTGATGTTGTACATGAGCAGAGAGGGCAGGCGGAGGGCAGTGACGGGGTTGAGTTAATTGCTTACAGAAGCATGAGGATAAAGTGGTGACGAAGGGCAAATTGTCAGATGAGCTGGGTGATCAGCTATGCATGGGAATGGGGCAGGAAGCTGATGCTTGGGTTTGAGATGTTCTTCCTTGGAGTGATGGTACTTGCAGAGCTCTTAGGTTTGTCCTTAGTATGTGAAATGTCCCCATCTGCCTCTGCGATCACAAATAATTCTCAGTGCAAAAACATAGTAATCTCACTGCCGGGGCCCGCTAAACACAGCACCCAAACCTTCCCAAGCCTGGGATTCGTCTGTTCTCCTGCTGAGGGATCCTTTCTCTCTTCCCAGATATCATCCCCAGTCCTTGTGATGAACGGAGACATCCGAGGGAAGAAGATCGCCAACATCGCCGATGTGTGCGAGTCCATGAAGCAGCAGCTGCTGGTGCTGGTGGAGTGGGCCAAGTACATCCCTGCGTTCTGCGAGCTGCCCCTGGACGACCAGGTGAGCAGACCTGTCCCCCCGCCTCACTCTGCCCCGGTGATGGCATCGGGAAGCCAAACGAGGGCTGAGACCTTCAAAGAAAATGAGCATTGTTTGCTCCGCTGTCGTGACTGCCGGCCTGATTGGGAGCAGCATCCATACAATGCCACCGCAGGCCATTTGATGTGCGATAATCAGCCGATGAGCGCAGCGGTGATAACAGCGAGCTCAAGTTAGGTACACAATCAGGTGTGCGTTCTGTATGTATCTGCCAGTCAATTGTTTATTAATTATGGCATGTGCAGCGCTTTGAAAACCTAAGGCGCTATACAGAATGATTAGAGTAGTCAGACTTAGGAATTCTCACCTAAGGTCTGCTCAACACTTAAAATCAAACTATCTGTCTATCATTCTTTCTGTTTCTTGCCAGGGGATGTGTTTCTACCCATTCTCCTACTGTGGAATTACTGAAACTAAACACAATTTTGCTCCCAAATAAGAAAATCTCTCTTCTGAGTTAAAAAGCAAGAATATATCTGCATTTAACATGAATGATCAATTGACATTTGCTAGTTTCCTAACCAGGGTAAGCACCGTGGGTTTGAATTGCTCTGTAAAGTAACTCTGCAAGACCTGAGGCAGCCTCAAAGAGATACATGGAGGTTTTTGCTGCTAAACCCAAATGTCAGAGATCTGCAGCAGATTTTACAGGACATGGCTGTGCCCTGGCGTTTGAGGGGGATGGGCAGGAACATCACTTCTGGAGGCAGCCAGGATGGTTCGTGTCCCACGTAGGAAGGGATTCGGGGATTCCCATTTAGCCACTGTGCAGTCAAAAAAAAAAAAGTCAGCCTGGATCAATCTCCAGTCCTGTTACAGAAAGTGAGAGGATCCAGCTGGTCACAAAATCCCAGGCTGAGATCTTCAGTAATCACCCAGCAGCTCTTTCAATGACTTTTTACAGCACTTGCTTCCCTTTTTTTTTTTTTTTTTTTTCCTCCATTCTGTGGAAGTGTTCCATTATTCAAAGCAACAGCTAGTCCACTAAACTCCTATGGCAAATGCAACTCAAATTTTATGAAAAACAAAATGGAGCCCAATGGCGAGTGACATTTGCACAGCAAAGAGGCTGCAGCCTCACAGAGACCTGGGGCAGCACTGCATAACCTCCTGCATCCTTCTGCCATTTGGAACAGAGGCAGTAAAGCTGGTTAACAGCTCTGCAAACGACAGCAATTTCCACATGAGCTCATTTTACAATTGCGGGGCTGTCAGACTTTTCAACAGAAGAAAAGTTTGGCAGCCCTGCCATTGCAAAATCAAAACCTAAGGAGGCCGTCGGAGCCCTTCCCACAGGGGAGGAGGCGCTTCAAACTGGAGGAGGTCTTCTGCTATGGTCATCCTGCGCTGTTCTCCTACAACAGGCAGCTCCCAAAGGGCAAAGACGACCTGCATCAAAAGGAATTAATGACATCCATGCTTTCGAGGGACACAGTGTGAGAACAGGGACAGCAAATACCCAGAGGAATGCGGGGAGGACAGAAATGGCAGGGAGCAGGAGTGAACAAAAATGCACAAGCCCAGTGCCCAAGGGGCATGAGAGCTGGTCAAGACATGTCTGGTGGGAACACTGAATGTTGGAAACGCTGGTACATTGCCACTGCAATACTGCCCGAGAATGAGTCATCTCTGCCAGCACTTACATACAAAAGGTCACACCCAACTCATTTTTCCTCTGCACCAAAATGTCAAAGCGCTGGGCTTGGTGGGGCAAAGCCATTTCATTTCAAAGTTAAAGTTCTACTTTGTTGTGTTACAACTTTTATATTTATCGTTAAAGTTCTACTTTGATGTGTTACAACTTCTGTGTTTACCCTGGCTGAGAACAGGCCGATGTACCTCAGGCTGATCACCAAAAGAACAAATATCACTTAAGAGGGTTTTGCCACATTGAAGTAAACTACGTGAACTCTGCTCAAACAAAAAAAGACCACAAATTTTATGCAAACAAAGCGGTGTTTCTGTTTCCTGAGCTTTTCTTGAATTTGTAACAGGCAGAAGAGCTCTCCATGAGGCTCCATTGCCCACTGGGAAGTGCAGTCTTTTCAACCTTCTCAAATTTTTGGCAGATGGGGAAGCTCAGTTTTGTGTAGCTCTGCTAATTACGAGCAGCTCAGCGAACACATCCACCCATGTTTGGATAGCGATAGAGAGAAGCTAGATTTTGGCATACAGATAAAGGCTCCCCAGCATCATGCATGCATAGTCTTT
Source organism: Tetrao urogallus (assembly GCF_951394365.1). Taxonomy (NCBI): domain Eukaryota; kingdom Metazoa; phylum Chordata; class Aves; order Galliformes; family Phasianidae; genus Tetrao; species Tetrao urogallus. The sequence continues at coordinate 5,669,065 of NC_136829.1, forward strand.
TTGCAAGGACCTTCACTCTGTTTATTTTGCATAACTCTTTTACACCCTCTGAAAAAAACAAGCCCTCTCTCAGACATCAGCATCTTTTCTAATCAGTGCTTTCTTCCCCAGGTGACACACACTCCGGACATTTCGGGCAGGGTAGGGCTTTGCTTGGCTTTGTCAGATGCTCAGAGATAACACACTGAGAAAGGGAACCATTCCCAACAGGACACACTTTTCAGAATCTCTCCTTTAATGTTTAATGATTGTTTTCTTCAGCAGAGGATCCTGGCTGGACATTAAGAGGCCTCTGTGTCAGGCTGTCCAATTGTTAACTTCTGTTTCTGCCTAAATCTCTGAAATTTTTAACTGAAGGAGAGCGAAAGATTCAGAACATTCTCAGGAGCCACTGGAGGGTATAAAATGAAACACTTCAATCATTAACACTGGGGCAGAAAAACATCCCCTTGGCTTCCCTGGCCCAAACACCCGTTGCTGCAGAAGGAGCAAGGTGACCAGAGGGTGACCCCAGCAGCCAGCAGACGTGGATCTCCACGAGTGGGATTTCAGCAGGATGTGGGCACTGCTCAGAGATAAAGCAAAACATCAACTCCCCTCACACAGGCACTTGGGGAAGAATCATTCCTGGCCGTCCGATCCTGGGCCACTGAACACAGCTCAGCCTTGTGTCTGTCTCTGCATCACACGAGTAACGCATCCCTACTCTTACAGGTGGCACTGCTGCGGGCACATGCAGGTGAACATCTGTTACTGGGAGTTGCCAAGAGGTCCATGGTGTTCAAGGATGTCTTGCTGCTAGGTAAAGAGTGCACTTCTGCTCCCCACCAACTGCTTCTGCTAAGCTTCCCTGCCAGGCTAAAGGGGTGGGTGGCTCAGTGTCTGCAGGCATCCCTTCTGCAGGGTGGTGGATTGAGCCCTTCTCTGTTTTAGGGAGCCAAACACAAGCTTTAGGTGTAGCTAGGCCTGGCTCACACTCACATCATTGACACACTCCTGTGGCAAACATGGAGGACAGTGAACATCACTGCTCTGGCTCAGCATGAGCAGGCAGTGGTATGGCTGAGAAAACAGCTCTTTTTCTTCAGGCAGCTTCTTCTTGCTTGAGTGATTCCCAATAGGTTGCTCTGGCAACTCAGATCATCATTTCTGGTGGGCCACAATAGGGATGGGACTGAAACAGAAACTTCTTAAGGCTTCCATTGTAAAATTATCTCAACATTAGTCCCCTGGATTTTGAACTCCTTGCTACCCTTATGAAGGCTTGGGCAATGTCAAGGTGATGGTCTCTGTGCTGCTTGTCCAAAGGGAATGACCACATCATCCCGCGGAACTGCCCTGAGCTGGTAGAGGTGAACCGTGTGGCCATCCGCATCCTAGATGAGCTGGTCCTCCCCTTCCAGGAGCTGCAGATAGATGACAATGAATACGCCTGCTTGAAAGCCATCATCTTCTTCGACCCAGGTATGAGCCAGCTTACAGCAGGCAAGTGTCACCAGCACAGGGAACAAGTCTGTTATGCCCACTGATACTAGCTGGAAGTTGTGGAAATGCTGCCTGATCTCCTCTCAGGCCCAAACTGTTTTTAAAGGGAGGGGTGAGGTCAGCCCAAGAGGAAAAATACCTGCTGCTGTTGACAGTAGAGTATCAGACAGCTCACCTCAGCCTGTGCCCAGAGCTCATGCTATCACTAAAGGACAGTTACTAGGGGAGCAGCCTAGATGGCTTTGCTCTGTGTGTTGTTTCAGATGCCAAAGGACTGAGCGATCCCTCCAAGATCAAGCGGATGCGGTACCAGGTGCAGGTCAGCCTGGAGGACTACATCAATGACAGGCAATACGACTCACGGGGCCGCTTTGGGGAGCTGCTGCTGCTGCTGCCCGTGCTGCAGAGCATCACCTGGCAGATGATAGAGCAGATCCAGTTTGTCAAGCTCTTTGGCATGGCTAAGATTGACAACCTGCTGCAGGAGATGCTGCTGGGAGGTGAGTATGCGAGGGTCCTGCAAGAGCGCTCTCGGTGCTCCCTAATCACCATTCCATTGGGAACTACATATCCATTGTTCACCTGAAAAAGGTGGAGACTCGGCCTCCACCTCCAGGTCAGCACCTTGACTTGCATAAAAATATCTCACCTGTCAATTGCTGTGATAACACAGACTACTCCATTTCTATTCCCCTGAAGAGCTGCTTTACTTTGCAACCCCCAAACTCTTGCCAGCCAGCGTTTTCTCTAGTCCTCCTCTGTCAGAAGGGAACCAGCAAAACCAAAGGGTCTGAAAGATCAGCTTGACAGTGTGTCCCTGCCCTCCTGAGCTGTCTCTGTCTGCCACTGTGGCAACAAAAGTAATATGCACATTTTTAGGTTCATCAAGTGAAACGCCACATGCTCACCACCCCTTGCATCCTCATCTGATCCAGGAGAACCTGGGAACAAACGTCATTGTGGCCAACACAATGCCTCCTCAGATGCACAACGGGCAGATGTGTGAGTATCACCAGGGAGATGGGAGCTTTCCAGCGTGGGTGGAGGTAGTTTCTACCTTGCAAAGAAACTTCAATGCAAGATAGAGCCTCTGATCAAGTGTGTGAGAAATTCCTATGCAGAAAGGAGGGAAAGACAAACAGAGAAGTGGGTTAGATTAGATTAGACTAGATAAACTGATTCAACAAGATGTTCCGTGTCAGACTGCCACTTTTACATAGCCCTTAAATTCAGGGATGAATGATCCCATCCAGTGCCTAATGAAATCAAAGGAAAGGCTCCCCTTCCCCTGAATGCCTCAAACACACACTACTTCCTCTGCAAAAACGTAGGAGAATTTTGTTCACTCAGGGCCACCACATGGGAATTTGGACTGAGATGAGCTCAGCTGACCAAAAAGTGTGGCCAGCACAGATTAAAAAGCAGCAGCTCTCTTCATCCATTGCTCATTATTATGCCTCTTCCAGGACACTTAGGTCTGTGTGTCAGGACTGCCATGCAGCCAACATGCAAGCCATTGGGAGCTAGGGTTTAAATACAGAGCCTCTTTCTTGCTTACACCTGAACCCCACACAGACAAGACAAATCCCAGCGCCATCAGGTCTATTGACCCTCTTCTAATTTTGCTTTTCTCTCTGTAGCTACTCCAGAAACACCTCAGCCATCTCCGCCTGCGGGTTCAGGGCCAGAACAGTACAAGCTGCTGCCCGGAGCCATTGCAACTGTGGCAAAACAGCCCACCTCCATCCCACAGCCTGCCATCACAAAGCAGGAGGTCATCTAGCAGCCTGCAGAGCAGCTGGCCACATTTAGAAGACCATGTGGGAGAAAAGCCTGAGCAGACTCCGTCACTGTGAAAAAAGCCATCCTGAGGACCTCAGGCACGAGCACACGGACTTGCTTATCGGACTAGGCCACCACTACCAAAAGCTGTCTTCCTGCAGCTACAGACAGCACATGCCACGGAGAGCCTCGAGTCACAGAGCTAAGACTGAAGCCTTACTGAAACCCACGTTCGTTGCAAGAAGGGCCAGACTGCTGCCTTTCCCAATCGGGAGGCTGCAGTCCTGGCTGGGGACACTGCAGCTAGCTGTTCCGCCATTGCTACCTCTCAGCATCCATTCAGTGTACACCAGACCCTGTGAACAAGTGATCCTCCAAACCAGGAGGCTGTGCTGGGTGAAAGGAAAGGCTTCATTCCCACAGCCGTGCCGGTTCCCCAGGCAGCCCCTGGGGCAGCCAAGCTTCACTGATGTGGGAGCTGCCCCAGGAGCACTGCTGCATCAAAGCGTGCTGGGGTTTGCCCAGCAGCACTGTCAGAACTGCTCCTCAGCCACAGCCCATCCCACATCTTTCCTCAGTCACTCTCCAGCAAACCAAGCCCTCGGCCAGGTCTAACAAACCTTTCCAGCTGATGCAGGGGCAAAGTCTGTCCCACCAAGATTCTCCACTGTTGGGACCCTTCTGCTTTTGGATGGGTTTTTCTGTTTCCTCACCTGGGGCTGCCCACCCCAGGCCTCAGAGGCAGCCACTGCCAAACTTTCACACTGCTCACCACCCATATAGGGCAGCTGCAGCCTGTGGGTTCAGGAAATGTCACCCAGCGGGATGGGGCCAGCCCTGCACAGGCTGGCTGCGGGCAGCACTGCTCGAAATACCAGCAGGCCCAGTGCTGCTTCTGAGCAGCCAGAGGACCGCGTGGTGCTGGTTCAGAAGAAGCAGGGGCAGGACATGTGAAAGGGAAAGAGCCTCACACATGGGCTGCCTCATGCCAGGGGATTTGTGACCCAGTAGTTCAGTTCAGAGCCAGCCTAATTCTGAGGTATGTGTCCAGCTCAGTGCCACTCCCTTTGCATAGAGTGAGTGGCTGATAACAGATTTATAGGGCTTCGTAACAGGATAAGAATTCCTTGTGGCTCCTCCAGATCTCAGAGGGTTTGGGAACAGTCACCTCATAGCAGAACACTTCAAGTCCTGCTGTGAGGATTGACAGAAGTCAGGGTCAGATCCCTGCAGCCTGCACCAGCAGCACTGCCCTGGCTGAGCCCTCGTCTCCTGTCTGCCCCGTGCTTTTGTCTAAGGCCTGCCAGGGCTGCAGCCACACCAATACGACCTTTGGTTTACAGCCGAAATCAGCCAGCAGCCTTCCTGGAGCTCACACAGCAACTTCAGGCTTCCCTTCTCACTCATTGCTGGCAGCACCGAGGCAGAGGTGCCAAGAAAACCTGGAACGAGCGCTTTTCATCAGAAGAGACTCGGCAGCAGATGCCCCGCATCTGTGCTCTGGAAAATCCAGCATGGAAGAAAACAATCCCAAGCTATCGCTGGGGCAGCAGCAGATCTAACCATCCACACACCGTGTTCCTGACGGTCCGTGCCCTGTGGTGGGCGCCCACAGCTGCCAAGGGGCCCGGAGAGGTCCCTGGGATGGATCTGAGCTGGGCCAGAGGAGCTGCAGATCCCTCCCTCGATCGCCAATGCAGAAAGGAACCGCCTCGCCTTGCGCTGGTGGCATCCCGAGTGTTGTATCATCTCTCAGAGCTGGTGGCATTATACCCAGTAATTTATTGCAATGATGAAGCCAATCATTTCCTGTAAATTATTTTGTAAATCACATTGATTATTTATAATTGGGAAATTAAATGCAAAAAAACTTCACAAGCAGGCTGTCTTTTCCAACCTCAGCAACCCCTTTTCCTGTATGCAGAGACACTCTGTGGGGATCCCTTTTGGTCCATTTGCACCCGGCATTCCTCGATGCTGTACATCCATTTGTGCTGCTTACTGCCTTCCAGTGGAAACAGAGGAATATTTCTTCACTAGAGTTGTATTCATTAAAAAAAAAGAAGAAGAAGAAGAAAAAAGAATAAATCACAAAATATTTTCTAGCTTTTCCCAGACAGATGGACTTCTTTCTTCTGGGAGGACTTATTTTAAATCATGGTACTCATCTCCCTGCCTGAACAAGCACAAAGTGTGTGTGCATTGAGGAAAAAAGCCCAAACAAGTGTTTGATACTGCTGCCAGCTGCCACTGCTTCATGTTAATCTTAATGTTAGCTGGTGGCTGAGGCCTTGAGGCCATGTGTGCTGGAACCATAAGACTGAATGGCAAACTCAGTTTTCATTAAAAAAAAAAAACAACCAAACACATGAAGAATAAATATTTACCTTCTATGATTCCAGAGAGCTTAAAAAATTAACCACACTCTGAGTGTCAAGTAATGGAAGCCAAACTACGTTATTAGCATTCTGAACCCGTGCATTTTGAAGTCCTCATTGTATTTTAAAGGCCATTTTGGAGCAGTCTGGGTGATGCTTCTGCTTTGGCTCACACACAGCCAACTACTACAGGCAGCAGGTGCAGCCAAAGACAGACTGAGGCTACAGGGCACAATGAGACAATAAAGTGAAAGTCAGCTTGTCTCCAGTCATAAAGGTGAAGAAATACACTGACAATCAGAGAAGGCTCTTAATGACCTGCTCTCCCGATCACAGGAGCCTGTTCTCAGCTGCAGTATGCCCAGGAAGATAACGGGAAGAGAGCAGAGAGGATCAGAGTGCTGCAGATTAGGTCAGGGGCAGGACCACCATCCAGCTCTGACCCCCAGGAGATGCCCTACACATCCCCCACCTGCTCCTCCAATGCAAAATGAGGGCAGTCCTGCCCTGGGGGGAGCTGCAGCCATGCACTGACCTTCAGTGACAGCTGTGTCAGTGAATGCTGCCAGCAGGTATGAGACGCAAAGCTATGCTTGAGGACTGAGTAGAGACAACGCTTCATGTACACCTCCACTCCGAGGCCCCAGAGTAGGGTAGGCCTTGAATAACACTCCCTCAATAAGTGCATTCCCTTCCTTGGCTGAGCAGCAGAGCCCCAGTGCCATGGCTGAACAGGTGGCATTGCAGCAAACACAGTGACTGAGTGGCTGGGCCAGGCAGAAGAAGGAAGAGATGTTAGTTCCTCACCATGAATGTGAAATTAAACCCAGGGCTCCCCTGCCTGCCACAGGAACCCTGTGAACCACAGTTGGGTTTATGCCCTAATAACACCATATAAGCAATATCAAATCTTTGAAGCAATAAATTCTCCTGGATCCCTTCTTGTGAATTACTCTATCAAGGTTGCCCTTTACCTGGTTAATCTTAAATCAGTGCAGTCCCTACAGAAGGTTTCTCACTGCTAGTTTCAACTCACTTGAAAATAAACCCACAATATGCCCCAGAGGCAACCTCGTCCTTACGTGGCATCCTCAGCCAGAGCCCTCACCCCACCTGTCCCTCCGGCCCAGAATCACAACATGGCACTGGCCTTGCCACGCATTGGCGGTGTTTTATCCTCCGCAAAGGCAATGTCCCATGTCACAGGAGATGTCCTCCATGAGGACAGCTGCACTGGCCTTTAAGACAACTATTTGACATTGCTTTTGGGGAGGAGAGCTTTCTACTGTCCTCTTCAGCGCTGCTGTGTGAACTAAGGACATTATCCTGGGGATCAGAATCTCCAGCTGCAAGATATTTTCACGATGTCCAAGCAAAGATCTGCAGAAGTGGTATTTTTAGGTACCCTGGCCACTAAGAAATGCATTCTTTTCATATTCCTTATATAACCCTCATCTGAAACAGCCAACAGGCTTTGGAGCCTTTTCCACAGCTTTCGTATCTCGGTGGAAAGAAACAAACAAGAGAATAAATAAATAAATAAATAAACAAGGCAAATGAGTTTTATCTCTGACAAAAGCAACTATTGCTGCTATTAAACTCGCAAGTGCACACAGAAACACAGATAGCCCTGAAAAACAAGAGGCGGGAGGGACAGCTCAGCAACGTGGCACTGCTGAGCCAGGCAATTCTGTGTGCCAGGCTGTGCTTCCTTCAAGGCTGAGCGCAACAAACACCAACCAGTTTGGGGATGCGGGCCAGGCACCGCACATCCCCCTTCCACACCAAGAGGCCGGAGGAGGAAGGGTAAGTTGTGGGTACGTTTAAAATCCCTCTCCCCATTCCTAATGAAGGTGTGACCCTGACAGCCATAAACACACCTAGCACCTGAAAAATTGCCAGCCAGGCCAATAAACACAGCAATATAGTGTCAGCTTCGTTACGTGCGGAACGAGCAGCACAGCTCAGCACAAACAAGAACGCAGACACTTCCTTCAGCTCACTGTGCAAGGGGCTGTTGGGGTGAACGGTGTGCTCTGCACTGAAGAGGTGAAGAGCACTGAGTGTGCTTGGGAAGAAGAGCAGTTTGGGAATTTTATTTCTGATGTTAGATATTAGGGAAAATTTCTTCTCCAAAAGAGTGGTGATGCAATGGCACAGCTGCCCAGGGAGTGCTGGGATCACCATCCCTAGAGGTGCTCAGGAACCGTGGGGATGTGGCACTAGGGGACAAGGCTAGGGGGTACAGTGGGGCGGCAGGGGGTTGGACTTGGTGGTCTTACTTGTTTTTTCCAATCCTAATGACTCTATGATGGCAAGGCTTCCTCTGGCTTTGGACCCGGAGCACTGCCAGGCGTGCTGTGACTGCTGTCAGCTCTGAGGACAGAGACCAGCAGTGCTGCAGGACATCAGCTGTGGGAGAAGACACAGGTACACAAACTGCTTCCCACTGACACAAGGGCTTGTGATGACTACCTGGCTGAAACAGCAAAGCCCTGCTCCAATCCAGTGAGAAGCAGTGCTTCCTTCATCTGGCTCCACCATTTTCAGACTGGATTTTGCAGGATGAAACCCACGTGCTTGCTCCTGCTACTCTCACCTGTGCAGCACGGGTCCTTGAGCAGCACTCACAGCCCCACAAGCCCCGATCCTGCCAGGCACACATCCTCATGTAGAGACAGCTGCTGTCCTTCCAGCGTGCAAAGGCACTGGGAAACACAGCAGAAGATCAGGCAAATGCTGTCTCAGTTCAGAATAAATTTAAACTACAGAAATCCCACAATATTTAAAACACTCGGAGGCCCCACCAAGCACATTCCTCACCAAGGCTTTGCAAAACCATTGCTAGTCTCAAAGCTAGTAAAGCCAAAGAGGAAAGCAGCCTTCTCAAACCCCGGGTAAGGCTGTGTGCCTGTGTCACGCTGTGTGTCTGCCCACCACGTGTTCCCATGACTTCTGGGTGCGAGGTGTCTGCCTGCACACAGCTGCTCCCATGGCAGGTGTGACAGGTTTGCATGCATTTGCATAGTGCAGCCTGTTTCCAGTGCTTTGCATGCACCTCTGGCCTGCCGCACGCGTGGGCAGAGCATGTGCAGAGCAGGGGCAGAGCTCTGCAGACGGTGCTGCTGCAATAACAGGCAGTGGCTGAAGCCCAGGGATCAGAGCCCCTCTTGGCCCGAACTGCTCACAGATTATCTTTATTACCGGACTGTTATGTTTGCTCAGTTTAGAGATTTAATATCAGTTTAAAGCCTTCTCTGCTAGCAATGCTGTTTGAAGTCATGCTCACTTTTGGGTCTCAGCTTGCCAAGACTGTAAAATGTTTATTGCTAATGGTGGAAAAGCTTAAAGAAGCCAAGATAACTTTCCCAGGCTGGGCATTAAGACTGTTTGGATAAGTAAATGAGTGAAGAGTACTACACGGACTTCATTAAATATCAACCAACACCAACAGCCACCCATTTATAACACAATGGCAGGGCAGGAGCACCCAGCAGCAGCAGAGCTGAGAAAGGCACCAACCAGGCAATAGCAGAGGAAGGCTGGGTTCCCCACAGGCCCAGGCATGGCTCCAAGGTCAGGCAGTGCTGAACTGCTGGCTGAAGCTCCTGCAAAGTGTGGCAGAATCGGAGCCAACGAGGCAGGAGCCCTCTGTCAGCTGGAGAGGAGTGCATGCACACAGTGCAGAGCATCCTGCCTCCTGCAGGATAAGGACAGGACTCCCCAAGTAGAGGAGGGCTGCCTGGATGCCTGCTTCCATTTTTTAGCTCTCACTTCCTTATAGATGTGTTTTGCATTTACTGGTTTCTAATCGCAGGACACCACAGCACTCAGAGTAAATTACAGAAACTCTCACCACCACTCCTGTGGTATCGCAGCCAGAATCTTCAGAACTCCCCCCAAGACTTGGCTCCGGGCTCAGATCCTCCCTTCCTCCCCTTCACCACCCGCTGCTCTCGGAGTTCAATGCTCTCCACCTGAGGAGATCTCAGACAGGAGTTGCTGTGTTTGGGGACTGACCCCAAATTACGTTCCATCTCCAGTCCTTCACTACACTGTTCTCATTTATGCTTTCCTTCCTTATTCTCTTTGTCTTATGCCAGCCTGTCCCCCATCCCGTCAGCTACCCACACCTACTCCCTGCTGCAGCAGCAATTAACCAGCTCCATTTGGACCGACCGATCTCCTTTCTTTAGGATGCAAATTCCACCCCACTCTGCACCCTACAGCACAAACCCCAGCTCGCAGCTCCGGCATTCTCCATTTGGTGTTTTAAAGCCCCTCCTCAGCCCAGCCCGACCTGCTTCTGATCACAGCACGAAACCGGGATCCAACACAGTTGGGGACATCCCTCATCCCGCTGCCAACAGGAAGCCGCACAAAGTACCGACACACGGCCCTAAATGACAGCACCTCGCGCTCCCTTCTCTTGGCATTCTTTAAAAAATGAAATGAAGTGAAATAAAATGAAATAAAATAAAATAAAAAATAAAACACAGCGCGATCTCAGGCGCTACGGAGGCAGAACGGCTCCGGCTCCGGCTCCGCTCCCGGGCTCCCTCTCCCGGCTGAACGAGAAGCGGGCAGCGCCTGCAGCGACCTTCGTGTTAAGGGAGCGATGGATCGGGGGGCGCCCGAAGGAGAGCTGCGGAGCCGGGGAAGGTGCTGAGCGCCCCGGTGTGCTCGGCGCAGAGCAGGGGAGGCAGAGGTGCGGCCTCGTGGCGGCTGCAGCTCCTCGCTGACAGCTCCGCTCTCTGGGCACGGCGACGCGGAGGGGAACGTTCTGCCCCGGAGGGCGGCGGGGGCGACCCCGAGCTGCCGGACCCCAGCACGCGGCTTCCGCACGCGGGGCTGCGGGCCGGGGTACCGCGCAGCGCCGGCATGCGCGGTGTGCGCGGTGCGTGCGGTGGGTGCGATGTGCGCGCAGCGCGGTGGGGCGGGGCGGGGCGGGGCTTCCTGGCAGCCGTTCTGGTTCCGGGCCGCCGCTGCCTGGAGACGGCGCTGCCGCGCGGGGCCGCTCCGGTACGGCCGGGACTGGGGCCGCGGCGATGCCGCTGGGCGGGGGCTGCGGGTCGGAGGGGAACGAGGCGGGGGAGCGGGGCCGGGCGGGCCGCAGAGCCGCCTGAGTGCGGACGGGGGCCAGGCCCCGAGCCGGCAGGTGAGCGCTCCGGAGGCCTGTGCCCGCCGCTCGGACGGGTGCCGGCCCTGAGCGAACGGCGCTCGGGGATGGAACCGCCTTGTTCCGCTCCCGGCCCGGGCGGCAGGAGGCGCGCCGCGCTCCGGACTTTCTCATCTCGCCCTCCTCCCCTCGTTGCTGGCTTTAGGAGCATCCCGTTCGTTTGGCTGTGGTTTCCAGTTGGACGCTGTCGGAAGTACGTGTTAAGACAAGCCCTGCGCCGTGCAGCAAAGCCGTGTAAATCTCGTGCAACTTGTATTCTTGTTTAACTCCTGTGTTTGGCTGGGTGGCACCCAGGGGCGCTCCGTACCTGCTGTGCAGGATCAGAGACACTGCGCTTCCAAACGCCAGGAGCAGAATGGCAGTGCCCGAACTGCTCTGGGCTCTAGAGCCGGTTCCTCGGCAGGGACACGGCACATCCCAAATGCATACGTGACAAAGGTCTCCTCCAGCTCAAACAGTTCTTTATGCAGTAGCGGTCTGTCAGATTGCTTGTCACTTGTGAGCTTGCTTTTTCACAGATTGCTGCCACGTGATGTCAGGGGACAGCGACTGCACGAGGACGAGTCCATCCGCGGGGTCTCTGTCAGACGCCGAGTTGCTGCCGGATCGGCCGAAGTATGTTTGCTCGCTGTCTCCTGATCTCGTTACCAAAGCCCGGGAGGAGCTCCAAGAGAAACCCGAATGGCGGCTCCGAGACGTGCAGGCGCTCCGAGACATGGTGTGCAAAGACTACCCCTCCCTGGGGACCTGCCTGGAAGATGCCTTTTTGCTCAGGTTCCTCAGAGCCAGGAAATTCGATTACGACCGAGCGCTCCAGCTCCTGGTGAATTACCACAGCTGTCGGAGGAGCTGGCCTGAGGTCTTCAACAACTTGAAGCCTTCTGCAATAAAGCCTGTCCTGGAGTCTGGTTTTGTCACTGTGCTGCCCCACCTGGACCCAGAGGGACGCCACGTTGTCTGCATCCGTCCAGGTACTGACATGCATGAGTAGCTTCTCTAACCCCGAGGCATTTCTGGGCCCAAAATCTGTGTCCTGCTTTACTGTGAGCACTGGCTGATTAGACAGAGTGTGTAGGTGCTCTCTGAAATTGGAACAGCCAGCTTGTGCAGGAACTTTTGTCATTAGCCAATGTTATACCGGTTCCTTTTCCTGTCTCAGCAATAACTGCAGTTGAGTAAAAACCAAAACGCAGTGCAGTGGGCTGATGAAATGTTAGGTGATGCCAGAAGAATTACTGGCTAGTAACTCAGAATAAGACAGGGCTGCTGGCTTGCAGTGAGAAGCTTGTAATTTGCTGTGATAATAAGTGGAGAGGAGCCTGTGACTTTGACTCCATTGTAAACAAGCAGAGGTTTTGATGTGCTTTTGGCACTGCCAGGCTTGCTGTAAGTTTGACTTCATTCGTTCTCCTCTTTTCCATTTACCTGCTTTCTTTCTGAGCTGAAGCTGCTTCAGTCAGCTGTGCTGGGTGGAGATCAGGGTTCCTATAACCACTGCTTTGCTCCTTGCAGTAACACGAGTTGCCATTGATCTCTTGCTTAAGAAAAGCGGCTCTGAACTAGCACTGTGCCATAAAAGACTTGTAAAGTCCAGAAAAATAGAAAATCAGTTTTTGGAATGTGTATTGTTAGCTTATATTTACTTTTTGACTTACCATCCATGTCTTGTAACCTCAGACAGATGGACACCCAGTAATTATCCGATTACTGAGAACATTCGTGCCATATACTTAACGTTAGAAAAACTCATTCAGTCCGAAGAGACCCAGGTGAATGGAATTGTAATCCTGGCAGACTACAAAGGAGTCAGCTTATCTAAGGCGTCTCATTTTGGTCCTTTTGTAGCCAAAAAAGTGATTGGAATTCTTCAGGTAAGACCTGAACCGGTGGGAAAATAAGTTTGGTCATTGTAAATGAAAGCTTCTGTGTCTGAAAGAGTTCTTGACTGTGTTACCAGAAACTTTAGCACCTTGGATTTTACTGGGAGAGTTAAGACATGGCCCTGCCCCAGCAGTTTCTTAGAGCTTTCCATCTTCCCTTCATGTTTTGACTTCTGCATCCCTAAAATTAATTTGCATTAGAGTTGGAACAGAAGAGGGCAGTGCTGCAAGCTAGCAATGAGGAACAGAGCCACTCAGTTTGGCCTAGCAGAGGAAAGCCTTTTGCCTGAATGCTGAGGAGCAGCTGTTGGTATGCAGGTGGTTTGTGCTTAAAGATGGCTCTTCCAGCCACAGTGGAGCATGACACTCAGTGCTGGGTGAGGGCATGCCCAAAACCTGCTGCAGAGGGGATTTTTGACTGAGCGTGATTTGAGGAGGATTTCCATCCAGTCCCTGGCAGAGGAAAGGCTTCTTCAGCACAGAGGGTGGCAGGAGAGACTGCAATAAAAAGATCTCAACTGCACGTTTGGAAGGAAAGCAACAGAGAGCAATTTAGAGCAAGAGTGTGAGCACAGGGAGAGTTGTACCAAATAGGAAGGTGCAAGCATCAAGGCGGTAGGAAGTTCTGACGAGTTTTGTTCACATTCAGCTCTGTTAGCTGAAGAACTGAGATAAGGAAAACTAGAAAGGGTTTGGGTCCTCATTGCTTTTACTCTGGTCTGAGCTGGTTCTGTTCTTTGCTGCATCTGTAAGGGAATAAGGAAGGACAGGGGGAAATAGGAGTTTATGGAGATGAAACTAGCAAGGCTTTGAATGTCGTTATAAGAAGTCACGTAGTCCTTTAATTAAGATCTAAATTATCATTAAACTGAGCCCACATTTAACTTGCACAGATAGAGTGGTGGGTGTCCCCTTATTTTAGAGGAAGAGCAGAGGCGAAGGCCAGAAGCTATGGCCTGAATAAACACGTTGCATCAGCCTTGCTGTGCAGCATCTCCAGAAGGAGCCAATTCACTGCTCCCAGCACGGCGTGCTCCCTCCTGAGGAGTTGGGATCATTGCTCTGTAACTGCATCCTCAGCAGGGCTGGGAACACCCCGAGGACAGTGACTACCCAGGCTTATTTTGCAGGGGAGATGAACAACGTTGGGGATGAAGATCTACTGGCAGCAGTACATTTCCCAGTGCAAGGGCACTGTGCAGTTTTCTCATCCCTTGGCTTCATGCCCACGGCTCTCGTTCTGCTCCCTGTGAGAAGGTGCATTTCTGTTTCCACAATGGTTTATGTTTTTATCTCATGGGAGTTTGGAAACCGGGGGTTGTGCTGGCAGGCAGCCTCAGGACATTTAAAAAAAGAGGAAAATAACAAATGTTTTTTAAACTGCGCTATAAAAATCTTCTTTACCCTTCAGGATGGATTTCCCATTCGAATAAAAGCTGTTAACATAATTAATGAACCTCGTATATTCAAAGGCATTTTTGCCATCATCAAGCCTTTTCTGAAGGAAAAGATAGCAAACCGGGTAAGGATTTGTGTCATTTTAACATTAATGCTGATGTTTGTAAGTTCCTTGCTCAGCCCCTGCAAGTAAAACCTGTTGAAGAACGTTGGTGCCATTTACTTGATTGAACTGGCTTTGAAGAATTTGATACTGGTATAAGAATAAGGATGCTTTGTGTATGTTCAGGACATTGACTCCATCCCTGGGGTTGCATTATCCTGGCGAGTAATGCTGTGTGTTTATAAGGTGGTGTCACAGGGAGGTGTTGTCCTCCCCTTGCTTTTCTCCCTTACCCAAGTGTCCAGCACAGCCCTGGGTGGGTGCTGTACGACTGGATGTAGCAAAGGATGATGCCCTCTCCGTGAAGGAAAAATACTGTCAGTCCCACCAATGAACTTGAGGATTAGTTGAGCCTGGAATGTCTGCAGAGACTGACACGTCTCAAGCCTTTCTTGCTGGGCTTTATGCTGCACTGGACTTGATTTATTCTCACAAGTGTGCCTAACAGCTCCTGCCCACTGCTGTATGCTGACACTTGCACATAAAGCCACCCCTTCTAAAATTTGCTCTTTAATTCAAAGCAAGCTCTTTAACTGATAGTAATATGCCACAAAGTATTTGATATGCATTAATAAAATCATTTTTGGCTTTCTTTTTTAGTTTTTTCTTCATGGCTCTGACCTGAATTCTCTTCATCAAAACATTCCTCCAGTGATTCTCCCTGAAGAATACGGGGGTACTGCAGGGAAGCTGGACATCTCAGCATGGAACGAGCAGCTGCTGGCCTCCGAAGAGGATTTCCTGCTTGACTTCTCACAGCTGGTTCTCCCGTGTGACAGCTCTCCCCATGACATGCTAGTGAGCGGGGATGCCGATGAAAAGCAATGTGATGATTCCTTGCGAGGCATGAAACCCCAGCTCTATTACTGCTACTAAGAGGTGAAGGGAAGCTTTATAGCAGTAAAGACCTCTTCTGTTCTTGTAGGTGATGTTGTGAACTCTGCCTTACTCCTAAACCTGCAGTTTAGGAACAGACTGCTGAGGCACTTTACACTGTAGAACCAAAGGAAGCTGAAGAAGGCACAGTGGGGGCAGGGCAGAGTTTGCAGAGGATAATGGGAAAGAGCATACAGTTACCAAGTTATATAGAATTCCTACAGCTAGTCAGCCTTTGGGGAAGGTGCAAACTTGCCAGTGTCTTCTAATTATCAAAACAGAAATGTAGGATGGTAAGTTTTGATAGTTTCTTCTCCCCACCCCAGTTAAAAGCGGCCATTTGCTAGCTTTATGGTTGTCCATTCCCTTCTCCTTCTGAAAGCACCCATAATCCAAGAAAAACAGCTGTCAGTTGCTTCTGAACCCTGTGAAATGTAGTTCTGTCAGTGGAGATTGCTTAAAACCATAAGCGTTTCTTGGCCTGTCCCCTGTCATTGGGTGCAGATTGTGAGCTGGCATTTCTGGAATATCTGAATGAATATTTGGCTCAAATTAACATAGAAAGCTTTCTTATCTATGAATAGCAGTATGGGAATTCTCTGAAACTTTCTCACAGAAAGAAGTTAACTATTAAGACAGCAACATAACAGGATAAACAGAAGCAATCTTCATTTTCAGAAGACAGTGAATTTCTCGGATCAGGTAATGAGACTTTTGATTAAATACAAGTTCAGATACTGAGGTTTGGGAACCCAATGCGAAAAGCTGTCACCCACCTTTCCACGTTGTCAGTTGTTCTTTTCTGCAGCTGGTTGCAATGAGAAAGTTGGTAAGTAACTCACACAGAATTTGTGAGGCAGCTTTGTAGCAGCTGGCATGATGTAAGGAGCCAACATTCCCATAGGAAAGCAAGGTGCTTCTTAAGCTTGCTATGTTGGACAGGATTTGAATTTAACTCTTTGTGAAACCAAACGCAGACAGGCTATTTGAAAGCACATTCTTAAATTTTCTGGTATTGTAGCATTTTCTTATTTTATTTTTTTTACTGTGCCTGTCTGCACTTTTGTGAAATGTTACAACTCCGGTTTCTGCTTTGTTGATCTCTTTTGTCTTTAGTTGTCATGTTCTTGTATGAAGATAGACTTGAATCTCATCTCTGTAATGTTTACCCGTAACTTGTATGCCTGTGCTTAAAGGTCTTCATCTAGAAACAGAACTAAGACTCCAGTGTCACATCAGGGTAAAGTATCCTGCGTTTTAGTCACCTCTTCCCACTCCCTCAGTTCCATCTGTTTAAGTGGTCTAGAATTAGAGCTTAACTGTCAGCACACTCTTTGCACACATTCTTCTGCACTGCAGAGGTGTAGAGATGGGTAACCTCACTACAAACAAGAAAGCACACCCAATTATTTCAAGGTGAAATATTTCACTGCTTGGTGAAAAAGAACATCCCTTCTACCAGGGGACTTATCTGTAGAGCACTTCCTCTGGCTGAAATCCTTATGTAGTGCCAAGTGTGACCTAAGCACCAACTGCGTTTCTGTGAATGTAAGAAAAAAAACTGGTATCTTGAGAATTTCAGACATTCGTTTTTCAAAGTGCCAAATTCTGTCTTGAATGTCTTTTTCCCTCTCAGACCCCCTACAGCATGACTGCATTTCCAGAAACCTCCTGTGCCACCGCAGTCATGGCTTGCTGACCTGGCAACACGTCATCCAGAATCTTGGGGGTGCCAAATGCCAGACCTCTCATCTCAGCACTATAAAAGCAGATCAGGTTTTGAGAAGGGGTGAGCAATGAGGCTTATTCCTCAGTGGCAGTCCAGAATTTCAGTGTGAGTAAGGAACTCATCACTCGACCTGCTTTAGAAGATATAAAGGAATTCATTTCCCTCATTTATAGCATTTTTTCCCTACCTTTATAAGTCTTACTCCTCTTTGAGGGTTGTGACCTTAAGCATAGGTTTAAAAAAAACCAAACGCTTCCTGCTACATAAAGTAAAGAAGTACTGCTAGGAACTTTCTCTTCACTTTTGACCAAAATGAGGTGCATGTTTTGCAGAGATTTGATTTGATTTAGACCTTAGTATGCAGGCCATGACTTCAAAAACTAAGTGGCTGCCCCCACTGTTTACCTGACAGAACATAGAGGTCGGTCTGGTCTTTATAGCCTTTGAATGCCTCTTAATTCCAGCCACAATATACAACCAAATAAAAACAAACTGTTTGACAGCTCTGTTAGGAAAGCTCTTTTGATCCACTTATTTAAATACTGGAGAAGGAAGCTGAATATTCAGAATTCAGTGTAATACCCATCACATGAAAAAAGGGGCAGTCAGCAGAAGGCTGCACCTGAGGAACCTTTAAAGGAACCAATCCCTTTTCAGGCTCATATATTCTCTTGCATGGTCAGTAAAACAAACCCGTCTCACCTACCCCTTCTCTCCTGTGCTTACAGAAAAACTAAATCTTTCTTTTAATCTTTAACCTAATAGAAAATGATACGTTATCCAAGCTGAAAACAGCTTGTGTTACACCTCCAAAACTTCTTAAAGCTGCACCCTCTATGTCATGATACATCACTTCAACCACACTTACCTGTACCAAGCCTTTAACTATTCCTTCTAGATCTGTTCTTCCTTGGCTTTAGAACTTGCTTAAGCTGTCTCTCTACCCCTTTCTAGGTTTGAAGCCAGTGCTCAGGGAGCACAGCAGTTTTATGTGCACCTGACTACAAAGCTGAGAGCATGCTTTAGGCTTTAGCACTTGCCAGCAAACAAAAAAGTCTGTTCTCAATATTTATCATGTCAGAGTTGGAAAATAATCACTTGCTTTAACTGTATAGTCTCCTTATCTGCAGGTTAAGAGAACAGGTAGGAAAAGCTGTTTAATTTAGAGGGTTTGATTCCTCTTCCCCCTGCCCACTTCACAGCACTCAAACTGATCTGACATCTTATTCTCCTTGACAGAACCTTGTTTTCAGAGGTTACATGCCTCTGGAAAGCCATCCCTGCCAGCCCAACACGTGACAAATTCAAACTGTACTCAAACTGTATGGGGTAGCCATGGCTTTCAGCATGATGTAGGACAAGAGTTAGCTGCATACTGTACATAAAGATACTTGAATTTATACTCTTGCAATGGGTATTAGAAACCCTGAGGTATTTTCAGGACAGGGGTTGATGTTTTGGTTGTTCTTGTTTTTGTTAAATGTCATCTTGGCATGAATTAATCACAGTGTTATTCCAACTGGTAATTTTGCCTTTTGTTGTATGTGGGCCTAGAGGTGGTGGATGGTTAAGTGTACACATTATTTTGACAAAATCTTATTTTTATATTGCATTTTATAAAAATGGAGTGGTCAAAATATGTAATTTTATGATGCATGACTGGGTGATTAAATACATTACTGTAACAGCTGCTAATTTGGTACTTTCCATACAGTTGCCTTGTGTCATTTTGGGGTAGTTTACTGGAAGAGGGAAATGGCAGTGTACACTTAACTCCACACTAAAACATGGCTGCAACCAAGCATAACTGCAGGACTATTATATTGCAAGAGGAATTGCTTTTTACTGCAGAACTAAATTTTTGCTTGAATGATAACAGAGGAATTTCAAGGAACAGGATGTGACGTTCAGAAAAGTTGCAGAGAAGATGCAGGTTGTTTCAAAAGAAATACATTGTGATTTACTGCTTACATGGAGAAAGTGTCCAGTCACATCCCCATGGTGACTGCAGCAGCCAGCTAACATTTTAATCATGTAAATAACACTTTGCCTTAGAGAATAACTGCCTCAATCCTTAACACTTCTCAACAGAGCTGGGCGAGTTCCAGTAGTTAGTCCATTTTATTCAAATGAGTTTACAGTGCAAATACCATAGTGCCAATAATAATCATTTCATAGACACTTTTAAAAGCATATTAGGGAAGTGAAAATTAATTAGAAGCTCTATTTTTCCACCACAATCATAAAGTTGTTTAAGCTCGTCTTACACTTACTGCTCAATATTTGTCAAACATACTACCAAAGAAGTTACCATAGAAATTGCCTCTTAGAAGGGGCAAGCTTGTGCTTAAAGGAATTAGAGTTAACAGCTTTCCAGCCTGAAAGGTTGGTTGTTTTGGTGGGGAATGAGGGGTTTCTGCCACACCATAGGAAGGTAAGTATCATTTGAAAAAGCTGCTTTAAATAAACGTGTGTAGTGGAATGTAGAAATTAAACGGTGTGGCTCACACTTCAAGGAAGAAGTGTTAGCAGCAGTGCACTATTGTGAACATAGTTTGTTCTTTAAAATATATTACTTCATATTTAGATAAATTGTATTTTGTTTAATACTAAGGTTGGGGCTACTGGACATAAATTTTCTTTTGTGCCTTGACAGCACAGCAGTAGTGAGCTTCATAAATGCAGTAATAAGATAACTATGACTTAAGGTTAAAATAGAAGGGTAACTGAGAATTTTGATCCTGCAACAAGCATTGTGCAATACTTAACTGTGCATCCACCCACATGTTAATATTGACATAAGACAGTATTTGCCTTAATAACTAAAGCAATACATGAACATTTTGGCTTTAAGCAAAGAATTCCCCGCTCCCGTAGGCCCAGACAGATGCAGCTATTTAACTGAAGTTCCTGTTAGTAAGGACAAGGGGAGCCACCAGGGTCCAAAGGTAGAGAAGGAGGCAAACCCAGCTGGAGGTTATCTTCACCCACACAGCTGGCCACTTA
Organism: Tetrao urogallus; assembly: GCF_951394365.1. Classification (NCBI taxonomy): domain Eukaryota; kingdom Metazoa; phylum Chordata; class Aves; order Galliformes; family Phasianidae; genus Tetrao; species Tetrao urogallus. Next base: position 5,688,941 of record NC_136829.1, read on the forward strand.
CTTGTCATTGTTTTAAAATCCGCATCAGGGCTGAAAAGTAAAGAAATAAGCGATTAGATTTAGAAGATGCTTTCCTCTATTCCTTCTACTTCCCAAATCAAGTTGAAATTCAGAGGACTCCTGGACACTCCAGTACCAGGGCCTTCGTGCCAGACTGGTGGGACAACCAGCAGTTTCCCCATGGCTCCTCGGGCCTTTTGCTCTCTATTCCACTTCCAAACAAGATCGGCTTGCATACGTTGATGTGCTGTTCTTAAAAGAAGTCTTCCAGAGAGCTGCGCAATAGACTCCTGCTAGCTGCTGCTCCACAAGCATATTTGTTAATTTACACACTGTTGCGGTTGTGGGAAAAGCTATTGTAAGCTGCAAAAGCTGAGGGTATGTGCAAGCATTCCCAGCAGATCTGGGAAACACCTCTTTAAGCAGCATGTCCCTGCACAGCTTTCCCAGGCTGGCAGAGCCAGTAGGTTTGGCTTATGGCTGGCCTGAGACAGGCATCCCAGGAGACCCCTTTTCTTATATGGAGATTATCTTACATGGATCCTTCCTGCTGCCTGCACTGCAGCTTGGTAAGCACACTTAACACCTTTGCAGAAGAGGCGCCCCACTAGGAGTGCACTGATTTTTTGTCTTTACGCAGGTTTTTTTTATATCCTTAATTCAGCAACTCAAAAATGACAAGCCACAACTAATGCAACTGGCGTAGGGAGCACCTTCAGCAGCCTGTCAGGAGTAGCCTGAGCAGGAGCTTCCCATCCTCCTAGAAATGCTGGCACTGGCACGCAGCTTATCAATTTCTGTCTTGCTCTTACCTGTACCAGTTTGTGAGTGTCATCATGATGTACAGAGAGGCAAGAAAGAGCATGAAGTGAAAGAAGGCATAGTTGTACTGGACACCATCTTTTTCATTATCCACGACACGGCGCACTTCTCCTTCCTCTGCAGCCCCGCTGCCTGTTCCCCCAGCCTCCTCCAGAATGGCACTGTCACTTGCAGACAGGGTCAGTTTGTTCACTTGGCTGTTACTTGAAGAGCGAATACTGCAGTGTGACCCAAAGAAAAACATGGTCAACAACTCCCTTTTCAAGTAGCTATGTTTGCTAATGAAACAAGAAGAGGATCACAGTGAAAGTCAGAACTAGCAAATGACATTGGTGAAGTCCATCTGAAAACCACAAAGATGCTCCTTACATCTGAGCTTTTGTTAACAAAAAAAAAAAAAAAAAAAAAAAAAACAAACCACACACAACCATACAGCAGTTCTAGCCCAGGCCTTGCATACATTTTGCTGTGTTACTGCAGTTGGGCTAACAAAGCTTATGGTCATACACAAAACAGAATGCAGTTTCATTAGTTGTATTTGGCCTGAGACCACAGCATATGAACAAAAGCAGGTATTTTTGCTGGGCCACCGTCAAATGAGAAAGACAGACAAACCCCAATTGTTTACTATTTGATAGCAGTGCAGATCCCACCTGGAATACAGGAGGCAGAAGACAAATATAACCAATCCAACAATACTCTGGGCGTCCCACCACTGCAGGGACTTGGGCGGAGCTGGAGTAGCAGGTATGACAGTGGTGTTTGCTGGAGCAATTGTAGGTGTAGCTATCTGAGTAATGATGTTCAGCAGACTTGGGTTACAGTTCCGTTCTGAAAGGAATTTTGAGGCAAATTAAGACTAGATGAGCTTCAACAGCTTCAGTGAAGGCAGAAGGTTCTAAGTCACCATTCCCTTTAACTGCTCATCTCTGATTCCCCATAGGTAACATCAGCACGCGATGTTTTTTCCTTCTTGTGAGTTAAGCAATGCGTTATTATTTAAATAAATAAATCAGCATATCTGATTTATTTCCTTCACAAAAACACCAGTTTAGTTCCAGAAAGAGATAAGCTGGCATTTTCATAGTTAAGGTAGCTTTACTTTTTCATTAGATTTTATCTAGACAGAAGATCAGCAGCCCTCATGCAGTGATCTGCACTGAGTCACACCAATGATTTCACACCAATATGTCACTCAGAACAAATCCATGCTTACCAGGCTCGTTGGACATGGCTGACCAAGTGAGATACATGGTGTAAAAGGTAATAATAGAGGACTGGAGGAGGCCAGATCGAGGCTGATATTCCTGTTGAAAGACAAGCCAACGTGAAAAGGGCAGCTGCCACTGTAGGTAAATGAATGCCTATGAATTTCAATTTTCAGAAATGCATTGGGCTTCATACTGTTTAAAAAACAGGAGTAATAAAACTTACAATAGTATAATTCACACAGCAAGCAACTCAAACACAGCAGGACTAAAGAAACCAAACCCAGATCTTCTGTGCTCAAGACTCAGCCACAGATTTTTCCCGAGTTAACCCCAACTTGCTGAACAGTTTTGTGGATATGAATCTAGTATGCAATTTGGAGCTGCCAGTTCAGAATCAAGTAACATGAAAGCTTCCTACTGATATTAAACTCTCACACGATGATGAAGCCGGAGCATTACAGCAATAAATTCCGTTCTTGTGTTACTTTTTCCATTATGGGCACTTTGTTCTGCCAGAACCTTCACCACCAGAGCCATGCCAGCAGTGACACCCATGGAAACCTCAAAACAATGTTAGCAAAAAAACAACAACAAAAAAGCCTATCTTCAGGAAATGCATCACCACAGAATGCATCTGTCTCAGAGCTTTTCTTTTTTTTAATCTTTATTCCTTAAATATCCCCAGCTAGCATTGTTATGGCAGCCAAGCATTACAATTCTGCCTGGCTGTGTTGGTATGACACCCTTCTTACTTTCCTGCATTGTATACCAGAATAAAATAAACAGTACCTGAACTTTTGGAACGATGGAAACAACAGATACAGCAATGCACAGGATCATATTGAAGCTTATGAAGAATTTGTTCTCAGTGCAATCCTCAGGTGTTGTATAGAAAACATAAAAGAGCACAACAAAAACCACTGACAAGCCATAGAACAAGCTTGTACAGGACAGCAGAGCTGAAGGGGGAAAAATAACTATTATTATTATTATTATAATTATTATTCTAGGACATAAAGCTTTAACAGAGCAACTAGGGTGATTTACAGGTTAACAACCAGTGTAAAGGGACCATTCCCCTTCCTCACATCCAAACCTGATTAAGAAAGCTACACTAGCAGAAGGCATTTTTATTAAATGTGGCCAGATGCCTGCTTTGGTTCTCTGGGCAGTGTGGCTCAGAGAAAAGCCAATGCTTTCATCAGGGGAACAAGATCTGTTTTCCAGATGCAATTCAGCTGGTCACAAGCCAGAGCACCCAAAAGGACAGCACTTTCTGCACACTTTCCATGGGCTGAAGGTCACTGTTTACATTTTCATTCTTGTGTATTCTTGAGATGAAGCTAGAAAATGCTTTTACAGCATTGACATCTATGAACAAAGAACCACAACTATTAGCATTAATTTCAGTAGGGAAGTTAGCAATGTGCCAAGGAACACTGCTGTACTGCAGCCACTATCACTGACATAACTGGCCTTCTGAGTCAACAAGGTGATAAAGTCGGAACTGAAGAGAACCAGGCTGCTAGCTCTGCACTCACACTGCAGACTGGACAAGTTGAGCATTGTTTATTATGGCTGTCAGAGCTGCTAGTCACAAGCCTAGAATATTTTGCATTTTATTTAATGAGAAAAAGGCAACTCTGGTTATTAGTTCCAAATGTTTACAGTAGTGACTCATGAAGGCTGTACAGTATCATACTGGGATATGTTTGCAAAGTAGTACGTGATATTCTGCAGACTTCTGGCCAGCCAAGACAAATCCCCGCCAGTTTAAGATTCCTACCTGCATACCAACACTTTGAATTTCCCTCCTCCATCCTCCCAACCCAGCTCTCATTCCAGGAGTGAGCAAAGTCCACAAGAAACACCAACTGGATCAGAATGAAGCAGAAGGCTCCACAAACACCAATAGCAAACCAGGCTAGAAAAAAGGAGTAACAAAACAAGCTTCATTGTCATTATTTACATGCTAAGCCAGGAAAAGGGATAAAAGCTACTTCTACTCCAGACAATTAACAAAAAACCCCAAAACTATATACTAACTGTCACTCACAGTTCAGAAGCACACAAGGAGACTGCTATTTCATGCATGACTCCAGTAGCTGATGAGCACGGAAACGTCTAGCCCAAGGCATTGAATGAATTTAAGATCTAACACGAGACCTGTTTGTGTACACTGTAAAGCCACATTTATCTGAGGCTCAGCAACTCTCTTGAGGTTCCCATAATGTGGCCAGACAGTAAAAATATCCTGCAGAGATTTCTCAGAGACTCTGGGGCATTATTTAGCATTAATCACAGTCAGCATTCTGAGATGCCTCCAATCAGAACCGCATCAGAAGTCTCTTCCCAGAAGCTGACTTAACAGAGTATTGAATTAGTGATACATAGCACCTATGCACTTGGAAGAGATTGTTCCTTGCCATTAATTCAGTTGATCACCATAACATTATTAAGAAGTAGGACAGAATCTGTGTTTTCTACAAGGTAACTTCCACTGTCACAACTAGAACCCAGGAAGTCTGTGACAAAGTTTGGGTTTACTAAACAGAATTTTATGATTTTGATTTAACTGTACCTCTTGTGAAAGGCCCTTCAGGAATGTAAAATGCTCCGACCATGATGCCCACAATGGCAGCTATTTTGAAGAACCAGAACCTTTAGAAGAAGAAAGTTAAAAGCATGGGTATTACTCTGCATACGACATTCAAGTTTTACAAGATCTGCAAGCAGCCCACTGTGCACAGGTGAATGCCTAAGAAATAAAGCAAGAAGTTTTGTGTAGTGGGATTAGAAGTTCACTAAATTGGGAAAAAAAAAGGGTAAACGCAGCATTGCACCTAGGGCAACAGGAAGGGCTGGGAGCCCTCAGCCTAAAGGGCTGCAGACTTCAGGCCAGCCAGAATTCTGCATAGCAGCTCCTGCTCCAAGCAAACAGACATGAGTCAGCAGCACATTCTCAATGGGAGGAAGGCTAACTCTGTACCATTAAATTTGGAGAAGGGAAAAGCAAGATCTAATTATTGCGTTCAACAGTCTAAAGAATGGTGTTAAGGCTTTGCACTGCATGCAGACTCTCTGATTGAGTCAGACTGGCCCAGAGGATGACCCAACAAATGCCAGACAGCACAAGGAAGGGGATACATAATAAACAGTATCCAGCATCTCTGCTGAAACACAGAGAAGATGATCACCTCCTTTTCGTGTTAGCAGTGATGTTTAGCTTCCCATTACACTGATTAAGTTACACAAACAGGAAGCCTTTTAAAAGACTTAAGTATTACTCTTTATTCAGTTCCAAGGAAACTTCAAACCACTAACATATACTGAAACAATTTCTTTGTTGAGCACAATGGCAAACTTGAGAAGAGAAGTAGAGGAAAGAAGTTAGAAGACCAGATGGCCAGCTTACAGACATACCCATTGTGCACTGCAGCTCTTGGATCATTACTTGTTTTCACAGCTATCATGAGCAGAGAGAAGACAAAGAAAAACACCGCCATGGCAAAGCTGATTCGGTAGACAGCTCTGTATCCAACAAACACATCACAGCTGACAAAGCCATTCAGATGTGGGATCCGAGTGTGAAGCCCCTCATCACAAAATCCAGGTACCTGAGGAAATGAGCAAAGACAAATTTAGCTGTGAACTCACTTCTGTATTTTCAATCACATTCTTTAAGCATTCTAACAGTTATGGTTCCCAGTCAGCTCTCCTCTAGAAAATCTGTTAACAAAAAACCTTCTGCTCAGCCAGACTGCACAGATCTTACGGCCATTTTTCTTTCTCTCCAGGTCACCACTGCAAGCATTCAAAGCATTCAGAAAGATTAAGGTGGAAAGCTACAGATGTTGGCAGTAATGTCTGAGAAGCGTCAGGCCTGGTTGAGTTTCAGTTTCATAAATCAAGGGACTCTCCCAGGTCATTTGGGTGCTGTGCCTCCTTTGTGTTCCACTCCAAGTAAAACCAATCAACAGCCATTTGCACAAGCTCCGGATACGCAAACAGTAAACAAGAGATTTTCTCCTCCATACCTTTTTCAGCTGTTCCTCCATCCCCGGTGCCAGCATAATGCAGGCAACAGCCGTGCTAAGGAGGAGGAGAAGGGCATAGATGAGGCGCGTCACGGTGGAGTTCTTGCTGTTGGGACAGCATCGGCACAGCAGGCAGGAGGCACCGCCGCACAGACAGGGAATCTGAAGAAACACAAAGCTCTCTCTGAAGCTGAAAGCGCTGCCTGGGGGCTGAGGTCAGCTGCGCAACCACAAGCGGACGGGAACAGCCCAGCTGCGGGCTCGGAGCTGCTCTCAGTCAGCGCCACTCGCAATTGGGTCACGCTCGGTCCGCAGTTCTGAGCGACCCCGCGTTTGGCACGGCCCCACACGACACGACCCGGGCTCCCTCTGCCCCACAGCCCTGCGGTTCGCTACCTCCCGGCATTCGCTCCACCCCAGGGAGCAAAATCCGGACCGCGGTCCCTGACAAGGCCGGACCTCCACCCACCAGACCCGCCCCGCAAACCCTCTTCACCTCGAGGCCCCCGCCGCCATAGCGTGCAGGTGAGGGGAGAAAAACCGATCGGAATGAAGCGGGGTTGAGCAGCCCCGCCGCCACTCACCCAGCTGGCCAAGGAGCAAACCCCCAGCACCGCCCCCATGGCGCCGCCGCCACCACCGGGCCCGCCGGCCACTTCCTGCTTCCGCCCTCAGCCCCGAGAGTCAGGTGACCGTCTCCTGCTCCCCCGCCTCCGCTCATTGGCTACGCTCTCTATGCCGCTAGCCAATACGAAGGCAGGATGGAACCGCGGACGGAAGGATCGGAACGGAAGCAAGGCGCGGACTGGTTGAAAAGCTTAAGTAGTGAGTGGTTCTATTAACAAAATAACCAATGAGAGAGACTGATCGCTGTGAGGGCGGTGATTGGCATTTCTCGTAGCCATTCAGTTCCTCTCTCTCCCTGAGGCCCACAGGGGGCGCTCCGGCTCGCCGTGGTTACCATGGCAGCCGCCATGGCGGCGGGCCTGCGGCTGTGCCCACCTTTGGGCGCTGGGTCTGGGCTGGGTCCTCTGGGAAAAACAGCCTGGCGTGGGAGCAAACCGCATGGCTGAGAGGTGGCTGTGAGGGCGTAACAGCGGGAGGGTGACAAAAGTTGACTCTCAAGCTTAGGAAAGCGCTCAGGAAGTCCTTAATTAGCGTCAGCGTTGCGAAATGGCGGAGGTCGGGGTTGGGAGCAAGCAGCCGGGCTGCAGCATGTGTGTGATCCCAGCTGCTGCACATCGCTAAGCCTGCTTCCATCTCCGTGACAAAGAGTTAGGATGACAGCTTCATTGCCACCCGAAACGCCAAGGCAGAAAGCAGGCAGTAAAACTGACGCTTGCTTTCCACAGCGGCTCTAAGGCCTGGAGCGTTGTGTCAGCAGAACCATCCTCCTGTCAGCCTCGCTCATGAAAGGGCACAGGCTTCTTTCAGAAGGAGATCACGCCGTAAATCACTGAAATTGTGCTTCCTTCAGATCATACCGAGCCTTTTGGTTAACACATCGTCCCTTCTGGGTGCAGCAGCTGGATGTGTAAGAAGGCTTTTACCACATCCCTGGTATTTCACTGTCTGTGCACATGAATGTATGCATAATAAAGGCCAAAATTCTGTGTTCCCAGCAATCTTGGATAGATCGCTTCATAAGTGCATTACCAGGACAGGGATGAAGCTTGGCTAAATCCTGAGGCTTATACTGTTTTCTTTACAGGAAATACCTGTCCAGCAGAGTTGTTAAGTGCAGTGAGATCTTCCACTGGATTGTGCAAAGAAAAGACAAAGAGTAGAGGTAGAAGGCTTTCTCCTTGGGCTGTCAGCGTAACATTTCCAAGTGCTCATTTTGCCTCCCCACATAAATACTCCTCTGATTCTGTGTAACATCATCCCAAAGCACACACTTCTAACAGGCGATAAGGATGAAGTCAGCCTGGTTGCTGTCAGCTATGGGAACGAGACAGGACATGGCAGGAGGTTATCCTCATTTTACAAAAATACCCCGCTCTGCTGCATTAATCACTTCTGACAGCAGAATAAAGAATAAGAATTAGGATTCCTTACATGTGTTATATCTCATTAATACCTATATATTTGTTGTTTGAAGTACCTAGAATTTTTTTTTCCTCCAAATTAGGTGGCATTTAAAACTACTGTGTCAGATAGAATCATTTGAAAATACTTCTCTGCAGTTCTTTGTGCAGCTGAGCTAATAGGAGAGTGTCACTCAAGCTTGTGCATTAGTGCTATTCTTGTTAATCTCAAGGGTCTCCCTTTCATGATAACAAAAATTCCGAACTTTCCCTGGTGCTCCTTGGAGTATTCAAGGGTTCCTGCTCTTCATGGGATGTGTTTTTGCAAGCAACAGATCCAGGTTATAATTAAATGATCCTTTGAATGTCCAGAATCTGTCAGGCAGTTGTTTAACTAAGTGAACTGAAATTAGAATGTCTGGGTCAAATCATCTGTATGATTTTAAAAGAGATGTGTGCGATCTGTGTTTTTGCAGTAGTGGTGCTTTGACCTGGATAGAGGCTCAAATGTCTTCCTGCATACTGGACTGCATAAACTTCAGAGTTTTAAGGTATTGGTGTCAGCTTTCTAACAAAACCTACCTAACTATTGCACTTCTGTGAAGTGTTTAGCTTTAAACAGTGCTTTTAACTGCGCTTTTAACTGTGACTGGATCTTCAGGGCACGAAGGGTTTCAGATTTTTTTTTTGTGGGGAACTGTTTTTGCCGCTCTTTAGTTCAGACTTTGGGTTGAGCTATATTCCATAGCACAGACCTTAAACTGCACTTTCGAAGTAGCCATCAAAGTCCCTCATCTCTGAGAAAGTCAGCGTTTAGACAACAGTGCAGCACTGTCATGGCTGAAACCACTTGCAGTTGTCAGTCTTTACTTGGATAGAGTTAATAGTTCTACAAAGTCATTACATTCTAGCAGGGTAGAAAGTCCTCCCAAGTATAAATATTATGAAGTTTATGGAGCTCTGAGACCACTTTCGATGGGGCATGCTCTTATCACACACCACTGATGCAGGTACGTATTCATCACTAACACACAAAGGCCATCAAGTGTTACTTGCTGCAGTTGCCCCTGCAGTGGGAGACCAGCAAATTCAACCTAGTCCACCCTATTGAGCTTTCAAATATGCAGGCTTCTTTTCTCCTCAGTCATTTGCTCACGATTTTATAGTTTTCATCTTCTCCTGACTGAATGCACTGTGACTGCATTAACACCTGCCTCTGCTCTTCTTAGACTATTTTCCTATCATGTCATGGACACATGAGTCATCTTATTTGTGATCCGCCGAGCTGAGTGAGAGTCATAGTAACGCTGTGTGCTTCAAGGCCATTAGTAACGCTGCTAAAACTTGCATAATATCTTCTTCTGTGTCTAAATCCCTAAGAGATTGAGTAACTGTTTTCTTTTTCACCCCAACTGACTATGCGACTGTATGAGTCATTCCCGTTACGATAGAGGAATTGTAATCTCTGTGCCTTTCCAGTTTTCTTTGGCCAGCAATTTATTTTATAGGACACCTCTGTTCAATCTCTCTGTTCCAAACCCTTATATGTCCCCAGAAATATTTTCACTGACTTCAGTTCTTTTCAGATCATGTGCTTTGGTTTGGAAACTGCTGTAAGTTATTGGTAAAACAGATGGAGAAATGTTCATCTTTATCCAGTGATATTACTGAGCTATTTCATTACTTGTGGAAGCATTAGTGAAACTTAAATATATTGAGAAGCATTTAAATGACAGCAACAGTAAAAAAAAGGTTATAGTAATTATTAAACATATATATATACATGCTGGAGGGAATATTTTGTACAAAAGATCTGCAGCGACAGCTGTGAATGAACCATGAGAAGGACTAGCAACAGATGGCTGCTAAAAAGGAGGACGGAGTGAAAGGTGTCCTTTTGTAATGAATGAACATGATATCCCTGCAAGCAGCACAGGATGTTGCCCTTTGGGGAACAGGATCTTGCACAGAAGGGCCGTTGCAGCTTTGCAAGCCCTCTGGGGCAGCTAGAGCCCTGCTCTGACACTGCTGCTAGCAGCTGTCCCAAGAGGAGCCTTGCAGCAGAGAGCAGCTGCTGGAGCTGGGCTCGTGTCCCATCCCTGCAAGTGACACTGTGAGCACAGAGCCAGGTGTCAGCTCCCTGCTCCTAGCAGGGCTGAGCTGGGCTTGGTTTTGCTGGTAGAGCACCTCGAGCTGTGCAGGGCATCAAAGGTCCTGCTTTTAAGTAGCCACTTCAAAAGTGGATGGACACGAAACAAGTTGATCTCCTACTTGAGCACTGTGCACATGGGCTTACCAACATTGCCTGATCCATTGCTTCAAATATTTTTTTTATTTTTCCTCTCCTGATATATATTTTTCATTAGACCAAGACTTCCCTCTCTCTGTGATCCCATCTCCCGCATGAAGCCCACACTGAAGTTCAGCTGGGCAGCCCTATTGGGTCAGCGATTGCCGTGGCACAACATCCAGTGAAACAGCAGGGGCAGGAAAAGTCAGGAATCACAAAAAGCAGCAATGAGCTGTGCAGCTTCAGGAGAGCCACAGGACCATGCGAGGCAGTAAGAGAGAAAGAGGCAAATCCCAGCACCATGCCTGCTCATTTTCCCAGGGAGGGAATGCAGAGCCCAAATGAGCGGCTGCTGCTGGGACATTACTTGGGGCACGGCCTCACAGTGTGAGCAGCTGCGCAGTGGGGCTGGGAGGCAGCAGCATGCAGAAGCACACAGCCTGACCAGGGCTGTCCTCAGCACGGTCTGAACTGACTTAACCACCCGAGTGTTGCCTTTAAAGTCGGATGAGTGCCTGACCCAGTCTCTTCTCACAATAAAGAGCAGTGTGGGATCGTGCTGGCCACAGATATTTCTTTTAGCTGGTGTTTGCCTTCCTTCTCCACTGTTTCCCACACCAGTGATTCTGCTTTTCAAGATGAAGTTCTGAAACAGGCGAGATGTTGCTTCATCATCAGTCTTCCACATCATGTGAATCCTCCCAGAATACCAGCTGACATTTCAGAGGTTGCATTTTTGCATTTGAGCCAGGACGCAGTTAGCATGTAACAGTGGCTTCTTATGTTGGTGTTGTATTTTTAATTTTTTTTTTAAGAAGAGAAAAAAGTTCTTTCCTCTTGAGTCTCCAGCAGAGACCGTTTCTCCTTGGGGAAGGAGTTCACATGATCATATAGATGCGTCAGATAAAATCCCTTCCCACGTTTGATATTTGCTAAGTTGAATGATTGTTATTCCAAGCCAATAGCTGGAATGGCTGTGATTTAACATCCAAAGCTTTTCTTTTTTTTCCTTTGGTTCACAAGCATTAAAGAAATGAAGTGCAAAAATGAAATCCTTCAGCTTGGACTCGTTAAGCAAACACCACTCTAGCTACACAAATATTTCTCCCTGTTTGTTTGTTTAAAGCTGGCCAAGAGTCAGGCTGTGAGTTCCAGAAATACTTTCAAGATAACAGAAATGGGCACCCGAATCTAAAAGGAATTCTGTATTTAGAAATTCTGGAATACTACAAGGGGGTGGCTGTGCTGTTAACGATTTTGTGATTGCTCTGAATCTCCGTGGCTTTGGAAAGTGAGTCATGACATCCTTCTTTATATAAATGTTTTTCCCATCGTAGATGATTTTACAAAATATATACCCTAAGGGGATCTAATAACACAATACCCATCTCTAGTCACGTTGTTGCTTTCAATAGGGCTTTGCTTGAGAGAGGCTAAATCAAGCCATTTCCCATGGGCAGCACTGGGCACGAGCTGTCAAGGCTCAGCACTCATGGAGCCCACGTGCACTCGGTGCAGAAGCAGCACCCAGCCTAATGCTTGGGACAGCAGGAACCGAGTGGTGTACGTTGGTTTATCAAGGCCTGGCCTCCTGCTGCAGAGCATGCTTGGGAACACCAGGCCTTCACATCAGTTCCAGCTCACAGGGTGAGTTACTGCAGCATTCAGTGGACATAGAAAGCAAGAGCAAGGCACCTTGCAGGTCTTGGTTTCCACTGGCATTTCAGTGTCAGAATGGTGTTCCTCTGATATAAGTAGTAGCTCAGTTCCACATTTACTGTTCTTGAGAGGTAATGGGAGAAGATTTTTTTTATTGTCAGACTCCAATGAATTGCTTAAAATGTTTGGTAATACAACTCTATTTATTACCATGTTTTTAGGGACTCGTCCTGTGCCTTGACAGCCAGCAACGCAGCTCTCCACAGCTGTTTGTCCAAGGATGTATTTGAGATTGGTTTAATTCTTAACTTCATGCAACAGCCATCAAAGCGAAACAGAAGTGGATGTGCTGCTGTCAGTGTGGATGTGGAGTTCTCTGTGGCTGTGGTGATCTCTGCTCATTATCTGCAGGGACTGAAATTTGGTTTCTTTTTTATGCTTAGGAGCCAGAGAAAGCTAAGATATTGCTTAACTGAAGAGCCATTGTTTACTGTTAATAAAATTGACACATTCCGTATGGCACAGACATGCTATCTTGGCACCAGTAACAGGAGGAATTATTCTGCCTGGCTTGCAGTCTTTTCTTTATCGTAAAGAGACAGTAATTAGCCAGCTTGGAACTAAATGAACCCAACTGAAAAAGCTGATTGATGAGAAATGACTCCTGACTGCTTCCTAAACACATGTGGTTTGGATGCCATCACTGACAGCGCTGATGCCAGCACCAGGTCGTGGCTCCTGCTGGGCAGTACCCAAAGCTAGTAGTCAGTGTTCAATGGCTTGATCTCTGGTCCCAGCTTGAAGGAGTCATGAACAAACAGTGATAAGCACACTGTAAACCCTGCCAAAATGACCCATTTACATGACAAAGTTGGTATGTTGCAAATTCTTGGGGTAAAGATTGTGCAGTGGCTTACTTCGGATTAGGAATTACTTTGCATGAGGTTCCTCCATACTGCGTGGCTATCAGTCAGTGTGTGATAACTCCCTTTATAGCCCCCATACACCAAATTCTCCACATATGCATGTCTTTGGGCCAGGCTGTCATCGTGCAGCAAGCTGTCATTCCCAGGGCCAGAAAGATCACATACAGCTTCCTGCAGCTTTTCCATATCAAGTTCATGAAGTCTCTAATCTTGTATTTTAAATATATCTAGTAAACCACAAATTGTTGGTTCTGTTGTTTTGTTGTTGTTATTTTGTCCCTTTCTGCAAATGAAGCATGGGATCTGTTATTCCATTCACCTTTTTTCTCAGCACTGCACAATTTTTCATTAGCCAGTGATGGAACAGTTTGCAAACTTGCTTGTGGCTTCTGCATCCAGATCAGGAGCAGTGCGTGCAGAGCTGCTGCACAGCTGAGGATGAACTTCCCATGGTGATGAAGAGGCACGAAGGAATGTTTCTGAGTGCCCAGCTGCCTGCATTCTTGTTCAGCTCATTCCTTAAAGACTGCTGAGATGTGATTGTATTAGTAATGATATGTTACAGTGCCTCGAGGCCTGGATAAATAACTAATGAGGCATCTTAGTCAAAATAAAAAAGATTTTCCCTCCTGGTTCCTCTGTTTGAACACTCATTTCTGCAGGAAGGCATGCAGTGCCACTGGAAAGCACACACCTCCTGTCCAAACACCACGATGCCTGCAGGTTGCCATAGCAATGAGGAGAGCTGAGGCCATTTGGGGCTGTAATTCTGCAATGCACGCAGCAGTGAGGTGCCACATCCCCGTGCTCAGCAAAGTCAGGCTCCAGCAGCCACATCCAGCCTGGGAAGGGTGTTTCACAGACACTGAGCCTGTTGTGCAGGCTGCATCCCTGAATGTGCCTTCACAGCATGGCCAAATAGTTCCAGATAACACCATGGCTGTCACACCTGTGGACTGCAACAGGTCAGTCACAAATGGAGATATGGCTTGAGAAAGTTGGTGTCTATTTAAACATCATTGCTAGACTATACTTGCAATGGACAGTCTAAATAAAGATACTGAATGCTTTATCAGGCCAAGTCTTACAAAGCAGAAAACCACTACTTGAGAGTTGGCACAAAAGGAAATGATTTAATCCCCAGAAGCGAGTGACAGCTGAGAACTGCATGAAAACAGCAAATGCTGTGCCCAGAAAGCTGTAGTCCTGCATGAAAGTGAAGACTTCACCCCACTGGAAGAAAAAAAACCCAAACAAACAAACAGCCCAACTCTGGGAGAGGGAAAGGATCTGAAACAGATACAGCAAATATACCCAGAGCTGATGGTAAGGAACCAGAAGATGCATTTTCTCCTAAAAGTGCAGCATCCTTGTAAGACTAGAAGAAATACCTGTGCATCATATTTAGTTACAACATTAAGACAGTAACAATGTTTAGAATTTTTCCTCTCTCTCTTCATACCACATGTTTAAAAGATGACATTGCACAGACAATATTTTGTTCCCTGTCCAGAACATGGAGCCCTCTTGGAGCAAAACGCAGGGACACTGCGCCTGCTGCTCTCAGCCCTGGCGGCCTCCAAAGGAGCTAATCCCACCCTGCCCGAGGGCAGGGGATGCTCAGGACACGGGAATGGCTTTGCTGAGCTCACCCTGCCAGCAGCACCAGCTGCGGCTCAACAAGAAAGCATCCAGCCCCTGCACCCCTTCTCCATTGGACAGAATGCAGGGACCTGCAGCAGGAGGGCAGGAGGCTGAAAGGGGCGATGTGGGTGCACAGGGCAAAGCCTGAGGTCTGCAGCCCTTTGCCTCACAACGGGACCAGCCAGCACCCCGTTCTGAGCCCTGCAACAAAACCACGTGAAAGCACAAGTAAGGATCAAAACATTTACAGGCCTTCTGCACATCTGAAGCAGGAATCCTCGTCTGGCTGCCTAACACCACAAAATGATGTGATGGTTGGGCGCCTTTAGCAAGTCTTGTTCAGAGCTGGCAGAGATGACTTCTCCCCTATTAGCACCCCCCTTTCTCCAGAAGCTAGAAGTGCAGGTGCCAACCCAGCCTGCTGCCTGTGCTCATCCAGCTGTCCCATGCAGCAGGAACAGAGGGACAAAAGGAAGGGACACCTGCTTCCCATGCAGTAACACCTGGGCCAGATACAATGGTTGTTCTTAGCCCTTTTTGTGTACCCACACAAAATGAGCCCTATTTAATACTTGCATGTTTCCCTCTCCTTTCACTGCTATCCACTCCAATCACAAACAAGAAGGCTTTGGCCAGGGGGATGACTTTCTGGTGAAGCATGTGCTGGATGCATGACCTTTGTGGGTTTATACTGAAGAAGGTTCTGGATACTTTTAGACAAACAAATCCCTTAGCAAGCAGGATTGATGCTTGTTTTGTAGTCTGCTACAGCTGCCATGATTTCTCCTGCTAGTAGCAGGTAAAGTGCTTCTTCTATAGAGCATATGGGGGAGACTGCAATGGGCTGTGGGAACCTCGTGGGTAAAATGTGGTATGGGATGGTGCTATCACTGCATGGTCTGACTTTGAGACCTACTTGTATTTGTTGCTGCTGCAAAGAGGTTACCGGCCAGTGACTTATTTTGCAAGAGCCTTTGGTTGGAAGGAATTCTGCAGAAATGAGTGATTCAAGGCTCCCGGCCAAGATTTGCTTTCTGCAAAGGCTTTTAAACAAACTTTGGAGACTGGGGGAAAAAAAAAAAAAAAAAGTTTTTTTTTTTTCACTTTCCAAACCGAATGCATTCCCTAGGGGGAAAAAAGTAATCTGGGGCTGTGGGTCCAATCTGTCCCACTGGGGTGAGCCCTCAGAGGAGCCTGGCTCAGCGGGCAGAGATAACATTCTGCAGTAGCTGGGAAGGCTGAGAGCAGCTCATGAAGTGAAATTGCCCAGAAGCACTGCACAGCCTCTCACTTTGCACTGCAAAGCTTTATCATCTCTGCACAGATTACTGGAGCCAAAAATAGATGCAGCTCAAAGAAAACAGTTTTTTAGCATGCTTCACCCTGCTGGCACGGCAGCCCCCTGTCCAGCCACGCTGCCCAGCACCGGCCTGAGCTCCAGGTCCTGGGGGAGCTGCGCTAATGAGCTTGGCCTCGTTAAGGCTTTTCTGAGTCCCACTTCTTGATGATGAACCTTTCTGGGTTAACAACTTCTATAACAACAAAATTGGTCTGAACGTGGATAACTCACTGAGACACAGCAACACCCAGTCGCCTTAATCTACTGCAAAGTGTCCTTTCTGTGGCAGTGAAAAGAGAGCTTGGCACTGATTCTGCTTTACCTGACGGTGTCTCTTCTTCTCGTGACTCTAAGTGCAAGATGTCACTGGATGGCTTGAAACATCTGCACTTGCCTGAGAGAGCCCAGCAGACCGTTGGAATATGCCTTGCATTTTTCAGTCCAATGTTTATTTAAAGTGTTTGTTTTTGGGGGTGGAAGTCTTGAAAAAATCAGTGCACATTTTTTCCATGTCTAACTTGTGCCATTCCGCATTTCCTGGCGATCTCGATGACATCAAGTGACACGGACAGCTCAGCACCTGGGAAACACCACAGAAAGCTGTGCTTGCACAAGGAGGCTCAGCCATGCAAGAGGAGGGCGGCAGCAACACTGCCTGAGGAGGGACACCAGGCTCAGGCTGCAAAATGGTCAGGTGAGAAGCAGGTCAGAGCCTCCTGCAATGACAGCTTGGTGCATGTGTTTGCAACTCCCTGGGCAGACTTTGTGTTGATGGCTTTCCTCACTGGGACATGCAGAGCGTGACCAGCACCGCATTGCTGTTCTGGGGATTGTTTTTTCCTATGTAAGAATCCTCAGGTATGCACTCAGTTCATCCTGGACTTGCCCTATGGGATTTCTCTTTGTCCCATCCTGGCAGCTGCCCCATGGACAATTGCTTGCTCCTCACTGCAGTGCAGTGGACAGGTACCCACATGGCATCACAGTCCCATCCCTTCTTAGTGCCATCTCCATCCCACCCCAGTGCAGAGTCTCAAAGAGCCAAAAATAAAATTACTGCAATCCTGCACAGGCCAGCAGCACCAGTACAACAGAGCAAAGCCAAACACTCCCCTGTGCAAAGGCAATGCCATTAATGCCAGCCCAGGACCATGCAGAGTGGCACAGCATAAAGCAGCTGGATGCAGCAAGAAGCTCAGCCAAGATGAGCAGGTAAATCAGCTGGAGTAAAAGCCGTAGGGAAGTACAGAAAGCCACAAAAGGCTGGCTGAGCCTTCAGGTGGGTCTGCTCAACCCTATAGTGCAGTCTGCCATCCAGAGCGGGCCATGCCAGGCAGCTCTTACTGCAGTGGGCATCCCAGGGTGTCTGATGCCAAAGTCTCTGGTATCTTGTACGAAGGACAAGAGATGGGAGACCTTCAGCCAGGAGCTGGAGTAGATTTCCAGATAAAAACAACAACTCTCATTTAAAAAGAGCCAGAACAAATACATCAAAAACAATGTATTTTTATCCTAATATGTTAAGATTTCAGGCAAAACTGCAAAATTGTTGGCGTCTCATGGCGTATTTTTCCCCTATGGAAAAAAAATAAAAAATTCTCTGTAGAAAACACAGTTTAATCCCCAGATGCATTTTTCTGCTTCCAGTGGAAAACATTCAAAAACATTCAAAACATTCAGTCCTTGTGGGGGTGGTCCTGGAGGAGGAGAGGCCAGGCGGTGGGGGGTGGGAGGGGAAGGGGCTCCTGATGAGTGCTCTGAGATTATCCCCAGGGCCAGGCACAGGGCTGGGAGCTTTGAATAGGACAAATAGTAGATATCTCATCTATAAAGTCCACACACTGCTCTCCTGAATTTCCAAAGTGCTTTGCTGTTAGCTGCACACTGCATGCGTGGCAATGCGATCACCAAGAAAAGGCAGCCTGCACCATTGCTGGCGTGGTGGCATTTGTATTTCACAAGATCTGGCCTCTAGAGCCTGTGGTCCAAGCGTCATCCTGGATCACGTTCAGGTATGAGCTGGAGGGAGCACAGAACTCGTCAGCTCCTGAGGCAGCTGAGCTGTCCCCCAGGCTGCAGCCACCCCATCTCCTGTGTCCGGAGAGGACCAGCAGCAAGATCCCAGCCATCACCATCGACTGAGTAATAATGCATGACCCAAAGGGGCTGCAGAGAGATTAGTTTCCGTCAAATGATACTCCTCTGGAAATCAAACTGGCTTCCTGGTGCTGACTGCGAAATAAAATAGAGCAGAATCGAGAGGTGGAGCTATAGGTCAGCGCGGCTGCACGGACTGCGAGGGGATTTTGCCTCTTTGAGGTCCTTTCCCTTTCGTCAGTGCCTCCTTGGAGGCGTCAGGGCGTTTCCTGCACAGCTGACTGCTT
Source organism: Tetrao urogallus (assembly GCF_951394365.1). Classification (NCBI taxonomy): domain Eukaryota; kingdom Metazoa; phylum Chordata; class Aves; order Galliformes; family Phasianidae; genus Tetrao; species Tetrao urogallus. The sequence continues at coordinate 5,707,280 of NC_136829.1, forward strand.
TTGTTGGTATTTTTATCTCTTCCTGCACGCGATGGCAGGGTGTGGGTATCTGCCACCAGCGGCAGCTTGCAGGCACACGGCACCGGGCCAAGAGGAGAGGGCTGATGGCAGACAGCAGCAGAAGGGCTCCTGAAGGACCTGCCCGGTGCCCTGCAAGGTGTCAGGTTGTGTGCTCAGCCTACAGTCAGACCTCCCCTGGCTCCAGCCAAGTTTATGCATACTACTTCTCCCATTTACAAGGCTCATAGCATCCTTACAGCAAAAAAAAAAGACACATCCTTCATTCTGCTGGCAAAGTAATTAGTCCTAACGAGCCCTGGTTCCAGGCTGGGCCAGCAAAGCAGGAGGAAGCATCTGCCCCACTTGGGTGCTTGCAGCTGTCCACTATCAGGAGGGCTGTGCTGGAAGAGGACAGGGGACACGGCACTGCCATCAGCTGTGACTAACTCTGTCACCTGCTGCCATCCCCAAGGCAGCTGGGACACAGAGAGGTGACACCACTCAAGGAGACACTCCTGGACAGAAATTCCTCTCCTCCTTGCTGAAAGCCCGGCCAGCAGGGTGGGCACAGAGGCAGTTTCTCGGCACGCCAGGCTGCCTTGCCCCAAACACCTTCCCCTTACATTAAGGTACTGCCACCAGCTCTGAATTTCACCCGGCACGGGGCACGCTTTTCCAGTGCAAAAAGCACACCAGAAAGACGCGTACACAGCTCCCTGCCAGACGGTTCGCGTGCAGTGGAGCCCACGGCCCCGACAGAGGGCTCAGGGCGGCGGGGCGGTGCGGGGCGGGCCGGCACTGCCGGACAGCTGGCGCACGGCGTGGAAGCGCCCGGCAGCCGGAGCCGGGCACCGAAGGAAGGATGTTGGGGCGTACGCAGCTGCCGGGAGATGAGGTTACAATGCGCAGCTAAACAAAGATCCCCGCGAGGAGGAAACGGATCCCTCCCGCCGCCCGTAAGGTAGGAGCCGAGCGGCGGCCTCTTGACATCATCGGGCCGAGCATTGGATTACAGCAGGCAGGGACTCACCCGGCGGGGAGCAGAACACGCCCCTCGGCCCCACAAGTGCAACTTCATTTAGCGGCTCTCGGCGCGAGGAAGCCGCGAGCGTGGAGCTGCCCGCAGCCGCCCCTGCCGCCCCGCAGCGCCGCTTCCAGCCCCGCTCCTCCGGAGACAGCGGGACCCGTAAGTGCGGCGCCGGGAGCGGGGTGCGAGGGCAGGCGCTCGGCCGGGGGATGCCGGTGGGTGGTTTCTGCGGACGTAACTTGGGCTGCTCGCGGCGGAGCTTTGCTTTGCTCCGTGGAGCCGTGGGCTGAGCGGCGGGGCTGCGTTTCGCTTTGGAAGTCGCCTGCTCCTGGTTTGCTGCGCGGGGAGAGCGGCTTTCGCGATCGCAAAGGAACGCTCGGCGGCACGGCGACCCTCACGGGGACTTCCAGCATCCTTTCTGCCCTTCGCCCGTTTATTTTAAGAAACCGGCCAGACGGGATCTCTTACGACATAGCGGCTCGCTGTGTCCGTCCGGGAGCCGCTGGGCTCTGTGCCCGTGGCCACTCGGGGCTGCCCCGAGCCCTGGCACGGCCGAGAGCCTCACAAACGCGATGTTCGCAGGCTTGGGGACTCGCTGGCATCCAGCTTTCCTAGCAAGTGTTTTAAGAGCGGGATAAAAAAAGAACTGCTGTGCGGTGGTATTCTCAGGAGGCTCTGAAAATTCCTCCGGCTCGGTTCTGCGTGTCGCTCTCCTCTCTCCGGTTTCCCGCAGGCAGCTGGGAGGGAGCGCAACGCCTCGCTCCTGGAGGGACGGCTGGGAAACGTTCCCGTTGTGTCAGAGGGGGCAAACGCACGCACAGAATGAGAGCCACTCACGGCTGAGTTCTTTGGGGGAATGCCCGCGGTGGCTGGGATGAGTGGACAAGCAAAGAGGTGATGCGCCAGTGTCAGGTGGGGCTCTGGGAGAGACATAGAAGCAGAAAGGACGGCTCCAAGGGAGCATGTAGCCTCTTAGACTCTGGGCTGTGCTCACCCACGGTCAGCACAGCCCTCGGGGTGGCTCTGAGCGTGCTTTGGCTGTTGAGGCTTTTGGGAGGTCCCCTGCGAGCAAGGTGGGCCCTTCCAGCTGTCTGAGAAGTTGTTATATGCCTGCTGTAATGAGGAACAGTGTTTGGGGAAGAAGGGTGCACCGGGGATCCCCAACGGCTGAATTCATCTGTAGCACAGATACAGACTAAATGGCCACTTACAAACGTGGCTCTGCCAGTAAAGCTTAAAGTATCTTGAGCACAGGACAGGGCCCTGGGCTCCAAGTCCTCCACTGCATAGACACTTTCCAGAGGGTGTGTATAATCAATAGATATCAAGATGTTATAATCACAATATAATCAAGAGAGTTAGGCAAAGTAGACAACGATAACAAAAAGAGAATAAGTGGAAGAGCTTACCCTTTGGCTGGGCTCACCACAAAACACCAAGAGAGGTGATCTCCAGAAGAGATCCTTCCCCTCTGGTAGCCAGCTCTTAAATAGGTCTAGGAGGCAGCACAGGTGAATTGCCTTCACTTGTGCTCCTGTGGCTGGCTCATGGCTCGCCTCAGGTGATCAATCAGAGGTTCAGGCCGTGACTCAGCAGTTCCCATACACTCCACCCCTTCACGGCGTGAACCAACGATCAGGTTAACAAAAGGGTAAGCTTTCCCTAATACAGAGATCCGGTATATCGCGACGCTTATACAATTTTATCGCAACACGTGTTGGTACAGTTCAAGACGAGTGATGATCAGTGAATGTCCATATTCTTCTATGGGCCAGTGCTCGATGATGTGACTGGAGGCATGAGGTCCTGAGGTGCAGGTCCGTTCTGTGTTCCATCAGTCCCATGCAGACCATCTCCAGGTGTTGTACGTGATCTGACAGCAACACTGGAACACTCGATGGCATTTTGTTCCTTCCGGTGGTCCTGAAGGCTCACAGACTCACGGGGAGTAATACAGATGTTTTACAGGTACCAGGAGGGGAAGGTCTGCTCTCCAGGGCAAGATACAGGCCGTATTTCTATCCTGGGTCAACACTTCCGCTTGTACTGGGGCACGTCCTGGCCGCCTGTACCACACCTTTTGGCCAGATATCTGCGGCTGCATAACGATATCTGGCACCAAAGGAGGTGTCCTGATCTGCCACAGGGACACGATCGGGCTCCCTTTAGCGATAAAGATCGGAGTGTTGACCACAATATCAGTAGGCCATGTACCTATTACTGGAGGGACTACTGAGCCTCCCACCTCCAATAGTCTCCCCCAAGGTGCAAGTAGGCCACACCACTTGGGTCCTACCTGCACCTTCCAGGGCCATTTTATTTTATGGGTACCCGGCTCTAAATTCTCAGGGGCAGGGAGCAGAAGATTATTTTCGTTACCAATCTGGGGTCTTACCTGATGATCAGTGCCCGTAATTTGGATCCTAAGCGGGGTGGCCCATGTCATCTGCAACATTCTCAGGGCACTGGGTCTGCCGTCTCAAGGTCTTTCATTCAGGTCCCGCAGGGTTTCATACAGTCTTTTCGTCCACCCCTGCAAGGACTGGGAGTCTGTCTTCAGGGCAGCCTTAAGAATACCGTTATACCGTTCGATGAGGCCTGCCCCCGTTGGATTATATGGCAGGTGGAATCGCCATTCGATGTTATTTTCTTCTGCCCAGCGCTGTATCGTTGCACCAGTAAAATGAGTCCCTTGGTCGCTCTCGATGACTTGAGGTGTCCCGTAGGCAGACATCAGTTTAGTGAGTGCCTTGATGGTATATGCCTGGTTTGCTTTCGGTACTGGATAGGCCTGCAGTAGCCCACTTGCAGTGTCGACACAGGTCAGGGCGTATCTTGCCCCTTCGGAACGAGGAAGGGGCCCAATGTAATCGACCTGCCATCGCTGGAGAGGATTGTGTCCCCTAGCAAGATGGGCTGTTGTTTCGGGCAACGATCTCGGTCTCATCTTGGAGCAAGCGTTGCAATCCTGGCATGCCTGGACGATATCAGATAGTTGTATGGGCAGTCCCCACGCTTTAGCAGCTGCCCACATTGTCTTTTGTCCAGCATGCCGTAGCTTCTGATGTAACCAGCGGGCGATGTTCTCAGATGGTGAATTCTCAATCCATCGAACTCGGGCCAGTGTGTCGGCTTCATCATTTCCCGGTGACTGTAGGGGCTGATGACCAGAAACATGGTAGACACGTACAGTCCTGTGTTTGACCGTATTCCATATATCTAACCACATGTCTTTGCCCCAGATCGGTTGGGCGTGGATAGTCCATTCCTGGGTGGCCCACTGTGCAATCCAAAGAGTGAGCCCCCAGTACACAGCCCAACTATCTGTGCAGATGTTCAGGATACCATCACCGGGTTCCTTGGTTATAACCATCCACACAGCTAGCAGTTCTGCCCATTGGCTGCTCTGACCATCCCCCTCATCGAACCAGATTCGGTGGAAGGATGATATGCTATTGCTCTCCACTTGCTCGGGTTGCCCTTGCTGGACCCATCTGTGTACCAGGCATCTTCAGGGATAGGATATTTTCCCTCCTGAACGGGACTCTTCTCTGGTGGAGCGACCAGTATTTCTTTTGGTGCATCACTGTGATACGTCACTGGGACTAGGATCTTCTGGAGTTTTCTTTCAAGGGTGATGAAGACAGACTGCTCCTTTGGCTGAGATAGGCGACCCATCGTGCCACTGTTTGTGCTTGGGCCACCCCTGTCTTAGGAAGGTGGGCCAGATCTTTCACCCACTCCTGAATTGGCAGAGTGGTCTTGACTATAACTGCAGCTGTTTGAGTTATTGGCTCTACTGCCTGTAATGCCGAATAGGCAGCCAATAACTGTTTTTCAATCATACTGTATCTTTCTTCTGCTCCGTGCCAAACCTGAGACCAGAAACCAATGGGGGTCCGAACAGAGCTCTGGCGTTGCCACAGGCCCCAACCGAAGCCGTCTTGAGTAACATGAACGTCCAACTCGGCTGGGAGGGTAGGATTGAATATACCCAATGCCTGAGCTTGTTTAACTGCCAGTTTTGCTTGTTGGAAAGCATCCTGTTCGGTTTTCCCCCAGTCCCATAGCTGCCCCTTTTTTGTGAGTCTGTATAGTGGCCTTAGCAGCTGCGCTAGGTGAGGTATAAAGGAACACCAATAACCCAATATACCTAGAAACTCTTGTAGCTGCTTTGATGTAGGGACTGGGAAGGCCTGAACCTTATCTATAACAGCACTGGGTAGCACTTTGGTCTTTCCTGACCAAACCACCCCCAGGAATTTTACGGACAGGCCTGGACCTTGCACCTTTTGGGGATTTATAGCCCATCCCCTCTGTTGTAAGTAGGCGGTTAATGAATCTGCTGCCTGTCCTACTGCCTCCAGTGAGTCGGATGTCAACAGGAGATCATCAATATAATGATATAGGTTAACATCATCAGGTTTTCTCCAATCAGCCAGGTCACGCGCCACTAGATTGTGACAATACGTTGGTGAATGCACATACCCCTGTGGCAGGACCTGAAAGGTCCACTGCCTGCCTCCCCACATAAACGCAAACTGATCTTGCGATTCCTCAGCAATTGGGATACTGAAGAATGCATTTGCTAGATCTAGGACACAATGATAGGTTTTTATCTCCCTACTCAATGTGTCCATTAGGGAGGCAATATTGGGTACGGCCACATGAATAGGTGGCGAGTCTTATTTAATTCTCTGTAATCTACTGTCATCCTCCATGTGCCATCTGACTTTTGCACTGGCCATATGGGGGAGTTATACGGGCTGTGTGCAGGTCTTATAATGCCCACTTTTTCTAATTCCTGCACCGTTCTCGATATTTCATCTTGCCCACCCGGGAGTCTATACTGTCTAACGTTAGTAATCCGGCGCGGTTTCGGCAGGCAAACAGGCCCATGTTTCACACGGCCTCTTAATATTGCCTGCACCTCCCGGATACTGATACATCTTTGTCAAAGTCTAAACTCTCCTACAGTTGTTCGGAGAGCCAGACCCCATAGAATATCTATGCCCAGGATGTATTCTTGGACTGGGGCAATAGACACCTTGTACTCCTGGGGTGGGAGACGCCCAACCCCCAATTTTAACCGTGTTTGGGTGACAGGAATAGTCTGTCCCCCAAAACCACCAATCATCACTCTGTCACCATCAAATTTCCCCGGATCTCCATAGATAATTGATGTTTCTGCTCCCGTGTCTACCAATGCCATCACTCTCTGAATATTTTTTCGGGACCAATAAATCGTTAATTCTACATAGGGCCTTCGGTCCTGTCTGGAGGCCCTACGGGGACTAACATTCCTTGTCACTCCATGAATTGTGCTAGGGCCAATTCTTTTGCTTCCGACGGCTCAGGCATTGTGGCCCAAGACACCTGAGGTGGCTTTTTTTTCCTATTTGAAACAATAAAATCTTCTAGGTTCCATGTTGTTGTTGGAACCCTCTCTATAGCTCTTACCCTTGATTTCTTAGGGTAGCTCTGGAATTTTTGATTGTCCTTTAGTTGTCTCCAGAGCTGGAGAAGGACATGGTTGGGCTGGCGGTCGATCTTAGCAAATTGGACCCCAGCCCGAATTAAATCATTAAACATTTGTTTTCGGGATACCCTTATGGGTCCCGATGGAGGAGCTCGAGTAGCCGGCATTTTGGTTTTATTTACCGGCAGGACCTCTGCTTCCTCCAGAAACCGAATATTGCGCCTAGTCCGCAGGCGTTCTGTTTCTCCCAAGTCGGCAACTAACTGGGCAGCCTGCTGGACTACGGCTTCTGATGCTACAAGGGGATTTAATATGGAGACTAGGGTGCCGTACAGATGGGAGGGAGCTTGTTGTAAAATTAAATCTCTCATCCCTGCTGAAAATTTAACCATATCAGGGCCATCAAATGTATCTTCATAGATGGCCTCTCTTACACCCAGTTCACGGATATAATTTTGAAGGTCCTCCATGGAGGACCACATGCCTGTATGTAAAGGTATATCTGATTTATTCGGCCATACCATAAGGCAGGCCGCCATTAACCATTCTAGTATGGAATGGTTTTCATCACGATATTGATTACCCACGTATAACCTCTGTCTGAGAGCAGGATGGACAGTCCTGGTGGCCAACTTAGCTATTTCTGGGCCATTCACCAAGACACTTTCTGCCCCAGAATCCCATAGTCTCAATAACCAAGCTGGCACACTTTCTCTAGGCTTCTGCCGAAATCGCTGTAGTAAGTCCATCAATTCTGTTGCCGTGTATGGCCGAGCCGTTACGTGTAAATGAGTCTGGGCAGGGGGCCATTGATCAGGCGGCACCCCTGCCGGTCTGTCCTGTACTTTTTTTGTTTTCTGGGTTATGACAGGACAGACTTCCAGTGGATCGGTCAGAATTGGACATTCAAGGTCTGATTTGGATTTCTTGTTCTCCTGATCAACGAAGTCTGTTGATTCAGGAGTCTGGTCATCATTCATTGAAATGTTACGAATTTGGCCTACGGGAAGATGTAGAATTGGCTTCTTCCCTGTTAAACGCCAAGTTCATGCTCCAGCTTTTCAATGCAGTCTTTCAAAAGCTGATTTTCAGTTTCTAAAGTATTATTTCTTATATCCGCATGATTTAAGGCAGTTAATAATGGCCGTGCCACCATGGAGGCAGCCAGTTGTCTTTCTTTAGTAGTGAGGACATCCTTGCCAAGTCCTTGAAAATAGTCCGCCATGCGATATGGGGAGATATTGCCCATAACGTAAGGGACCCCATTTTTCAATGATAGCAGCTAACTCATAATAGGGCGATCCCTCAAATCCTGGGATCTGCCCTGGAATCATTTTCTCTAGAGGAGTATTGTTCTCCCCCTTGACCCATTTATAGAAATTCCATAGAAAAGACATGATGTTAATTTCAGTATATTCGGCCTGCCTGGCTCGCCAAGTGTATAATCAATAGATATCAAGATGTTATAATCACAATATAATCAAGAGAGTTAGGCAAAGTAGACAACGATAACAAAAAGAGAATAAGTGGAAGAGCTTACCCTTTGGCTAGGCTCACCACGAAACACCAAGAGAGGTGATCTCCAGAAGAGATCCTTCCCCTCTGGTAGCCAGCTCTTCAATAGGTCTAGGAGGCAGCACAGCTGAATTGCCTTCACCTGTGCTCCTGTGGCTGGCTCATGGCTCGCCTCAGGTGATCAATCAGAGGTTCAGGCCGTGACTCAGCAGTTCCCATACAGGGTGAGAGCTCCGATCCCTCAAAGAACAGGATCTCATTGCAGTAAAGCACATAGGCTGGCAGCAGCATAGCAGAAACACTAAAACCCAAAGACATAGATCCGCATCTTCCAACAACTTATTTCTGTACGCACAGTGGCTGATTCTGACCAGGTGTAAAGGCTAAGAGGAGCTAGCAAGCACTGTTTTGCTTCCCCTTTGCCTTACTCTCCTCTACCAAAGAAAAGCTAATATACTTTTGAGCCTCCTTGAAGGCATGCATGCACACACACACAACCCTGCCCTCCAAAAGACAGCTGTGAAAAACATTTTCCAGGTTGTTACCATTTTCTGGGACTCCCATCTTTCAGGACCAATTATCACAGCACTAATCCCTCCGACCAAATGCTAAGCATTACCCCTATCATACAGGGGCCAGACACAAATCAGGTAGTTCTCCTGGGTTCATACAGGTCTGTACAGAAACAAGGGATCAATCTGCAAGTTGATAAGAAACAGCAGAAGCTGTACCACAGCTTTTTATTTGCCCTTTCTGTGCCACTCTGTTTTGTTCTTCATTTTCACATTCAAAGCCTGAACGTGGTTGTTGCTCCACAAGCATAAACTACTCTTCAATCAAAGCCATACACACAGACCAATCCAGACAAGTTTTCCAGCACAGTATCCATTCCTTAAAGAGGATGAGAGAAGGAAATAACGACCAACATGCTTCCAGCCAACTCATAAAGGGAGGTTACTCCCCCAGGCTTACCAGTGCCAGCCGGTGCAATGAGGACGGTCAGCTGCTGCACGCACTTTGTCCCCAGCTCCTCCCAACGGCAGTGACAGAGAGGAACAGACATCACTGCAGGGCTCAGCCCAGGACCTGAGCAAGAAGAGCAGTGTTGGACTATGAACCATTTATTCCCCCATTTCAAAACCTGCACTCCCTGTCAAGCCTTTGCAGCGCTCGTTCTTGGTTTGCTCTGCATGTTCCTCAATGCCTTCTTTCCCAGCATGGCCCTGAGAGGTGCAGTGCTCTGCTTGGCTCCTCCATGCCTGCACATTGCTGGCCACAACCCGCTGCCATAGGAGCAGGCCAGCACTGAAATGCCAACAGTTGTTGATGTTTGCAGTGATGTAATAAGCCAAATATCCCCACCGGAGAGTCATCAGCTTTACTGCCATTACTCTTTCCACAAAGTGTAATTAGTCTGCGGTGCTCATTGCCTCTAGATATCACTGGCAGTAGGAATTCAGAAGGCATTTTATTGGATAACAGATCATTATGTAGCTAGCTAAACTACTCTGCTTGTAATTATGAGGATATTGCATTTTAAGAATTATACAACCTCCTGGTTTAGGGCAATTAGTAACTAATGAAAAATATTTCATCATAATTACAAGTTTTCTTGCACCTCGGAGCCAAGGATACCAGCTGTATTTGGAGACAGGATACCAAATGAGATGGTCTTTCAGTCTGCCCAGGGAGGAGCCCCCAGGCTAATCAGTGATGCATTTGGATTGATGTTTACCTGTGAGTCAAGGTAACAATCTTCTGTCTGCTGCCATCACCTTGGGCAAAATCAAAAAGGACTTCCTCTCTGGATCAAAAGCAGCACCATAACATCTGCTGTAGAGAACACCGAATTCTGCCAAAAAGCACTCTGAGCTTCTTGGAGCATGTATTCATTTTGAAGCAATGTGGTGAGAACTGCATTTGTTTGGTGTGTATATACACGTTCCTTTAGGGTAACAGCTGAAAAAAGGCAGAGGCAATCTGGATCTCAAACTGTGTGCACCATGCTGATGGCAACGCCTTTGCAATTCACTCCTGAAGAGCAGCTATCCATTGGACATTTCCACATAGGTCCCTATAATCCATAGTGCCTAATCTGGTCCTGTAACGCATCAAAGAAACATGAATCATTCTTGACAAGTTACACCCACCCCACTTTAGTCCCACTGCATTGGCTAGCCTCAGCATCAGCCTTAAGCCCCCACACTCTCTGCTTAAGGGAGTCTGCCCACGCTGGGTCCTTGCAGCTCTGCCCATCACCCAGGGCTGGGTGGATGGAATATGGAGCAGAAGATGAGCGGGACATTCCACTTCCAAAATCCTCAACCAGGGCTGTGAGGCCCTACATGGAGGTGAGGCTGGGGCTGCAGAGGTGGAGAAGAGTAGCTGCAAAAGGGTTCCTCTCTCCAAAATCAGCTGTTTTGAGAGAATAGGGGGCTTCCCCAACAGCCCATCAGGAACAGGATTGCTTAGTGATGGCTCTTCTAATTCAGAGCATCCTCATTCCAATTTGCTTTAAGCATCTCCTGGCACAGGTCTGTGGATTTTGAGATGTTTTGCAACTCATCTGGAATGCCAGAGCTTTAAGTGTATGAGCTGTGTGACACAGGAGCCAGAGTGAGGCAGGAAGACAAAGGAGGGAAACAAAGGATCAAAGATTTTCAAAGCTGGTTTTCCTCCTTCCTGCTTTTGTTTTTCCTGATCGGTACCCCAAAAGGGTAATGCATATTCCCAGAGTTGTGGGAATGCTGTTTCTTTTCCTGTCCAGCATTTCCAACAAGCACTTCCCCATCAGTGGAATAAACAATAACAAAAGCATGTTGTCAAATCCTTGCGTCTTTGATTGGATACTGTCATGATCATCATTAGGATTTTCCACTTCTGTAAGCCCGTCATCTGCAGATTTCAAAGTCTTGCAGATATGTGAAACATCCAGTGAGGAAGGCGAGTATTAATAGTTCCACTTAACAGATGGGCAAAGTGACACATAAAAACAGCAAGTGCCCTGTCCTTGAAGCAGGGATGGAGCCACTGAGCAATGTTTGGCTCCAACTATGAGTAAGTTTTAGAAGTGGGCCAAAGAATAAAGAAGAAGGCTGTAGATTTGACCTGGTTTGGAAAGTGATGAATTATTGCAGCCACAGTGATCCACAGCTCAGAGTAGGCAGAACTGCTGAATGAGCTACTGCTTGCATTCTTAAATGGTTAATTTCTTGCTTTTTGGTCTGCTAATATTTGTCCCTGGAAGCAAGAAATGAAAAACAACCAGCAGTCCGTGATGTTCCAAAATGTCCTAAAGCTGAAACAGCTGCTAAAATAAGCAAGTGTCTTGTTGGCTGGGCCCTGCAGGTCAGGAGATTGCAAGTCACCCACAGATGTTAAGGCCGCAGAGGAAATGTCTGAGAGGGGCCTGGGGACCAAGGGAGAAGGCACAGCTGTGCGCAGAACAACACAAGGCAAACCAAAGCAGCTGCCAGCACCAGGCAAGCTTCCCCTTCTGCCTCAAAGCAGTTGACGTGGAAGTTTCACTTCTTTAAATGGCGGGGGGCTTGCAAATGAACATTTGTTTGTACTCGCACTGCCAGCACTGAACCCCTCAAACCTTCCTGGGATGCCAGTCAGGTGCTTGTGTGCCGCAGTGCGCACACATCAAGATGTTGAAAGAAGTAAAACCAAAAGGCAACGTGAGGCCAGGCCACTGGGCAGGTTTTGCTCTTAGACCCAGCAGAGCAAATCACTTAGTGCAACCCCTAAAAGCCTTTCACTGCTCCTCTTGATGCTCACTACCCCCAGATCCCTCCCCTTAGTCACCAGTGGTGGGAAGAGCCGCTGAGCTTTATGCATCCTAACACCAGCACAGACACTGTTTCTTATGTTTGCTTTCCTTCCCCAGAAGCCGCTGCCCTGCTGTGTATGGAGCCTGTCTGAAATCACGCCCAAAAGGAAAGTCAACTAAACCAGGTAGGGATTCCACTACAGACTGATAACATCTTCCTTCATAGAAAAAATTTAATATAAGAAGGAAAAGGGGATTTTCTCCTTCCTGTTTTGCAAAAAGTCATTTGACCACCTCTGTATTCTGCACTACCAGTTGCTAGAAAGTTGCTAAGAGGGAACAAGCGCCTGTGGTTTTGCTGTAATGACTTTCCTGCCGCGTCTTCCATACCTCCCAGCCATGCACAAGCTGTGTCACAGCACCAGCTCTAGTCCACCCTGGCTGGGGACAGTCCAGCATCCTGCTCTCTCTGCTGCCTGCTCTGCACAGAGGGTCAGCCCATCAAAATGCAGGAGCTCCCAAAGCAGAGCTTCTTTTTACACTGGTGTTTAGAGTGAGCCTGCCAGCTCACACAGTCCTTCTGTGCTCACAGCCTTTCAGTCACCTTGCTGCTTTCTTGTCACTCACAATCTGGCTGGACTGAGCTGGTGTTTGCAGATCTGGCAGTGACAGAACTCTGGACTCACTGCTGCACAGACATTCACCCTGCAGGTCTCAGAGCAGCCCACCTCCTGCATCCAGCATCTTCCCACTCATGCTGGAGACCTCCCATGTCTGTCCATGCCTAGGCAGCATCTCAGTGGACCATAAAACACTTGGCAATCTGTTTAATTACAAGCTTTCCCTTCTGCAAGCATCTCTTTGTACCTCCACTATTTCAGAGACATCTTGATAACCACTTCAGCTCATACCTGAGATCCCACTTCCCTCATGAGCAGCATGCAGGGGATTTGCCTTGCTCACAGCAGGGCTCAGCAGCTGCTCCCATCTAATGCAGTGCCCCAACATCTTCCCCCCTACCACAGCAATGCTGTGAGGTATGTGCACAAGGACAGGTGAAGCTCTGTTCAGGTGGGAGCTAAGCAAGGCAGCACAGCACCAGGACTGCTGCTTTGGGTGAGGGGAGATGTGGAACCATGTGGAAGGGCTCAGCTCTCCCTGCAAACTCGTTTGGAACTCCTGCACATCCCACTTGAACTGTCAGCAAGCAGTATGCCAACCCTGTGAGCTACACAAGTGATTTTCCTCCACGCAGCAGCACAAATAACAGGTCAAACACACCCCAGGGAGCAGAGCTGAGCCCATTTTTCTAATTAGCCCACCTCATTCCAGTATAAGACTGTCCTGGTTTATTGCTAGGGAAGCAGACAGGGCCCTTTCCCTAAGGAGGCTGTGGAGCCTGTCATACTGGCTCATGGAGGTGGGCATGAGACGCAGTGTGAGCATAACATCCTGTGGGCTGCACAGGTGGATCAGGCAGGGCCAGGGCAGAGCTGGGCTTGGGCCTCCCTGCCAGCACCATCATACCATAAAAACCACCAGCCCTACATACCTCCACGTTCGTAGAAAGGCCCCACCCAGCAGCAATGACCTCCTCCAAAACAGAACTATCTCTCCAGCAGCTGCTTTCTCTCCAGCTCCCTCTATACACAAGGGCAGCCCTGCAGGCTCTAGCTGCATCTCATCTCTCCCAGGCTCACCAGTATTTTCTCACCTGGGCAGCCCGCAGGGTGCTGGGCACATCCCAGACACAGCCTGGGAGGTGGTGGCACCTGGTGGAATCCGAAGAGCTGTGGGACTGTTGGGTACTTTCCAGCCTTTGCTGGAAAGGTGAAGTGAAAGCAGGGACTTGTTTTTTTTCCCCGGGAGAGGAGACTGTGGGGATCCAAATAGCCCAGCCATGCTGGAGGGGGCAGAGGGGGGTTTCTGTGCCCATTACAGGTGGGAACAATGCACAGGTTTTTCTAGAGGTGGCTACAGCAGCAGCTGTGAGACTGCTACAGCTGAAGAGTTTAAAGTGCCTGCTATTACTCTGTTTTGAAATTTCACTCCTTAGCAGATCTTCCGCACAGCGATGGTTTTGCTCGCGTAAAAGCAATTTCACATATAAAGGCAGTTAGACAAGAGGTTGGGAGAAAGTGAGAATAAAAATAGTGGTGGGGTGGAGCTAGCACTTTGCAGCACTGAAGAGTGCCAAGGGTAAAAGTGCATGGGTGGGCTCTGGGCTGCTTTATGCAGAGCCATGTCCTCCCACATCAGGATGAGCTTTGGGAGGGGAAAATGGGAAGGGAAGGCACCAGCTCACATAGCCTAGGACAGGCTCTGTACCTGCCCCAAATCTGGCTCAGCTCCCTTTGCTGGAAAGGCACTTTTAGGGTACTCCAGCTCTGCCCCAACAGAGATGCTGGAAGTCACTAACCCTGCACATTTGGGGGCTGTCCAGGCCCTGTCTCCCTGCACCCTGTGGCTGCCCACCATGGGGACACCATGAAGCTGTGGGATGTGGAAAACAAGCTCGACCTGGGAACCAAACACAAATACAATTGCTGTCACGGCAACTGTCTCCAGATGCACGGAGAGACCAATTATTTCCATTAATCAACATGGTGAGAAGCTGCAGAAGAGGCTCATAATGCAGATGAGGTTTGGATGCTGAGGGGAGGGAGGAGCCCTGGAAAAGCTCAGTTGTCAAGGAACACTGTGATGTTTCCCATAGTGGAGGATAACAACTGGCATCCTTGTGCAGCCAACGTGAGGCTGGAGCGTGAGCCAGGCCAGCACTGAGTGACGCTAATGAAGCGGTGTCAGTGTGTGCTGGGGGGAGCTGAGTAGTGTTCCCTGCTCCCCTGGGACTGCTGCAGCATGTCAGCCTGCCCTGGGTCCTAGGGGTTGTCTGACACTGTGAAACCCTGCCAGGGCATCTCATGTGTCTGCTGGGAGCCAGGTGATGAACAGGGGGGCTGGAGCTGCAGAGGTACTGTGGGACAGCAGGGACAGGGGTGTGGGTCCCTGTGGCCAGGATGTGCTGAAGGGCAGAAAGGAGGGAGAAGCTAAACACAAGGTGTGTCAGGTCCTAACCCCTACAGGAGCTCCCTACAGGAGCCCAAGCCAAACATTAAATCATAGGCTAAGTAGTGAGTTACCAGTGCTCAAATGATCTTCATACTGCAAAATAAGGCCAAAGTAAACTTTGGATCTGCTTTACACACCAAGCCTCCATCTCCCTGCTGTAAATCCTCCCCTGCTATGTGAATGACATTTTTCCACCAAGTTCTGGAGAACCCTAAAAGTTCTGTTCTTGAATTCTTGCAGTGCATGGAGATGCTGTGATGTCAAACAGCATCACCCAGTTTCTGGCACTAACCTAAGCTCAAGTGCATGGGAGGGTCTTGGGCCATGGAGAGGTCTGGTAGGCAGTGGCACAGGTCTAAAAATACTCCCTAATCCTGATAACCCAGCCATGGAGCCCTCCTGCTTTGATGTGCATTGATGTGCAACTTCTCATGCATGTTCCCAGACCAGAGGCCATGGAAAATTCACTGAAATTCCATCTGGAAGCTGTCAGACAGTTGGTGGAAACCCCCTGACCTCAAGTGCTGACTTCTGCCCTGTGGGATTTTTTCCCTCTCAGCTGGATGAGGATCTCACAGCGGGGAACCTCGCAGCAGACTGCAGGGAGCACAGAGATCCTGGTGCTGCTGCCTCTGTGCTCTACCAGGCTCCCTCTACAGGGAACTGTCTTATGCTGTAAATATTTTACAAGCCCAGCAGGGATACTGGGTGTGTTTTGCTGTTGTTATGGATCTGTCCCCAGCAGGACTGCGCTACTAATAGCCCAGGTACCCAGGAATGAAAGGGGGAGAGACACAGCATGGAGAGATTGAAGGCACCAAAATGCTGTGTGCCCTTGTCCATGCAGGTCTGCAGTACAGGGAGATGTGGGATGTGATGCTTAAACAGAAGAAAAGGGTCAAACCCCTCTTCCCCTGCTGATCTTTGGTAAAAGGTGGAAATTTCAACCCAGAAACACAGCCAGGTTTAGATTGGCTTTGGGGGCTTTATGCTTCCCAGGGACAAAAGGCAGCAGTTTGATCCTTGGCTTGGACACCAAGAGAGCAGGAGCTGGCCTTGTGGGTCAGAGATCCTATTCCAGCCAGAACCCAGCCATGGGCACAGAGCTGTTGGCCCCAGCGGTCACTTGCAACGGGCAGCAGCAGCAGCAGCAGCAGAGATGTAAGTGTGGGGCTCCAGTCCCTCAGGACTTGGGCTTCACATCCCTCTGCCAGCCCTTGCTGGCTGTGGTCATTGGGATGATCCTCAGGTGCCACAGGAATGGAGACATGTTTGTGTGGCTCCAGAATCAGTGGTAGACACAGGCTGCTCCGTGCTGCCCATCGCCTGGGTGTTTAGGAAGAAAGATACGGCCCCATTCCCCACTCTGTAAAGGGAAACAAGGTGGGCTCAGGTGGTTCTTGGGGCCAAGCGATGCCAAGAAGCCACTGCTGTGTTGAACCTTCCCACCTCCTCCCTTACAGCCCCTGCTGTGCTGTGCTGGCTGCCCTAGGGGTGAGGATATCCAAGCAGAACTTGAAGGCACCCTTTACCCTGTCGTGCCACCTGTGCCACAGAGAGCTGAACAGAGTTTCCTCTGACACAAAAGTCTTCTGCAGTTTGTGCAAAGCCAGGTTAGAAGCAGAGCAAAATTCTGAGGAAAGCCTGAGGTAAGAAGAAAAAACTTCCCGTTTAACCTAGGCAAGGGGCGGATACAGCATCATGTGAAGGGCTTCCTTGAAACTGGAGTCCAGGGCTGGGTGTGCCTGCAGAGTCCATCCGAGCCCTCTGACTCAGGTGTGGGCCACATTTACTCCATGGGTGCACGGCTCTGTGTCCAGTTTAACCCTCCCATGGTAATTCCAGGCCACTGTCCACTTGAAAGAGGCACTGAGTCACCTCAAAAGTGTCCTTCTTTCACGAAAAGGTATCCTGGCGATGGACTCTGACTGCAGCCCAGGGCTGGCAGCAGAATCTCTGTAGCTAACTGAATGGGCTGTGGCAGTCTCCAGGGTCCACAGGGGCCCCTCGGCCCCTGGGAAACCATGGCAACAAATGTCTTGAAGATAAGAGAGAAGAACAGGTTAGACCAAATAAGGAGGAAACAAGATATGCCACGTGTCCATTGGTCCGAGATAACGGTAATAGCCCTAAGGCATGGGGAAAGTTTTAAGAAGGATGTGCTCCTTGCAATTAACGCAATTTTGCTGCTCACCATATTGGTGTCATGAAAAGCGTGCGAAACTGACTGGGGCTGTCGGAACACTTTCACAAGGGGACTTCAATCAGGGTCGCCGAAACAAAGGCGACAAATCTCATCCTTGTGCCACCCCTGTGCCTGTGGAACTCAGACTGCTGCAGCCCCATACATCCTGCTTCATTCCCGTCCTCACAAGATATTATGGAAAAATAAGCTGAGGCCAATCAGCAGGTTTGGCAGAAAGAGCTTATGTCAGCACGGTGAGTGAGCTTGAAACTGCGGGGTGTGGGGAGCTGCCACACAATGACATCCACAGTGACACTGCTCCAAATGAGCTGCACAGGCACGGAGCCCCTCTTATCCATGGCAGATGCTAACAGTTCCCCCATTTAAACCCTACCGATACGTTTTGCATCTTCCTGGAACCGTGAAAACGCTCCTTGAAAAAATCAGGTTTCCCCCTGAAAATGGTGGCGACGGTTCCATCACCCCTCCGGGCGGCAGCAAAACGAGGGGAAGCGAAAGGCAGCGCCCGGAGAGCCGCGCACCGGGAGCCGGCGGGGCCGCCCCGTGAGCACCGGGCACTGCCGCGGAGCTCCGGCGCCATCTCCCGGTGGCTTCTGCGGGAGCACTCGGTCCGTGCGTCGTTCAGTGCGTTCAGACGGCTTCTCCGGTAGGGAGATGAGTGTTGAGCAGCTTTTGTGCAGGAGCCGAACAAATGTCTCAGTGGGACAGCAGCGCCGTGACACAAAAGCAAGTGGATGCAAGATGTTACGCTTTTTTCATTAGCCAGCGGTGTTTCTGATCGGCTCCTCCTCCAAGTACTGACAAAACCAGCAGGGCAGTGGGCAGAACAAGTGGGCCACTGATCTCCAACTTCCACACAGAAAAGCAAGCCGGGAGCCAGGCTGAGTGAACAGGAGAAGGAAGCAGGAGCACCGGATTCCCAGCACGGAGGCAGCACGTGACCTGCTGGCACCCAGGCACTGGGATGCTTGCAGTGTGTTCCCAAAGCTGCCCAGCTCCCCGCACCGCACGCTGCCAAACCAAACCCTCAGCTAAATGAAGCCCTGAACACCCATCAGGCTGTACCAGGAGCTGGCTGGTGGCTTGTGCTCATTGTGAGCCTTTCTTTGCACTCTGTGCTTGGCACAGGGGGGAGCAAAGGGATCCAAAACCCTTGCAGTAAGGTTGATTTTCACAGGGTAAAGTGCTGCTTTTCTCAAAGCTGTCTCACTTGACACATGAATGTGACAAACACAGCAGCACTGATGCAACCCCAGTGCCTGCAAAGCTCACGAGCTCCTGGACTGTTTGGGTGAGTGCATGCTAGAGCCCTGTTCCTGATTACAAATTCTGGTCAGTTCACCCCTTCCCACCGCAGAGCCAAATTCAGCCTCCATTCAAAGCTCCCAGGGCAATTTAAGGAGGAAGGAGGGCTTAGGCCAAGCTGACATCAAGCTGAAATGCAGAGCTTTGAACCTAAGGCAGCCCCCTTTCCCCAGAGCAGCAGGCACATGGTGACAAAGCTGATGACAGCAGAGCCAGCAGCAGCTCATTACCTGAGAGTTCAAAAGCTGCTCTGACAGGGCGCGGAGTTACAGGGACTATTTTTTCATGCTGTAATTTAACTCCGTGCAGTAACCTAACCCAGATAGAGCCATGGCTCAAGGCTGGCCGAGCACCCTCAAGCTCAAAGCTGTTCTCTCTGCAGGATTTTGAAGGAGCATAGAGATGCGATGGAGGTAGAGTCCAGCACGTACACAGACTTCATTTCCTGCGACAGGGCTGGCCGGAGGAACGCTGTCCATGACATCCAGCGGGATGCAAACACCATCAGCATGCGCAAGCTGACCAAGGACATCGGCGAGCTCGGCGTCGAAGGGGCAGGTGAGGGGCTGCAGGCACTGGGGTGGCTCAGGACACCCCGCCTGGGTGGGCACAGCCTGAAACTACAGCAAAGCAAAGTCCCTGGGAGCCAAGTGTGGTGGTGTTGGAAATAATCCAAGTAATTTTGTCAGGACGGTATCTCTGATAAAAGCAGAATTTATTCGCGATTGCAATGGCGGGCGTCCTGCAAGTAGGAGCGCGCCTATGGACACAACATGACAGCCTTTAGACCCTGTTTTCTCCCCCTTGCCTGCCCCCTCCCCTGTTTCCCCACTGGCTGGGTACTCCAGGTTCACAATCTTATCAGAAGGTTTACATTTACTATTTACTTGTTCATTTATTGGTTATCTGGTGCCAGTCAGCAGTCATCCTGTTGTTTCCAAGGTGTCTCGGTGCTCTCCTTGTCCTATTGATATGGTGATTTTCTTTAAAGTCATCATCGTTAAACAAAGAGCACTGGGGGATGATGGCAGGCCTTCCCAATGTCTCTTCAGGCGCTTCCTCGGGCATGCCATGGCTTGTTCTCTGGTTTGCTCTCGTGCAGGATATTCTTGCCGTGTGTAATGACAAAATATACATATATACATATATACAGAGTGCGCGTTCCTGGGAAGGTTCGTCTATACGATAAGTGATGCAAACTTATCAGAGATCTTCCCCAAGTTAAGTAGAAGGACTCCCAAAAAGAACTATGATAACGGAGATCATAAAATAAAAATAATATTATACAATTCTAATGCAGAAACAACACTTGATTCCCACAGTGGGGGACACCTGGGAGGATCTTTTGCAACCAGCGCCATGGTCCCAGTGCATAGCCACCAAATCCAAGGCCTGTCTTTGGTTGCTTTGTAGGGGTACTGGTGTTCTAACAAAGCAAGCACTGAGAAACAGACTTCTCAGGGCCTCGTACACATTAGATGCACCTTTGGCTTCATAAAAATCAAGTGTGTATGTGAGGGGGTGTGGTGTAACCCCAGCTGTAACTCCTAAAACGATGTCTGGGCATCTGTTTACAATAAGCACTAACTGGATCTCAGCTGGCAGCAAGCAAGCTGGGTACCTGCCAGGCTGCCCATGTGCAGCTTGCCCTTTACAGGTTAAACACAGACAACACACTCCTGCTTTGAAAGGGACTCTTGGTTTAGAGCTGTTCTATTGATGCACCCTGAAATAAAGTCCTGACACTTTCTTTTGAGCACTGAAGTTCCCTCTCAGCATTGCCAGATACTCTGTTTTGAGAAGGGCTTGTGCTCTGAGAGCATGATGAGATAACCCAATACATTTAAGCTGAATATCTGGCTCCAGGTGGGCTGCAACAGGGCTTCAGCTGGCAAGCTGAATAAAACCAGCTGTGGTTGATGCCTGATCACTCACGTCCTCAGCAGACTGTAACTGTGCTTTCCTCCCACTCCTCCCTTCTGCAGAGAGTGAAGAAGCCAGCACCTCTTCTGAGAGAGACCCTGCAGCAAGACCAAAGGAGCAAGAGAGCAAATCCTCCCCATGAGAGCGCACAGGGGGTGGGATGGGGCTGCAGGAGGGGCTTGCTGTGAACGTTAAGCAAGAATTTGTTATTGAATCTGTGGACAAAAGCCAACCAGGACCAGCAAGATGTCTGTCACATGCCTCTGCTGCAACCTTTTTGTTTCAAGAACTGCAAGATACTGCACAAGGACTGGCACCTCCAAAAGACTTCTGCTCCCATCCCTGATGACTTAGAGCAACACTGCAGTGTTTGTAGTGATATGAGCCATTCTCAAGATGCCTTAGCTGCAATTTTCCCCTATGGGAAAAAAATATTTCAGTAATAATATACACTTTCCTGTCCGAGGTACCTTCCCCCTTTGCAAATTTAGACTATTATTTATTCTGTTTCTGTAGGTTAGAGGTTTAGATGATTGTTTTCTCCACGCACTGCCCTCATCCTGCATCTCACCCCTGAGCTGGCCTCTGGACCAGGGCAGGCAGCAGCAGGCACCTGCCAGCCCTGCACCTCTGGCCAGACCCATGCAGCCCTGGGAAGGACCAAAGCACAGCCCCACGTGGATGAGCTCCACTGACAGACCCAGCAGCATCAGCATCTTTTCCTTTGGGCTTTAGCGTTTTACGGTATTGTTAAGGGGGGGAGGAGGGAGGGAGAAACATTTTGCTGTTTTGACTGTTGAAATTCAGGCTTAACTTTGCAAGCTGTTAGCTGAGATTATCTCTGGTAGGATCTCACACCATTCTTTTAGGAGACCTGTTTTGTGTTAAAGACGGTTTGATAAAACTATATAAGCTGTTGGAATAAACAACACAGCCTTTAAGTACTGAAGGTGTTCTGCCTGGATGTTTCTTCTTCCTTGGTTTTGCCTTGTGACAGATCAGGCTGCAGAAGGTAACACTAGCCCCTCATGGGCAGATTGGAATCCATATTACAAGCAAGGACATCCACTGCCCGCATTTCCCCACCCAGGGGCCTGGCAAAGCACTGGAACAGCTGCAGCCCCACAGGCATTGCTGGGTCCTGAGCAGGGCAGGGGCTGATGTGAGGAAAGCTCCAGTGGTGACACAAGCATCTCCTCCACAACCTTGGAAAGAACTGAACACATGTTTGGGATCTGTCAGAGCAAACAACCCCATAAATAAGCAGAGAAGTTGCTGCCAGACAGAGGGCGAATTGCCCCCGGGTCTCCAAGAAGCAGTGGCCACAGGGTCAGGACAGAAATGGATGAGACAGCGACCTACACAGGAACAAGGACTTGGCAGCCTGGCGGAGGCTTCATCTGACTACAATATGACTACAATACAGCAGGCAAACTGACTGTTGGACTGATTGGTAGAGGATATATAGTGTTGTAAGGAATTCAGTCTCAAGTTGTGCTGAACGCTCTTTGTCCTCAGTATGGCACATTTTGGTCCATGAAGGGGATTATAAGTAGAGACGAACCCCGATTTCTGACAGAAACAAGTAAATATTGTTGCTCTTTAAAACACCAGGCGTACTTCCTTCTAAAAGGTTATGAGAGGTTTATAGGAAGTAGTCTGGGGTACGACGGGTGACATGAGGCTCTCCACGACGAGGTGCTGGGTCAAACTGAAGGAAGGAATATTTTAAAGTGTCATCTAGTTCCATGATAGTGGCCTGCCCACAGCGGTAGCAGTAATTGGGCGCACTGAAAATGGTCACCACATTTCGGTCGTGGCACCAGTTATAACCCTCCATGACAAGTTGGTGAGCACGGGAAACCAGTGTAAGACCATTGGCATGGTTAAATGTTTCAGAAATGTCTTGCCCAAACATGTAGCCGGCACCACGTGGAGATATACCCCAGCCGCCACGATCATCTGGATCCGACCACAACAGATCACACATTGGACCCTCATGTGGAACTTCCTGCAGGCGGTCCAGAGCCCTGATATGATCCAGTGTATCTATGGATGGAGAGAGGCCACCGTGGAGACAGAATATCTGGCCATCTACTAGAGCTGTAAGCGGAAGATCATCAAACAGATCTGTGAAATACTTCCAGACATTGGCATTGCCGTATTTCTGCAGACATTCATCATAAAAGCCACACACTTGTGTAATTTGTCTGCACCAAGGAAGCTGCCAGGATACTATTACAGCTCTGTTCCCAGGCGGTGCCAAGAGCCTACCCCCTTCTACCCTTGGGGCAAACCAGCAGGTAGCTCCTGTCCTGGCTGACGGTATAATTTGGGCTTTAAGCTCCATTTATAGCTCTCCTTGCTTCCACTGAGCAGTAATTTTGTTCAGATATGCACATGAAGCAATGGAAGGGTGGTGCAGAAGGACTGCACACCACACATGACCCCCAGAAATCAAGCGGGAGCTAATCTTGAGTCTCCCTGGTCAGAAGATAGCTCTCGCCGTTATATTTAGCCAGGTCACTAGTGACCCCTCAACCCGCCCTCTGTGCCTCAGAGCACAGGCATCAGGTTCCCCTGCCACTCATCTGCCTGCACTGAGACTATAGGCACAGCATGAATCCAGCAACATCGTGACTTGCAAAGCTGCTGAGCACACAGATGCTCTGGGCCTTTGATTTCAGATGGAAATTCAGCATGCAGTAACTCCCAGAACTCTAAACTAAATGTACTAAAGGATGGGGGACTCAATGAGAAAACACCTGATAAAGCAGTCCAACAGCATCACAGCCCAGGCTGCACCACTTGAGGGAGCATCAAACAGCTGTGCAAAACTCAGGAAACAGAGAGAAAACGTAAACCATTATTGATGCACATCAGAAAAAGTGAGAGCACGCAGTGACAACGCTGCTGCTTTGAAGGGTAAGAGGCATTTCTGTGATTACTGAAGAGACACATGAGGTTGGAACAACATGCATCAACAAATCCAGCTTGCAAGTCTAACAGGAGGGGTACTTTCCCTCTTCCCTGCCCTGCATTAAAGCTTTCAAGGCAAAGTAGTAACAGGAGGAGGCAGGCTGCCAAAGCACCACACCGACCCACTGACCCAAACAGGGGTGTGACAGCTCACACCAAAGAGCATGGAGGAGGGCTCCTGCCAACTCCCTTGAGCAGAAAGGCAAGAGCATCAGTTTTCATATAAATTTGTTAATTTATTAAACAGTTTCTCTCCTTGCTTGGTCCAAAAAAAGCTTGGTTCTAACAGCAACATTCTTAAATGTAATGATTTATCATTTTATTTATAAAAGTAAGAAATCCACTCTCTCCTATTTGTAGATATGCACCATGTATTTCAGAGATGAGTATAAGACAGATAAACTGTCTTATGCTGTAAATATTTTACAAGCCCAGCAGGGATACTGGGTGTGTTTTGCTGTTGTTATGGATCTGTCCCCAGCAGGACTGCGCTACTAATAGCCCAGGTACCCAGGAATGAAAGGGGGAGAGACACAGCATGGAGAGCTTGAAGGCACCGAAATGCTGTGTGCCCTTGTCCACGCAGGTCTGCAGTACAGGGAGATGTGGGATGTGATGCTTAAACAGAAGAAAAGGGTCAAACCCCTCTTCCCCTGCTGATCTTTGGTAAAAGGTGGAAATTTCAACCCAGAAACACAGCCAGGTTTAGATTGGCTTTGGGGGCTTTATGCTTCCCAGGGACAAAAGGCAGCAGTTTGATCCTTGGCTTGGACACCAAGAGAGCAGGAGCTGGCCTTGTGGGTCAGAGATCCTATTCCAGCCAGAACCCAGCCATGGGCACAGAGCTGTTGGCCCCAGCGGTCACTTGCAACGGGCAGCAGCAGCAGCAGCAGCAGAGATGTAAGTGTGGGGCTCCAGTCCCTCAGGACTTGGGCTTCACATCCCTCTGCCAGCCCTTGCTGGCTGTGGTCATTGGGATGATCCTCAGGTGCCACAGGAATGGAGACATGTTTGTGTGGCTCCAGAATCAGTGGTAGACACAGGCTGCTCCGTGCTGCCCATCGCCTGGGTGTTTAGGAAGAAAGATACGGCCCCATTCCCCACTCTGTAAAGGGAAACAAGGTGGGCTCAGGTGGTTCCTGGGGCCAAGCGATGCCAAGAAGCCACTGCTGTGTTGAACCTTCCCACCTCCTCCCTTACAGCCCCTGCTGTGCTGTGCTGGCTGCCCTAGGGGTGAGGATATCCAAGCAGAACTTGAAGGCACCCTTTACCCTGTCGTGCCACCTGTGCCACAGAGAGCTGAACAGAGTTTCCTCTGACACAAAAGTCTTCTGCAGTTTGTGCAAAGCCAGGTTAGAAGCAGAGCAAAATTCTGAGGAAAGCCTGAGGTAAGAAGAAAAAACTTCCCGTTTAACCTAGGCAAGGGGCGGATACAGCATCATGTGAAGGGCTTCCTTGAAACTGGAGTCCAGGGCTGGGTGTGCCTGCAGAGTCCATCCGAGCCCTCTGACTCAGGTGTGGGCCACATTTACTCCATGGGTGCACGGCTCTGTGTCCAGTTTAACCCTCCCATGGTAATTCCAGGCCACTGTCCACTTGAAAGAGGCACTGAGTCACCTCAAAAGTGTCCTTCTTTCACGAAAAGGTATCCTGGCGATGGACTCTGACTGCAGCCCAGGGCTGGCAGCAGAATCTCTGTAGCTAACTGAATGGGCTGTGGCAGTCTCCAGGGTCCACAGGGGCCCCTCGGCCCCTGGGAAACCATGGCAACAAATGTCTTGAAGATAAGAGAGAAGAACAGGTTAGACCAAATAAGGAGGAAACAAGATATGCCACGTGTCCATTGGTCCGAGATAACGGTAATAGCCCTAAGGCATGGGGAAAGTTTTAAGAAGGATGTGCTCCTTGCAATTAATGCAGTTTTGCTGCTCACCATATTGGTGTCATGAAAAGCGTGCGAAACTGACCGGGGCTGTCGGAACACTTTCACAAGGGGACTTCAATCAGGGTCGCCGAAACAAAGGCGACAAATGGTGCCCTGTGTGACGACGTCTCATTTGTGGAAGTGTGACAGCCGGCTGCGGGACGGACGCAGGAGCCTGCCGTGGGAAGGCGGCGGAAGAGCCGGAGGGGCTGAGCCCCTGGGGCTAAAAGCAGCGCTGCGAAGTTATCCCACCACGGTAGCTGGTGGAAGGTCGTGGAGGGTCAGAATTCCCTGGGCGACGATGGAATCCGTCACTAAGGTATTATATCAAGCCTGTAAAACGTACTGCGGGAAAACCGCCCCTTGTAAGAAGGAGGTGGCCACCGTTCTTTTCTTGAAAAGGAGGGACTTCTCTCTTTTCCTTATCAGATTTATGACTCCAGCAAGTGGGACTCTTTGACATTAGCGCTCGCTCAGAGAGCTATGTCGTCCCAAGGGGCGTCGGTGCTTAAATTTTGGGGTCTGATTCGGGGGGCTTTGAAGGCAGCGAGGGAAGAAAAGACTGCCAAAAACCTTGCCAGAGATCTGTTGGGTTTGGATCCGGGCGGGGGGTGATCACCGCGGCCGGGAGACTCTAACGCCTTCAAGGATCTGCCCCAAGACAAGAAGGTGCCGGAGGCACCGACCACGCCAGAAACACCAACACCGGAAAAGAAGGAGGAAGAGTCGCCATCATCGCCGACGGCTCCGCCCCCGTATCCTCTCCTGTACCCCTCTTTGCATGGCTTTCGTCAGGGGGAGGATCCTACCCGGGGAGGGGCAGGGGCCGACGGATTGATGGCTGCGGCTCCGTCCTCAGGGGCCGAGCGATCGATGGTTGCGGCTCTGCCCCCGCCACCCGTTCCGCCCTCCCAAACGGCCAGGGTCCCAGCTAACTTGGGGAAAGGGGCCTTATTTATCGATTGGGGCCGGGTAAGGGAGGAGATGAGAGCGGCGGACCTTTTGGATGATTATAAGGCATTCCCTGTAGAGATCAGGGGACAGGGACCCGTTTGGATTCCTTTAGATCCAAAGGCGGTAACTCGCCTCACTGAGACAATAGGGAAGAAGGGTTTACGATCACCCGCTACACTCTGCACTGGAGGCAATTATGGCTCCCGGGCCTTTGCTTCCATACGATATAGAGGGCCTCATGCAGGTGTTACTTGAGCCAGCGCAGTATATGTTATGGAAGGAAGAGTGGTCGGCACAGCTCAGGGCTGTAGTCGCAGCAGCGACACGTAACCCACAACACCCAGCAAATGGTAGGGAACAGGGAGAGGTAACTCATCTGACATGGTTGTTAGGGTATGGGGAAGGGATGATAGGGTCCCCTGAAGGCCAGTTCAGACACCTTCGCCCAGGAGAGCTGATGGCAGCCACAGAAGCAGCTCTGACAGCCTTCAGAAGGTTCTCCAGGACAGCTGAACCTTCTGCTCCCTGGGCAGAGATAGCCCAGGGTCCATCTGAGTCATTCTCGGATTTTGCCAATCGATTGATTCGGGCAGTAGAAGGCTCAGATCTGCCAAAGACTGCCCATAATGCAGTAATCATGGATTGTCTTAAGCAGAAATCACACAAAAATGTTAAGGATCTTATTCGAGCCGCTCCCAACGACCTCAATACTCCGGGAGATATCATTAGGTATGTACTGGAGAAACAGAGAACGACGCCCCTCACCAGTGAGGGATTGGCAGCAGCGTTAGTAGCGGCGATGGCCATGAGGGAGGATCAGAGTAGGGGACTGCGTTTAAGTGCGGACAGTTTGGTCACTTCAGAGCCCAGTGCCGAGCCCCTGAGAGGCAGAAGGGAGAAGCGGCACCAGGCCAGATCTGTCAGGCCTGTGGGAAACTAGGCCACACTGTACGCCAATGTCGGAAGTTTGTCAGTGCCCCAGGGAAACGAGGATGGGAGGGTGCCTGTGAGAATCAAGTGTTGTTTCTGCATTAGAATTGTATAATATTTTTATTTTATGATCTCCGCTATCATAGTTCTTTTTGGGAGTCCTTCTACTTAACTTGGGGAAGATGTCTGATAAGTTTGCATCACTTATCGTATAGACGAACCTTCCCAGGAACGCGCACTCTGTATATATGTATATATGTATATTTTGTCATACACACTGCAAGAATATCCTGCACGAGAGCAAACCAGAGAACAAGCCATGGCATGCCCGAGGAAGCGCCTGAAGAGACATTGGGAAGGCCTGCCATCATCCCCCAGTGCTCTTTGTTTAACGATGATGACTTTAAAGAAAATCACCATATCAATAGGACAAGGAGAGCACCGAGACACCTTGGAAACAACAGGATGACTGCTGACTGGCACCAGATAACCAATAAATGAACAAGTAAATAGTAAATGTAAACCTTCTGATAAGATTGTGAAGCTGGAGTACCCAGCCAGTGGGGAAACAGGGGAGGGGGCAGGCAAGGGGGAGAAAACAGGGTATAAAGGCTGTCATGATGTGTCCATAGGCGCGCTCCTACTTGCGGGAGCAAGTTTGGTTTAGAGCTGTTCTATTGATGCACCCTGAAATAAAGTCCTGACACTTTCTTTTGAGCACTGAGGTTCCCTCTCAGCATTGCCAGATATTCTATTTTGAGAAGGGCTTGTGCTCTGAGAGCATGATGAGATAACCCAATACATTTAAGCTGAATATCTGGCTCCAGGTGGGCTGCAACAGGGCTTCAGCTGGCAAGCTGAATAAAACCAGCTGTGGTTGATGCCTGATCACTCACGTCCTCAGCAGACTGTAACTGTGCTTTCCTCCCACTCCTCCCTTCTGCAGAGAGTGAAGAAGCCAGCACCTCTTCTGAGAGAGACCCTGCAGCAAGACCAAAGGAGCAAGAGAGCAAATCCTCCCCATGAGAGCGCACAGGGGGTGGGATGGGGCTGCAGGAGGGGCTTGCTGTGAACGTTAAGCAAGAATTTGTTATTGAATCTGTGGACAAAAGCCAACCAGGACCAGCAAGATGTCTGTCACATGCCTCTGCTGCAACCTTTTTGTTTCAAGAACTGCAAGATACTGCACAAGGACTGGCACCTCCAAAAGACTTCTGCTCCCATCCCTGATGACTTAGAGCAACACTGCAGTGTTTGTAGTGATATAAGCCATTCTCAAGATGCCTTAGCTGCAATTTTCCCCTATGGGAAAAAAATATTTCAGTAATAATATACATTTTCCTGTCCGAGGTACCTTCCCCCTTTGCAAATTTAGACTATTATTTATTCTGTTTCTGTAGGTTAGAGGTTTAGATGATTGTTTTCTCCACGCACTGCCCTCATCCTGCATCTCACCCCTGAGCTGGCCTCTGGACCAGGGCAGGCAGCAGCAGGCACCTGCCAGCCCTGCACCTCTGGCCAGACCCATGCAGCCCTGGGAAGGACCAAAGCACAGCCCCACGTGGATGAGCTCCACTGACAGACCCAGCAGCATCAGCATCTTTTCCTTTGGGCTTTAGCGTTTTACGGTATTGTTAAGGGGGGGAGGAGGGAGGGAGAAACATTTTGCTGTTTTGACTGTTGAAATTCAGGCTTAACTTTGCAAGCTGTTAGCTGAGATTATCTCTGGTAGGATCTCACACCATTCTTTTAGGAGACCTGTTTTGTGTTAAAGACGGTTTGATAAAACTATATAAGCTGTTGGAATAAACAACACAGCCTTTAAGTACTGAAGGTGTTCTGCCTGGATGTTTCTTCTTCCTTGGTTTTGCCTTGTGACAGATCAGGCTGCAGAAGGTAACACTAGCCCCTCATGGGCAGATTGGAATCCGTATTACAAGCAAGGACATCCACTGCCCGCATTTCCCCACCCAGGGGCCTGGCAAAGCACTGGAACAGCTGCAGCCCCACAGGCATTGCTGGGTCCTGAGCAGGGCAGGGGCTGATGTGAGGAAAGCTCCAGTGGTGACACAAGCATCTCCTCCACAACCTTGGAAAGAACTGAACACACGTTTGGGATCTGTCAGAGCAAACAACCCCATAAATAAGCAGAGAAGTTGCTGCCAGACAGAGGGCGAATTGCCCCTGGGTCTCCAAGAAGCAGTGGCCACAGGGTCAGGACAGAAATGGATGAGACAGCGACCTACACAGGA
This sequence comes from Tetrao urogallus, assembly GCF_951394365.1. Classification (NCBI taxonomy): domain Eukaryota; kingdom Metazoa; phylum Chordata; class Aves; order Galliformes; family Phasianidae; genus Tetrao; species Tetrao urogallus. The sequence continues at coordinate 5,736,621 of NC_136829.1, forward strand.
ACAAGGACTTGGCAGCCTGGCGGAGGCTTCATCTGACTACAATATGACTACAATACAGCAGGCAAACTGACTGTTGGACTGATTGGTAGAGGATATATAGTGTTGTAAGGAATTCAGTCTCAAGTTGTGCTGAACGCTCTTTGTCCTCAGTATGGCACATTTTGGTCCATGAAGGGGATTATAAGTAGAGACGAACCCCGATTTCTGACAGAAACAAGTAAATATTGTTGCTCTTTAAAACACCAGGCGTACTTCCTTCTAAAAGGTTATGAGAGGTTTATAGGAAGTAGTCTGGGGTACGACGGGTGACATGAGGCTCTCCACGACGAGGTGCTGGGTCAAACTGAAGGAAGGAATATTTTAAAGTGTCATCTAGTTCCATGATAGCGGCCTGGTTCCCACAGCGGTAGCAGTAATTGGGCGCACTGAAAATGGTCACCACATTTCGGTCGTGGCACCAGTTACAACCCTCCATGACAAGTTGGTGAGCACGGGAAACCAGTGTAAGACCATTGGCATGGTTAAATGTTTCAGAAATGTCTTGCCCAAACATGTAGCCGGCACCACGTGGAGATATACCCCAGCCGCCACGATCATCTGGATCCGACCACAACAGATCACACATTGGACCCTCATGTGGAACTTCCTGCAGGCGGTCCAGAGCCCTGATATGATCCAGTGTATCTATGGATGGAGAGAGGCCACCGTGGAGACAGAATATCTGGCCATCTACTAGAGCTGTAAGCGGAAGATCATCAAACAGATCTGTGAAATACTTCCAGACATTGGCATTGCCGTATTTCTGCAGACATTCATCATAAAAGCCACACACTTGTGTAATTTGTCTGCACCAGGGAAGCTGCCAGGATACTATTACAGCTCTGTTCCCAGGCGGTGCCAAGAGCCTACCCCCTTCTACCCTTGGGGCAAACCAGCAGGTAGCTCCTGTCCTGGCTGACGGTATAATTTGGGCTTTAAGCTCCATTTATAGCTCTCCTTGCTTCCACTGAGCAGTAATTTTGTTCAGATATGCACATGAAGCAATGGAAGGGTGGTGCAGAAGGACTGCACACCACACATGACCCCCAGAAATCAAGCGGGAGCTAATCTTGAGTCTCCCTGGTCAGAAGATAGCTCTCGCCGTTATATTTAGCCAGGTCACTAGTGACCCCTCAACCCGCCCTCTGTGCCTCAGAGCACAGGCATCAGGTTCCCCTGCCACTCATCTGCCTGCACTGAGACTATAGGCACAGCATGAATCCAGCAACATCGTGACTTGCAAAGCTGCTGAGCACACAGATGCTCTGGGCCTTTGATTTCAGATGGAAATTCAGCATGCAGTAACTCCCAGAACTCTAAACTAAATGTACTAAAGGATGGGGGAGTCAATGAGAAAACAGTCCAACAGCATCACAGCCCAGGCTGCACCACTTGAGGGAGCATCAAACAGCTGTGCAAAACTCAGGAAACAGAGAGAAAACGTAAACCATTATTGATGCACATCAGAAAAAGTGAGAGCACGCAGTGACAACGCTGCTGCTTTGAAGGGTAAGAGGCATTTCTGTGATTACTGAAGAGACACATGAGGTTGGAACAACATGCATCAACAAATCCAGCTTGCAAGTCTAACAGGAGGGGTACTTTCCCTCTTCCCTGCCCTGCATTAAAGCTTTCAAGGCAAAGTAGTAACAGGAGGAGGCAGGCTGCCAAAGCACCACACCGACCCACTGACCCAAACAGGGGTGTGACAGCTCACACCAAAGAGCATGGAGGAGGGCTCCTGCCAACTCCCTTGAGCAGAAAGGCAAGAGCATCAGTTTTCATATAAATTTGTTAATTTATTAAACAGTTTCTCTCCTTGCTTGGTCCAAAAAAAGCTTGGTTCTAACAGCAACATTCTTAAATGTAATGATTTATCATTTTATTTATAAAAGTAAGAAATCCACTCTCTCCTATTTGTAGATATGCACCATGTATTTCAGAGATGAGTACTTCACTGAGAAGACAAATATGAAAGCCTAGAAAGAATGGAAACATTCCCAGCACTCAGGTGCTGCTGGCTGAGAGCGAGGCAGATGCTATACATGACCACCACAGCCCTCTGCCAAAGGCAACTTTTTGGTGTAGTATCTTTGGAGCACGCATCTTTGTAGCCACCTAAATCATGCCACACATCACACTCCCTCCTTAGGTGCATCAAGATGCTGACTGTTGGAAAATTATGGTCTCTCCTCTGGACGCATGGCTCTATTGCATATTAGCAAAGAATACTGTAACGTAATGTAAAATGGCTTAGGAATTTTGGTGCATATTTCCTTGTAAATTCTCCACCAAAATGAAGATCTGACTTCTAGCCAGTGCTGTGGTGAAGTGAGAGAAGCAATTCAGATAGAACCTGAGACAGTATTTGATATTGGGCCCAAGCTTATCCATTTACTCATTGAGTTTTAACAGTGCCTAAAGATTACGGCAAGTCAGAAAGAGCACAGAATGGCTAACGCAGGCAATCAAGCACAATTTTTGTAAGGTTCTAAACAAAGATACAAGAAGAGCAAAATGTAGTTCACAGGAATTCCCCAGGGTGAGTACACAACTGGGGAAAATCCCAGAAGGCAGATTTTGGCCCAAAATGGTAAAAGTGTTCCAACTTCCTATGCAAGTATGAGCACAGCTGAAGCACAAGGTGTGTGCTTCTGTGGCAGACACTGTAAGGCCTGAGACACAGAACTCCTTGGCTGAGGGAGGATGACAAAAAGGCTTTCTTAAACAACAACAACAAAAAAAAAAAACACCAGAAAACCTTCAGACTTGTGCACCAGTTCCCAGCTTGTTCTTCTCCTATTCTTGTTAGCACAAGCCTAACCACAGGTAAACCTCGCTGTAGCCAAACCTCCCTATCTGCATGAGTGGGAAGAAATCCTCTGCTTCCAAAGTGCTCGCATGCTTCCTCTGTGGCACACCTTTTCCCAAGAAAGGTGAAGATTAATCCTGGCCACGGTCACAGGCAGGAGTGGTTATTCCTGTACTGCAGAAAAGGGTTAAGGCATGGCAGGGGACCTCCTTCTGCTCTCATCGACTGGGCAGAAGCAGCAGAGGAAGGGAGGAGTTTGAGTCTGCATGCTCAACGGCAAGAGGAAGCTGGATGTCCATTTGGGAGACAGTTCATGGAGGTGATATGTGGGTGTGTATGATAGGAGCCTGATTGTGCTTGGTGCTGTAAGGGTTAACACTGGGTGCCAATAGAGGACACTGACCCCTGGCACCTCCTCCTGCTGCTCCCCAGCAGAGCAGAGCCAAGCACACATGAGGAAGGGGCCAGTGCTCCACGCTGGCTCTCAGGAGGCATCACGAGGTGGCAGGCACCATCCCATAGGCTTCATACAGCGTATTAAGAAGCTCCTGCTTTTCTTTCTCAGGTAAGAAGCTGGACTGAGCTGCATTGATGTTCTGGGAAGGCAGATGGAGAACAGAAGGGAGATGTTAAGACACACCAGAGATGTGGTTGTACATATCCTAATATCTCCAACCAGGCTGAGGGAAGGTGAAGCTTCTACTCCAAGATGCATTTCCACAGACTCATTTCCCAGGGCAGCTGCTCTGTCTCTCCCACTAGCAGCAATCCCAAGAGGAATGCAGCAGGCACAAGGAGGGGGTCCTTAAATACTCTGGAGTTTGTAGGAACAGGTCTAAAGAGCGTATCCTACACTACGGCTTCTCTTTGTGCCAGCCCAGCTGGTGGTGGCAGCTTGATGCATGCTGTGTGACAGCCTGGCTGCACAATGTCACCTGCTGGTCGGCCTCATGCAGGGATGTTTCTTTTGTTTGGCTTCTGCAAGGGCAGGAAAGGACAGCTGGCATCCAGGGACCCCAGCTCCAAGCTGCCCTTCAGTGCACCCTGGATTTCCTGCTTCTAAGCAAATATCCTTGCAGACAGGAGGTGGGAGTCATGAGCATAGCTCCCTTTGATATGCAGATAAGCCAGACTCCCAACACCTACCTGTCTTTCTACCTCGGGGAAGTAATTGGAAAAAATCAATGAAAAAAAACAGTTTTCTGGTTATAAGACACAAGTGACCGCACACCAAACCAGGAGTCATTTTGTTTTCTGTTTAGTTTGCAAGTGCAAAAACTGCAAGCACTTTTGTAGATGCTGAATCTTAGTAACTTTTCAGGCAGGCTTTGAAATAACCTCCCTACAATTCCAAACTGATGTAAAAAAGCAAAAGGTCCCCTCCTTCCTACTGCTCAGACCTGCTTGGCAGACCTTCCTGGACTATTGCCACCAAACACAGCCCAAGGCATCATCCATGCGATGCCTCCAGCTTCCATGCTGCATGAAGCCCTGCAGGATTTTCCATTGAAAACTCTTGGTTTATGAAGAAAAAAAAAGCTGATGTCTCTGGGCTTCACCAGGACTCCTGCAGAGCATCAGTCGAGGTCAACTCACCACTCTCTTGAAATCCTCCTCAGTGAAGTCCATGTACTCCTTCATTATGCTGTAATCCTTGTCAATGGTGGAATTGAAGATGAGGGGGTCATCGGTGTTGATAGAATAATTAGCTTGATCCTTCTTAAACCTGTAAGGGAATCGGTTCAGAACAGCAGGAAGAGCCTTGCTGCAGTGCAGCACTCGAAGCAGTCACAACTGGGTGGGGACTTTTAATTACGCATTATTTGTAAGCCTTACTGTACTACTGGGTGTTTCCTGAAGTCCGGAAGACATGCTCCAGTCAGATAGCTGGACCAGGGGCAGACCTGGTTGTGGGAGTTCAAGACAATAAAACAGGATCAGCCATGCAGACCTGAACCGCAACTGCGCGGGCAGATAGCTGCGTGCAGGCAAAGCAGCGCAGGGCCTTGCACAGGCACTCCCACCTCCCACTCTGCAGCGCCGAGGCCTCACCTCAAAGTGCATTCTGGTTCTCAGCAGCTCCCTGTACAGCTCGGGGTCCTCCAGCACGTGGTAGCCGTGGCCGATGCGCTCAGCCTTCAGGAGGTACACGGCCTGGGGAGCAGGGAGAGCAGCTGCAGCCCACGAGCACGGCAACGCCGGCATGGAAACCACTTGGGCTTCCTATGGGGCCAGCCATGGGGCTTCCACCCCGCACCCCTCCTACCTCCTTGATCATGGCAGCCGGCCCGGCTTCCCCAGCGTGGACGGTGCGATGGATGCCGCATCGCTCTGCTTCCTGCAAGGCGAGGGAGGCAACGCTTGGGTCTGACCCTGAGGGAAGGTCCCATGTGCACAGCCCCGAGGCTGGTAACCACAGGCTCACAGAATGTCAGTGGTAACACCACCAGCAGCAGGATTTTCCATCCCATGGGCACTTAAAGCTTCGGGGCAGGGGCAGGCAGTGATGGCAGCCCAGCTGTTTCACTGAGCTCCAGCCCCCCATCTGCTGAGAACCACTGGGATATAAACATGGGAACAGTGCCACTGTTAAACAAAATATTTTTAACAGCTGCAATTAATTTTTAAGCTCTCCCAGTTGTTTGTGGTCTGAATAAAGTGCTGCATGTCCCTCAGCCAGGAATAACCCTGTGGGTGTTTTCTTATCGTTGTTTTAAAGAAGCTTATTCCACAAACCTCGTAAGCCTTCTTATGATCAGAAGAAGCCTTCAGCATCTCATCCCCAGCCAGGTCTATGGCCACCACGGAGTTGTTTTGATACTTCTTGCACAGCTCTACCACCTCTGGAGACCAACCTGGACAAGACAGTACCAGTATTCAGGAGAAAGTTTTTGTATGAATCGCACCTTCAGCGTTTTCTAACCATGGGACATGTGGTGTCATGGGATAGTTCAGGTTGGGCTGCACCTCTGCACAGCAGCAATCCTGCCCCGCTGCACAGCTCCTCCAGACGTGATGATGGAAAGCAGCTGCAAAGCCTCCTGGCAAACCAACCTTTGGCAGTTTTATCTTTTTGGTATCAGTGGGAAACAGCAACAAATGGCCAACATGTCCTCGAGAGTTATCTCTGACCAAGACACAGTATACTCTCTTGAAAAGGAAATTCATCTATTAGCTGATACTGCACCTACCCTTAACGAGAGGGCCAAGAAACAAGAGATAAACTCCAGTGTTAATTATTAACAGGCACCTGCTGTGCACCTACAGCCCTGAAGTCATATGAACACGTAAGAAAATTGGTGCAAATTCATCATCTTTTATCACTGCTTTCAAACTCATCAAGTTTGAGCCGTTATTTTATTAACAACTTCAGTATGCATTATCTCTAGCTGACATTTCTGCCTCTCCCAGCAATTCCTAAGTCCCAAGGTGGCTTCAAAGGGAAAACGTTGTGCCCTGACACCACCTTTTCAGGTAGCACATGCATTAAAATGCAGACTCAGCTGTTTCCAAGAGGAACTCTTGCTGCTATGCAAACACATGATGCACGTGCTGCCCTCACCCTACAGTACTGCAGCTGCAGACACCTTGCACACAGCTTACAGCTTCCCGTTTTAGCAGCCTTTCTTCCTAGAAATCAGAAGCCCAACGGTTGAAGTTTCAAATTTTTGCTTTGGGTTCATTGAGCAAAGAGAAAAAAGCCACCCTCAAATCTTCCCTTTTCCAGGAATTTAATTTTCCATATTTGCAGGCACAAATTAGCCATATTTTTGTTAGCAAAAATGTTCATCCTATTAAACCTGATGAAAAATGTAGTAAGGATCTGAAGACATTCACAGCAAAGTTTCAGTGTCAGACAGCTATGGCCATGCAACTTGCTCCAGCTGCACTTCTCCCATGGTGAAGATGTTCATGGAACTCAGCAGCCCAACAAAACTCTGCTACTGAATAAGGTTACAACTGCCAATTTTGGGAAAAACCCTTGGTATTTGGAGCTTAAGTCTGTTCTACGTGTCGTTCCATTTAAAACCAGCAGCAAGTTAGCGGCCAGCAGGTCCCCTGTTGTTGGCTTTGGCCGTGCTGCCCTAGAGAGCTCTGGTTCTCAGGCAGGGAGCAGGGTACAGGAATCACAGTACCCCCAGGAGACTTCAGCTAGGTCTCCTGATCTGCTCCATTTTCACAATCAGCAGAGCGTTTATAGGAGCAGAGGGCCCTGACAGAGGGAAAACAGCTCATTCTCAGCACATGTAGTCCCACATCACACCTAGGGCCACATTTCTGCAGGGACCTGAACCCAGGGGATGTGTGCCGCGCCACGCGTCAGGGGAGGGGAGCAGAGCAGCGGGTGAGCTGCAATACATTACTTGGCATATGGCGCATGCAGCATAGAATAGACCTGGCTTTGATGCGGAAATCCCTTTCTCCATCCTGCAGTCCCTGATTTACGAGGTTAACAACTTCCTCTGGAGTGAGGTCTCCCCTGTGGGGAAGAAGAGATGGTGAAAGGCTGGGGAGTGCTGCGGGTGGGCAGGAGCTGCAGAGACCCACAGTGAGCAGAGCAAGGCTTCCCAGATCCTTCTCACAGTGAGCAGAGCAAGGCTTCCCAGATCCTGCTCGTAGCAACATCCAACAGCACAAAACAGATCCCCCAAGCAAACAAGCACATTTACACCTACACCACACCCTCAGTTACAAGATGTCAGGCATAAAACCATAGAGACATCTAATACAATTTAGCAAAGTGACAAGGAACAGGATTGCCAATCCCACTGGGGCACTTTTGCAGCACTAGGTGCCTTAATACCCCAGTACAACAGGCCCACGGGGTCCCTCCTACCCAGCTGAGCTGTATTTTGGCCAGTGATCTGTACAAGGGTAAAGCCAGACTTCAGTCAGCACCTTTTTTGTCCCAGAAAAAGCCATAGCAACATGTTCCGCAAGGGGCCACCAAGCCCTGATTTCTTTAGACATGTATTAGAGCACATGTGACACTGAGACAAGGGACCAGGAGATCACCAGCCCTTGCAATGCTGCCTCTCCCACCTCCAATTTACACTTTGCAAGCAGGCAGCCCCTTCATGAGCCCTGCTTCCCCTCACGTGGAGAACAGCTTCAGCCAAAAGCTCAAGCACAGCTGCTTCACACATGCAGAACTAAGTGCCTGCAGCAAGGCACACTCAAGCATGACAGCACGCCGAGGTATGAAAAGAGGAAAAACACCATGAATGGTGCTAGGAGGAGTGCCAGAGCCGGTTGCACTGGAGGAATGGGAGGACTCGGGTGACAGATGCACTGCCCAACCTGCATGGATGCTGGCTCCTTGGTGCCGGGAGCTGAGCTGTGCCAGCCAGGGAGCACAGTGGGAGCATTTACAATTAAGAATGCAATTACATTAAAAGTCATGATGAAATCTTACTAATTAACTTGCTGCAGCAGGTTCTGAAAAAAAAATAATCGTTAGTCTTCGCATCCCCCTGAGTTGCAACACTCTGCCTAAGGAGAAAGGAGGATGGGGTAGGTAAGGTGAGCTGTCTGCAACCAAACACTCCTGTCTGGGCTCCAGCCCCGTGGGATGGGATGGGATGGGATAGAGGAGTCACTCACTCGGCCTGTCCCCAGGGGATGGGCTCCACGCGGCAGTTGGCCAGCAGGTGAGGGCTGTACCGCACCTCCACGTAGATGACGCCTTCCTTCGCCTTCGTCTCCACCAGCTCATATGCGATCCTCCGCACTGCCTCGCGGTCCCCCCTGCAGGGACAGCAATGGGATCCATCACCCCTACCACCACGAGGGAGCCCAGAGGGATCCCACCAAAGTGGGTACTCACGCAATGGCGGGCATGTAGTGTTTAAATTTCTCTAGAAATAGTTTAAGCGATAGTGGTGCTTCGTAGCTGACGTGCTTCATGAGGTCATCAACGGTGCTGCCGGGGAGAGGAACCCCTCTTTTCCTGGAAATGAAGCCACATTTTACTGATGGGGAGGGTTATCACATTTTCAATCAGCCTATTCTGTACAGCAAGCACGTCTCGAGCTGGCAGAGCCGGCCGCTGTTTCTTCCCAGAAGAGATACGGCACACACTGTCCTTCCAGAGCAGATGTGGCCCTAGACCTCTGAGGGGAGCATGGCAACCCAAGGCATGAGAAAACACAGGCACTTGAAGTTACAAGCCCACAGCAATCCTCTGGAAGCAGAGCCAGGGCACAGCGCAGGCTTCCGTGTCAGCTCAACTGAAGGAGCTTGGGATTATTTTTTGGCACCTCCCAGTTCCAGAAGCAGAATTACCAAACTTCCTTAGAAAAGTCATTTCTCACAGAGGCTCCAGAGCCTGAGCAATCAGGGAGGATCACAAGGCTTGGGACCACACCAAGCACACAGGCTCTGCTGTGAGTGAGCCCATTCCTCAGCCCCATATTACAGCACCCATAGGACACCCCATGCAGGAGCACGGGGTGGCGCCGGCAGCTCTCACCCCCCAGCTCCCCTAAGCAGACGAGGTGCCCATGCCTGTCCTCCTCCAGCACCACACAGGGACAGGTCCCCAGGTGCCAGCACGCCAAGAGCCGGGGACACCGCACGCCTCCAAGCAGGCTTCCCCATCCACTGTCACCTACCCACAAATGCCAGCCTAAGTCAAGAATAATAACCAGACATTTGTATTTAATCCTCTTTCCTTCCCAGCGCTGTCAGGATGAATTACAGCCGACTGACGGACGTTTCTCTAATAGAGACAAGGCAGCAGTGACAGCTCTAGCGGCCCGCTGCCAGCAGCCACCCCACAGGAAAGCAGCCCCACCGGCACTGCTGCAGGGCCGAGCACACGCTGCTCACTTCCCCACTGAGGCAGGCAGGAAACCAGCCCCACGCTCAGCCTTCAGATGCAGTCGACACAGATTAAGCTGCTGGCACTCAGCGGGGACGGGACGCTCATCACCGCCAAGGCATCGGCTTTCCTCCCCGCAGTGCCCTTTCCACACTGCTGGCAGCTCTGGCTCAGCTCCTCCCTGCCTGCCCTGGGAGCGCTCCCTGCACAGCCCTGAGCAAAGCTGCCCCACTCCAGCGATGGCACCTGGGGACGCTCTGTAGCACTAGGCTGCTGGCGCCAGCCCTCTGGCTTTGGAACCGATGTTAAGCCAAATTTCTGAAAAACGACGTCCTCCCCAAATTAATGGAGCTGTGCTTAAGAGCTGCTTCCTGAAATCTTTCAGCTTGCCACATCCTTAATCTGTGATTATCTGCTCATGTTTGTTCACGCTGTCAGCGATCATAGCTGGAGGAAGTCTTCAGTTCCTTCTGCCTACAGCTGCAGAGCCAGGTCCTCACCCCAATTATTCAAAGCCCACCAGCTTCCCAAAGCCAAGCCATCACCTGGAGCCTTCCCCCCCCAGATACTCACTTGCCAAAGTGTAAGATTGTTTCTGGCCGAATGGCTCCATCCAGATGGATGTGAAGCTCTACCTGCAGTAACACAAAGAGACATCAGGGAGCTACTCCTGGAGCTGCAGCAAGGCCTTAAGATGGGCATGCAGTGCTAACACAGGTATGAATGCTGCTGATACAGGGACCAAGTCACAAAAACCAAATGCAAAACCATTTGAAGAACATCACTGTTAAGAAGTTCAGTTTTGATAGCCAAAGTATTGTACAAGTATTTTCTTATTCCTGATGCACATCCAGATTTAATAGATTTGGCACTCATCAACGTTAGATTAAGCAACAGCTCTTTAGAAACTTGTTGTGTTTTTCAGTAACGTAAAGCATTTTTTCAGGAACTGCCTTATCCGTACTTAGCTTGTGTGGCTTGGAAGGTTGAAAAAACAACCCTCAAACAAGCATCAGTCAACTTGATAAAAGAGTCGTAACCCAAGAACTTGGACTCTGCTTCCAAGAAACTGCTCCAGATACGATCTTAATTATTTGGCATTACCAAAGCATGTAGGCTCTGTAAAGCTACACACGGAGTCCCAAAGCAGAAGGTGCTGCACAAAGAAGTACAAGAGCTGCCCCATAGCGCTCGCAAGCTGACTTCAAAATAAGATGATTCATCTAAACTCAAGAGAAATGGGACAGTAACTCAGGTCCCTGTGAGATCATGTTTTGGAAGAAGACTCACAGAGAAGGGAAAATGAGCTTTTCCAGATAGGCAGCTGGAGCTTTGGAGGAACACAGTGAATGCAATTTGGAAGTTGAGCTGAAAAGGAAAATGTTAGCTGTAAAATTGTTCAGCTAGATCATGGTGTTTCTAGAACTGTTTGTTTTTAAGCAACAGAATAGCCATATAATAAATATTTGTGTACCAAAGGAAGACTCTGAAGCACAAAGCAGCTGTTGGGAAGGAGAGCCTCCAGACCAGCTTTGCTCACTCCAGGTCTTTCCAGTGTGGATGATGTGAGACACCACATATACTAAAACACCCAGGGAGAGACTGTCTCACCTATGCCAGCCAGGTGTGGGCCACAAACATCTGGTAAACATCTGCTTAACCAGCGGGGGGTGATCCTGCACTGCAGCCAGCCAGGGGTCACAGCCCCACCAACAGAGATATGGCTGTTACCTCTCCTACCTGACAAGAGCCCTATGGAGATGGAGATTTCCAAAGGGCACAATCTGATCTTTCCCCCTGCCCTGAGTTTCGCAATGCTGTTTGCAAGGACTAATCCTGGAAAGCATCAGATAAAGGAATGCACGATGGACATGATCTGCATCACCAGATGTGGACAGCTGGCACGTTTTCCACTCCTGAGCTCTGAATGCAATTTCAACACCACGTGAGCTCCATTCTTTGAGGTTTTCAACAGCCCCCATGACCTCCTGGTAGAGTTGCAGCCTGGGACTTGCTCACCCTGACCCAGCAAGCTTAACCTGCCCCACACATCCCTCAGATGCTCCCCGCCATCCCAACACCACACTTCCATTCAAGTGAAAGCACGCTCAGCACTGTGCATGCAATCCTCCTGCTGCTGATGCAGGCAGCTCAAGACAGCAGCAGTGCTCCTCCGCAGCACCAGCATGAGGCTTCTCACACCATGCATCTCCGCTGCCTCCTTCACCAACCCTGCAGTTTCCAGGTCTGTAGGAGGCTGCAGAGCTCCACTGCAGCTCCTTTCTTCTGTTTGTTTTGGGCAAACAAAGCCTAAGGCTTTCCCAGATAGAAGTGGGTAACGTGACCTTGCTTTAAGTCAAGGAAAGTACCCAGATAAAGATGAAAGAGTTCGCATGAGGTTGCAGGAGACGCTGCCCAAGCAAGCAGCAGCCCTGACACAGATCCACGTGTGTGGATCCCACCTCAGTGAATCCCAGCTTTGTTTGGAAGAACCTGGGCTTACTGACCAACCATGCTCAGCCCAGGACTACAGCAACTCAATAACCCCCAAGTTTGGCAGCAGAGTGACCCAAAGCCCAGATAAGCTCCAGAAACATGAGATGCCCCAATCCATGGGTGCCCTCAGAACAGAGGCTGTCAGAGCACTGTTTGCTGTTTCTATGCAAAAATAAGAAAAAATTAGATCAACAACAGCACATAATGTGCTAGAGCAGAGGGCAGCAAGATGGTTCAGCTTTAAGCTAAACAAAGAGAAGTGTTAAGGGCTCTGGTTTGGCCTCTCCCTTTGAAAACACTGCAGTATTTTCTTTGAAACTTGGTGAGATTCGAAAATAAACTCCAATGCAAACTGCAAACAAATCTGTTCCAAGTCTGATTATTTACACTTTTGTGACGAGAGGAGGAAGAGGCTCACGAGTCACTCAGTGCTTTTGGCTGCAGACACACAACAGTGCCTAGCGGGCCGTGACAGATCTGCTGGCTGCTCTGCGGCATAAAGGCAACGTCCACACGAGTGCACTTGAGGGAGCTTACATCTGAGGTGCCCATCCTTTCCTTATGATGACTGTTACTGATCCACCAAGCAGTCAGCAACAGGAGTTCAGTGCTGGAGCTGCACAGCCCTGAGGCTACAGTAGAAGGACCACTAACCTTACCTTTCCCATTTCTAGCAGACATTTATAGATTATCTAAGCACAAGTTGCAACGTTTTAAAACCTCAACAGTGACCGCCCAGGGTTATTTATCAACACATTAAAAGGTGATAACCTGAGGCCCACTTCATTGATTTCAATAACTGCATAAGCACAGCCACAATTGGTCAAAACATAAGGCAGAAAAATGTTGAGATCACCATTCCTCAGGAGATAAGGTGAATGCCAACCTCTGCAAAAAGAACAGGCCGTGCTTCCCTGCTTCCCCAGCACTGGATTTATGACAGCGTGCTGCCATGAGCTGAGCCACACGTGTCACTGCGTGGCCACACAGCTCCTGTCAGGAGCACCAGCTGAGGCTGTGCAAGAGATGCAAGGCAGCAGGGATGCAGCCTTGCCCTCACACCCCATGAAACCCAGAGGTGCTGTTGGCAGACAGATCTGCCACCACCTTAAGATGTCGGTTTGAGTCTCTAAATGAAAAACGCAGTGGACTTAGACCCAGGTGACAGGCTGCAAGAAATACCCATGCTTCCCATTCCATGCAAGCCTTTACTGCTCTTTATGGCCCACAGTAAGCAGGGGGCAAAGCTCAGCCCCACAGCGGCCAGCAGTCAGCACAGCCCAGAGAAGCACGTGGTCTGGCTCAAAGCTGCTCTGGGTGCCAGAAACGTCCCTAAAGCACAAAAGTGACAGCTCCCAATGGCATAGGGTCCTGAGGGATGAATAGAGGTGAGCAGGGCCCATTGACTGCCTTTAGACCTCACGTGAGCAGGTTGGCGGGGCTGAAAGAGACTGCCTGACTCATGAAATCCCACTGACAGCCACACAACAAAGCTGATTCGCGTGCACACACGGTGCAGGGCCTCTCTGCTCCCTCTCTTCTGCATCCCACTGCCTGTATGGAGCAAGCAGGGAGAAACACAACTGAAAGGAGAACTTAACTTGCTTCTTTCAGCCAAAACCGTGAAATCACTGGGGTTAGCTAATAGCTTTCGCCTTTAGTGGAGTTGATGAAGTGCCAACACCTCCTGGAACTGGAGCAGCCTTAACGAGCCTTTAGCCACTACCAGCTGTCAGCATTCCCGACAGCCCATGAGCAAGTTCCCTGCAGAGAAAGCACCCGGGAGGTGGTTACTGCTGAGCACACCTGCCTTATCCTCTTCCCTCTCACCTCCAACAGGTATGTTACTCAATGAGCCTATCTGCAATGCATTTACACGGCAAACAAGGAGAACAAAACAGCGGAGCAGCCTTCGATCCCAGTCACTAAGACACCATCTCACGTAAAAAGACATATTTCAGAGAGAAAAGAAGGAAACACAAGCAGAGCTCCTGCACAGGCCTCCCACCTCCCGGGCCGTCCCCTCACCGGGCTGCCAGCACGTCGCTGCCCAGAGGAGCGGCTCTGCAGGGGAACGGCGGGGCAGCCGCAGGTCGTGCCTTGAGGTGCTCCGGGGCCGCCTGACCCCGCACGGCACAGCGCCCGTCTCCCAGCGCAACGCACGGCACACAAACCCGGCGGACACGCGGCACAGCCCGGCTCGCAGCCCGGCACCGCCTCACCTTGGGCTCCCCGAAGACTCGCACTCCCCGCTCCATTCCGCTCCTGCAGCCCCAACCGCTCCTGCAGCCGCCGCTCGGCTCCACGCCGCTCCGCTCCGCCCCGTCCCGCCCCGCCCCGCCGGCAGGGAGGGCGCAGCCGGGGGCTACTTCGTTACTTTTAGCCACGCTTCGCGCTTTGCCTCCTGCCTTCCCCTCCGCGAGGTGACGCACGTAGCACTCGAGGCACACGGGGGAGAAATCCACGCTCCCCCCGCCTCCAGCACCGTACGGTAGAATGGTTTGGGTCCGGAGGCCGAGCAGGCAGCCACCGCAGCACCCCTTGGCTGCAGCCACTGAGCTAACAGCGCACCTGCGAGGTGGCACCGCTCCCTGCTGTGATGTGCCCTGGTACCGGTGCAGGCACGGTGATGCAGGGTCTCCTAAATCGAGTGCCACGGATCCACTCTGCACCCCCCTCTCCACACCCTCAGGTGTCCCCAGACCTCAAGGGACCTCAAACAAAATCGTTGTATCAGTGTAAAACATCCCTATTGCCTGTAGTGGTGTGTAAGCAGAGAGAGCACCTAGGGCTGCAGGTGTAAGCGCTACCACAAGTGGACGAAAACGGACTTCTCTCTCACTGCCCAACTGTATTTGCACCAGTGCCTGGGGGAAGGCACAGAGCTCAGTGCTGCTCTGACTGCCTGCAACAGCCTGATCCAGCTGGAAGCCTGCAGACACAGCTGGGATGTACAAACTGGCAGCGGGGGGGTGAAATGGCACTGTCCTGCTGAGCTCCCATGGGCAACTTCACCTCTGTACTACTGTTGTGGGTTTTTTTGTTTTGTGTTTTTAAATATCTTGTGCGTTTGGAGCATCGCATGCTCAGAGGTCTGATTTCTGTTCCAAAAGCATCTGCAGCACAGATGGTCCCCAAGCAAAGCACAGTGTTCTCTCATGGCCTCCTGAAGGCACAACCTTGCTCACCGTCACCACAGCCTCTGCTGAGGTTAAGAGAAATTACAAGGCAGAAGAGGCCAGGAGAAAAGCTGTTAGCCAAGGTCAAGGAGGTGAACAGAGCTGAAGCACGGAGTGCTGCAGGAGGTGTGGGTTTCATCCCGCTGACTAATGCCTGCCTCTGCTGACTCAGCTCTTTCCAGGAGAGCCACCAGCAGCTGCTGTCAGCAGCACCCGGCTGTGCGAGAGCCCTCCACACGAGGTGTGAGCTGAGTGACTGACCTCACCCTGACCCCCTTTATCCATCCTCACTGCTGCTCAGCCAGGCAAATCTGTATAGTTGATATATATATATAGTTGTATAGTTGATACGAAATAAATGTTTCCCTATTGATGTCCTCACAGCAGTTTCCCACCTGGGAAATGGGAGAGACGCAGACAGGGACCTGGGAGATCCCCATCAATGACTGCTCGGGGCCTCAGACCTCATTGGCTCTGCCATACTGCAACACACACTGGTGCTGGGCTTAGATTTTCCAAAACAAAACCAAACCCTACATTTTCACACTTGCGTGAATAATACGCATCACACTGCAGCCCATTGCAAGCAGCCAAAGGAGGAAAAGTGTTTAAATTGTGTCAGTAAAGGACTAGCAATGCTGATTCAGGAAAACCCCTGCCCCAGGGTGAGCCCACCCCAGCCCCCGTGCTGGAATCCCTTCTTTGTTTCCCAGTAGCGGCTCTGGGGTGCAGACGATGCTATCCTCGAGCAGGTTGCAGCTTCCCATAGCAGACACAGGGGACACCCGATGCATGCCCAGCTGAGTGACAGCAAGGCCAGAGCAGCACAGGGCACACAGTCATGTCCTGGGCTGCAGCCTCCTGCAGAGCCGCGTGGGCTGCTGCAAGCTCATCCCCTAATGGGATTAGGGACAGTAAAACCAAACCAGCTTGTACTGAGCATCAGGCCACCCTGAGGTACTGCGACCTGCTCCGGGCATCTGGAGCAGAAAGGCCACCCCAGGATGGCAGTAATGCAAAGAAAAGGTAGAGAAGCAGAGCCAGTGTTCTGTGGGGAGAAGAGCAGCAGTTTGGAACTGGCAGTGCTTTAACCCTAGAAACGCCTACAGAACCCACCCCGTCGGCACTGAGCCCCTGGCAGAGAGCAGAGCCCCTTCCCACCCGCAGATTTGGGATGATGAGAGGTCACCGTGCACCAGGGCCAGAAATCTCGGGTGGGTGCTGGGCTGCCTCCTCCACGTGGAGCAGAACCCAGAACGGTGGTGCCCGCACCAGGAGGAGCCCGATTCAGACACACGCCGCTCCCTTCCTGCCCCGACTGTCACAAGGGAAGCGGGACGCGGCCAGGAGCGCGCACACAGCCGGCATCGCCCGCAGCACAGCTCTGCTCGGGCCGGAAGGGACCCGCACGTGTCGCCCCGAGCTGCCTTCCCGGCCCCGGTAATTGGATTGCAGCGCTCGGCCAGACGCTGCCCCGGGCTGCGGGAGAGCAGAATTAACCCGAGCACAGCTCCTCTCGGCAAGGCTGCAAGGCCAGCGCCGCGCATCTCCTCCCTCGCTGCAACAGCCAAAAAAATGAAAAAGGAGAAAAAAAACCGCTCTTGCTGAATGCAACCTTCCCACAGCCGCTTTGCCTGGGACTGAGCGGAGCACAGCGGCCGAACATTGCCCTCTTCCGACGCTCCTCAGTACCGCAGCTCAGCGGGACGCAGTCCCAGCACGGAGCCCTGACCCGCAGGCTGCCGCTGCCGCTGCCCTTCCAGCCCCTCCCCAGGTGCCCTGGGAGAGCCTTCTGGAGGCTGACCTCCCCTCACACACACACCTGGGTCAGCTTTTGTACGGGCTGTAACTGACCTCTCAGTCCTACATCGCAGCGTTATTTGGGACAGGGCGCTGCCTCGGGGGTCCTGCAGCACAGAAGAGGTGAGCACCATTGTACCTGAACCACATCGGGGGCAGTGCTGCCTTATCCCCTTAGCACAGGCTCTGACCCAGCCCTCTGCCTTAGGCACTGGTAATGCCAGAGCTGAAGAGACTCCCAGTTCCTCCCAGCACACCTATACCTAATCTCAGTTCACACAGCTGCCTCCATGCCCCAACCCAGAGATGGCAGCTGGATTCAAGCAAGATCATAAGGCTGTACTGCTGTGACAGGTCCCTCTTTGCACCATGAGCTCAGCCTGCAGGGCTATAGTGAGGGGCAGGATGGTACCATACCTGGAAGGCAGCAGACAGGGTCTGGCACAGGGTCTGGCACAGGGTCTGGCACAGGGTCCCCCTGGCCAGGTATAGCCTAGCTGGAGTCTTGCACTCCCTAATGCAGCCCAAAAGGTGCCTGAGCCTCTGGGCTGTGCTTAAATAGAGCTCCTGGGCCAGGTGTGTGGGCAGGTAATTAGTTCTTTCTGGAATTAGTAATAATTCCAGCCATTCCCCAGGTGGGGCTGGTAATTAGTGTCCTCTGAGCTCTCACACTTGTAGCACTGCGTCCTTCTGAGCAAACCTGGGGTTGCACGGATTCCTCCACCATCCTGATGCTGTAAGCCCCAGAAGCCAGCTGAGTTGGGTGTCCATGGGGCTGGGGGTCCCCAGCCAATGTGCTCTGCTGTGCCAGGAGCTTCCTCAGAGAACGTTGGAGATGTGGAGATCATCTCTTCTACTCTAGGGACTATTGCACAGTGAAGGCGAAATAGCAGGAATGGAGAGAAAGGCAGAAGGGTGGAGGGGAGAAGCAGTAGTGAAGCAGCCAGGTGTTCCCATCACCCCATAGCCAGGTCAAGGTGGGAACAGTGCTGGGGGGCACTGGGGGCTGCCTGGCCGCTGCCCCACACAGACGGGCACGGCCTCCTGCCGCAGCAAGGAATGTCTGAGAGAAACCAATCCTTGCTGTGCGGAGCTGGAAACTGCTGGAGACGCTTTAATCCGCCTAATCCAAGGCTCTGGCCCAATTAATATTCTATAGGATCTCCTGGAGCTCTTGTTTTGTTCTGTTCTTGGCTCGAAGGGCTGCCCAAGAAATTGAAAACAGATTATTGGGAAGAAAACAGCTTCAATTTGTAGACAGCTGTCTCTACCAAAGCTGGCTTCGATTCCAGCCATTCCCCGGGCGTGATGCATGCCTGGCTAGAAGAAGTTTCTCCCCAGTGGCAGCAGAAGGGCTTTTCTTAGGAGAAAAGATGAACGCCCGGCAGCGTGCAGGGCGAGCGGGGCAAGCTGCGTCCCGGGTGTCCCGGCTCCGAACCCCCCGGCACCGCGTCGCGTCCCCGGCCCGGCGCCGCCGCCAGGGGGAGGCAGAGGCCGCGCGGTGCGGGGTCACCGCTGCGATCTGAGGGGTGCCGGGTCGGGCTGCGGCCGTGCGGAGGTTGGGGCTGGGGGCTCCTCCAGAAGTTAGCACCGCGGGGGGGTGCAGGTCGGCGGGACGGGATCCTGTTCCTCCGCGAGTTCGGGGCTTGAGCAGACCGCAGAAGTATGGCCAGAGCCCTCTGTGAGACCCCAGGAAAGCATCTGCTGGGGGAAGGGTGCTTGGTGGGGGACAGCTGGCAAAACCACGTTGTGTCAGGTTAAAGTGTGGGTCTGCAGGAGAACTGGCTCTGTGACACAAAAGTGGCCCAGACTGTGACTCATAATAGCCCAGTGGTATTTTAAACACCGTATTGCTGACTCAGAGCTCTGGGAAGAACAACAAGGGCAGTCACTGCACGGCAATGCCAGCCTTTGCAGCATGGCAGTTTCAGGGTCTGCCATATGGTGATGTCTGCTTCTCCTGTATGGTGATGTTGACCTGTGCTTTATGGCAATGCCAACCTCTGCCAGCACAGTGCCAACAATGCTCCCACCCACTGCTCATCTGCCTCACGCCAACCCCAACGGCATTTGGGAAAGGAGTGAGTAGGGCAGAGGAATGCACACAGGGCTGACACAGTCCTTCATCCCCCGCTCCCGGCTGCGGTGCATTCCAGGCAGCCCTCCTACAACACCACATTTTCTTCACCACAGTCCATCCCTGCACATGCTCACTTATCCTCTGCCAGGCCTCTCCCAAGGCACCTGGAGCAGCACCTGCCATAAATCAGGCAGAGCTCCCGCCAGGACACGCACACCTCGCTCTGCCATGCTGAAAAATGAGCACACAGCTTCTCATCTCAGCACCTGCAGCAGCAAGAGCCTGCTCCCATGGCTGTTCCTTGAGCTCAGGGTGTCCCAGCGAAGCCCAAGCAAGCTCAGACCCATTGGGCTGTGTGCATTTGGTGGTGCTGAACGTGGCCGCCTGCTTTGGCTTTGCATGCAGCTGAGATTGTCTCTGCTGGGTTTATTTTCACACAGCTCCTCAGAACGCAGAAAGTGAGAGCTCAAAGCAAACAGGAAAAAGGCAGGTTCTCTGGGCGGCTATTTTTAACCACTGCAAACAGCATCAGTGTCATTATATTTAGAAAAAAAATGCAGAGCGTTTCCTGCCTCCCCTCTCAATACCTTCAGCTATTTCCTTGCAGATGTTGCCAGGAGCAGCACGCAGACGGGCTGTGCTCCGGGACGGGAGGGCTGTAGCTGGGGAATGCGGCTCAGAGCAGGTGCCCCTGGCTCTTGAGGATGAGCGGGCAGTGAGGGCTTGGCCACGTCCAAGTGCCACCTCAAAGGTGCCCCAAGGGTGAGCACGGTGACAACGCAGCATCACTGTCACCTCCTCCTGCCACGGGATGGGGACTGCAGGTGACACCAGGAGGTCTCAGCTCTGGGTGGGCGCGGGCAGGTGGCTCAGGACCTGCGCTTGCCGCTCAGAGAGCTTCCCCTTGGCTTTGGCTGTGCTGGGCTCCTCGCCTTGTGCTCAAGGACTGTGGTCGGTGAAGCGTTTGTGTTTCATTCCCAGCATTTGTGCTTTGCTCTGGGTGGCAGCAGCGTGGCAGACCGCAGCTCAGCAGGGCCACGTGCAGCATCGCTGGGAAACAGGCTCTCCTAACCCCAACCACAATGTGCTGGTTGTGCTTTCCAGCAAAACCCCAGCACGGGGAGAACGGGATTTCTCCATGTGGATAGGGAAGCTTTGTGCCCAAGGGAGGTGACAGAGAAACTGTTGGAAATGTGGTACAGATGGCACGAACTGCAGCCAAAATCAGCTTAAACAGCCTGCAGCCAGGTGGTGGGTGATGGCAAGAGTACACAACACTGCTCTCAGTGGTATCCGTGGGAGATGTCCCTTTTTTTCTGGGCTCAGCAAGAGCAGCTGTGTGCCCCTGCTGTGTTGGACTGTGCTCCTTTTTGGGCTCTGGCTCCCAAGAACTGCGTTCTGAGATGCTTCTCTGGGGCTCTGGTTGCTTGAAACAGAAGCAGAAGCCCTGGCCAGAAGGCTGCACAGAGCTGTGGGTCTGGCTGCTGTCACCAACCCTGCATGATGCATGCAGACCCAGCGGCCAAACGCTCCCTTTCTGCACACCCCTCCCCGAAGACCCTCTCACCCAGTGCACTGTGCCCAGCTGTGCTGGGTGCCCACCCAAACCCCATCCTACAGGGGCTGCCGTGGCTCTCCTGCTGTGATCAGAGCATGCGTTCCATCCAGCCCAGCTGCTGCATGTTCTTAATGAACACTGAGACCCATGTGGGATGACCTCCTCTCCTACCTTGCAGGAGATGCTCGCTGGGGGCTGTGGGTTTGCAGCCTCCCCATCCGGTCCCTGCCCCACAGGCAGCCTGACAGCAGCAGCCCGGAGCCAAACATCTTTTACAAATCACGGCGCATAGCTCGCATTCTCGGCTGGTTTATGAGTGTTTCATCTCCTCGTATTGATCAGGGCTGGAGCCGAAGTAATTACGTTCATCAGAAATAATTTCCCCTGATTTTGAGTCATATTTGAGCGGGTGCCCACCTCCCCCGCTCACCCCTTTCGGCACTGCAGCTCTCTGCTCCCTGGTACATACTTTCCGGGCGACATCGCTGCTTTCATAACCATGGTGAGACCTGGAGGCTTGTTTTTCTCAGCTGAATCCCACACATACACTAAAGGTTTCAGCTGTGTCATTATGGACTTGGCTGGGGATGTGGTCAGGAGGAGCTGGTTGATGGGAAGTGCATGCCTGGGAAGTCCAGCACTGGAAAGGGAGCTGGGACCCTCTGCAGCACACCCCACCTAGACAAGGACTGGAGAACAAAGCTTATTTCAGCCTTAAACCACAAGAAAAACAGGGATAGACAAAAAGAATGAGCAACGTGATCAGGAAACACGAGTTAGCACCATGGAAAATACCGAGGGTCTGGACCCATGAGGTCAGGGTCTGGGTTTATGTCTTGTCTGGGAGACAAAACTTCCACTGAGATTGTAAAAGAAGCTCATGTTTGGAGATGCTTTATACCAAAAATAATCTCTCCAAGGCTCACAACACTTGATACGTGATGATTCCTGACACTATTTTCCAAATAATAATGGGAAGATTCATCTGCCTGAGGCTTCCAGGCTTCATCTTACAAAATTCTTACTCTTTGGGTTATCTGAATGTTTAACTTATGGGGACAGATGGCTCTCATCTGGGCTTCAGCAGGGAGTCACTGTGAATTGCTGCCCAGGTTTTGCGATACCCATTAAGAAGCAGCGCTGGCCCTTCACAACGCAGCTGGATGTTGTAGTGATAAGCCCCTCGAGTCTGAATTATGACATTCTCCACGATTTTGGCTAACAGAGCCCTTTCTCAGTCGCCACAGCCCATCGACTCCCCAGTGCAACCTCAGCTCCTTCTTCTCTGCAGGCACAGGGGCTGTGAGTGGGACGGCCACCACCACAGAGCCCCACTCGTGGGGGTCCCCTGCGCTCAGCCCCGGCCCCCCATGGCAGCCCACAGGGGTCAGCGTTCCCAGCTGGAGCCGAGGGTTTCTGGTGCCGCTGCCTGACTGTCAGGAGCTGGACGGCAGCCCAGAATTCTTTTCTCACAAGTCACTTGGATGGCCACCAGATGGTAAATACTTTTCGTCTCTCCTCGCCTGGGCTTGGGGTGGATGTGGTGATCTCAAGGTAGAGGACTGCATGGCTGCCCCTCACCGTGGCTGGTGGTCCCCCAGGGGATGGAAGTGGCCACAGAGGGATGGAAGCAGCCATAAGCAGCCCTTTTAACTTCAGGGCTCCTGGCTGTCCTGAGCTGTCAGTAAGGAAAGGAAGAGGCTTAAGCAAAGGGAAGGAATGGAGGGAGAGCAAGGTGTGCAGCCATTGCAGAGGGATGTGAGTGCAGATGAATGGAGCAAAAAATTAGAGATTGGTGGTGCTGCTCACCATGGCGTGTTCAATGGCACAGCATGGAGAAACACGGCTGTCTAAAGAAGTCAATTTGCTGAGTGGGTGCCTTCATTTCTATAGAAACAGCAGAGCTTTCCAGGAGATGTATTTAGATCCTTGCATCAACTGACCACAAAAAAGAAACAAAAAACCTGACAGTAATGCCATGGGAACCACAGAGCACAACTTGGGGGATGAATCCCCAGCCATGAAATGACACATGTGGTGCAAAACACAGATGGGGTACGTGCTTCAGAGGAGAAGGGTTGTAACAGTGTCTACACGATGAGCTGCTCAAGTACTGCTCTGTGCTCTTGCAGAAGGCAGAACCTGCGTGATGCGGTGAGTCCAAATCCACACCATGTGCATCCAACCCCATGTGCTGTCCCACTGGGGACTGCACATCACTTTCCTGCTCTTGCTGTGCCATAGGAGCCAAGGAAAGAAGAGCCCTTTCAGCACCTGTAGAGCTTGCCTGGCCATTCCTGCACACTGTGAATCCCACACAGCAGAGGGGCAGCACTCTGCCCTCAGCTTTGGGATTCCATGCAGTGTGGATGACATATCCCTCTCCCAAAGCCATGCCCTGGGGCAGAGTTAAATATGGGGATGGGTTCCCAGCCCTGCTCAGGCTTGGCAATGTCCCAGGCTGGATATCAGGGGAACATGTCAGGCCATCCCTGCCCGTTCACAGCCCAGCAGAGAGGTGCTGGCACTGTCTGACAGCCCAGGCTCGGCAGCCCCCTCTGCCATGTCCTTGCCATTGGGGACGTGTCCCTTGTCCCTTCCCCTCTCTTGCTCTCCCAGCAGACAGCATGCTCTCACCTTGAGGGGAGTGGAAATGTCAGCTGGAATGTGGGCTGGAAAAAAAAGAAAGCAAATCTTGAGGCTCGTCCAAACCTACTCCTGTTTATATTGGAGCCTGGGAGTGACATCAGAGCGAGGAGAGTATAAACACCAGCAGGACCCACTCAGGGCTTTAAAGCCTGCAAACATGAGGCTCCGGCTGAAGAAGCAGCTCCTCATCCTGTCCCTGCTCTGCATCCTCTCCAAGGTAAGGAGTCGGGCGTGGGATGTCCTCAGGATCACTCAGGGCAGCACCAGGATTCCCAGTATGGGACTGTAGGGAGAATGCAGTGCTGCTGTAGCCCTGACAGCTGGCAGGCAGCTGTATGTCTGCAGAGCTCTGCCTGGGAGAGAATTCCAATGAAGCAGCATAGTCTTAACTCTCATGGACCAAATGCCTCTGTGCTGCAGCAATGTGCTCTGTTTGCTCACCTGCCCTGCAGCCATCCTGCAGCTCCTGCAGGCTCCGTGCAGTGAGCACCAGCCCCAGGGCTACTCAGCTCTCCCCCATTCCAGGACGCTCATGCAAACCATCCAATAGATTGGGATTGTTCCAGGGGTTTGATTTTTTTTTCTCTCTTGGATTCTGCATGACACAGCTCCCTGTGCAGAGTTTTGAAAAATGTTGGGGTATGTCAGTTCCAAATTCTTGTAATTGGTGCTTGAATCCCTAGCCAGACTGCAAGCAGGGACATCAGAACAGCCTCGTGCCTGTTTGACTGCTTTCCTGGGCACTTAAGATCTCCAACAGGAGCCACATTGCCATCTAATGACAAGTTAATTGCAGGGAGCATGGGGAAACGGATTAATAGCCATCTAATAGATTGCTGGATGGGCAAATCCTTCTAAAACATCAGTCTGTAATAGGAACCTGAAAGATGAAAAATGCACTTGGCTCCTGGGTGAGTTATGACTGATGAGCAGCTCCTGGCCAGGAGACCTCAGTGAGCTCTGGAAAGCCACCAGCTGTCCTCTGCCCCCAGTCCAAACATGGCCAACACCACCAGTGCCCTGGTCTCTAATGGTCCCCCTGCCTTCTGCAACAGCAGCAGTGCTGCTCATTGAGAGGACCAGAACAAGGCAGAGACTGCCCAGCCCATTTTGGATAGATTTCACCTCTCACATCCTGGCAGGGTTGCACGCATACCTGCATTGTGCAGCGCAGCACAGGCAAACTGCAGATCCAAAACGTTTGGCTTCCGATCCAACATGCAGCAGCCCCAGCAGCCGCCCTTGTCAGATGTGCCAGGGTAATGGTGTGTGCAGAACAGCCACAGACACACTGCTGCCCACCTGGGGGAACTCCTGCAGGCACAGAGCAGGCACACTGCCTTGGGGTACGGGTTGGCAGGGGCTGCTGCAGGCAGGGTAGGGGAGGAGGCAGCCGCAGCACAGAGAACAGCAGTGAGCCTCATCAGGCTTCAGTTCTCCCCTACAAATGTGTTGTCCCATTTCTTGGCACAAATGAGATGTGCTCACAGCGAGGGGCTGGGGAGGAGCAATGCCCTCACCATGTGTACGTAGGTCCTGGGAAGCTGCATCCCCAACTGTGCACCAACTGCCATGGGGGCTGCAAACACCACCTGATGAGCCTCAGTGTGTGGATGCTCACTTCCCAGCCCTACCTCCTCCTGCACTCGCAGCAGTGGTGCGTGTCAGCCCCCATCTTGCAGCGTATTCCTGATTCTCCTGGTTTCCATGGGAGCCCATCGTGCTGTGCAGTCGCTCCCTAAGAAGACGGCAGCTTTCCCAGCAGCACTGCCATGTCCCCATGGATGGGCAGAGCCAACATCTATCTCCACCCAACCAAGGATGACTTCCAGAGGCCATCCCAGTGCAACCAAAGCCATCAGCTGTGTCAAACCCGCGATGCTTTGTACCCCCAGGTGTGCTGCCAGCTGTGCCGACGGCCGTGCTACTGCTCCCACGTGCTGCCCCGCTGCCCACGTGGGTCCCCCCTGGTCCTGGATGGCTGTGGCTGCTGCAGGATCTGTGCTCGGCGCCTGGGAGAGCCCTGTGACTTCCTGCATGTCTGCGACCGCAGCCAGGGGCTCATCTGTGACTACAGCTCGGGGACAGGAGGCACCTGCAACTGTGAGCACCACAGCTGGACGTGGCTCTGAGAGCTGCTCTGCCGAGGAAGATGCACACAGATGGCTGCAGGGCTGAGTTGCTGCTCCTGCCAATTCTAATGCCAGTCGCTGGCCGGGTTTTTGGGGGTGGTTTGAGTGGGATGGGCATAGGGGCTAGAGGGGATAGAGGGGATAGAGAGCTGCAGGGAAATAACAGAGGGATATTTTCAAGTCTGAAAGCCCTGAGAGCTATGGACAGGGTTGGAGAGAGAGCAGTGGGTTTGTCACCCCCTCATGAGGCAGGGAGGGGGAGGTTGGGCGACACATCACCTCATGCCTCCCTATGCCCTTGTGACCATCCAGTTCCCCCTCCTCCTGGCAGCCCCCAGTCACCACCAGCTATCCCCTCTGCCACCCCCACTCTCTGTCCCCTTGCCCCGGTGGCTCCCCACTATCGTTGCAGTCGAAGACAACGAGGAGGGCTGTGAGGTGAACGGGCGGCTGTACCGTGACGGGGAGGTGTTCCAGCCCAGCTGCAAGCTGCAGTGCCGCTGCCTGGACGGGGGCTTCACCTGCGTCCCGCTCTGCCAGGAGGACGTCCGCCTGCCCACCCCAGACTGCCCCTACCCACGGCGTGTGGACATCCCAGGGAAGTGCTGCCCTGAGTGGGTCTGCGAGGCCGGAGAGCGGCAGAGCACTGGGGCAGGTAGGAGGTGGGACGAGGTGGTGAGCCCCAACAGGGGACCCCTCACTGCCCCTCTCTCCGTGGCACAGGGCAGGTAAGGCGGCACTGGGCTCCAGTCCCACTTCCCCTCCTCTGTTTCCATCCAGCCCCCGCAGTGCCGTACCTCTGCCAGCCGTGGGGCACGGAGTGGAGCGTCTGCTCGGCCACCTGCGGCGTGGGCTTCTCCACCCGCATCTCCAACCAGAACCGCTACTGCCGCCTGGAGACACAGCGGCGGCTCTGCGTGCTCAGGCCCTGCCCGGCTCTGCCGGCGGCATCCCCTGTGGTAAGCGATGGTGATGCCGACACCTCCAGGCAGCAGCTTGGAGAGGGAATGGGACATCCCAGCCAACACCCCGTGCACGCCCCGTCAGCCCCCCAGCCGTGAGTCCTCCAGCATCCACTGTCCCCACATCGCTCCGCTTTGCCTTTCCAGAGGGGATGAGGAGGGTGTTTGCAGCTGCGCCCACCCTGGTTGTGTCCCGCAGCCAATGTTCCGGGACTGAGGCTGGCACACATCCGTGACACCGTGGTTTTGGAGGAGATGGAAGACACGTCCCTCGGGAATCTGGGGCAGAACCGATGGACTTCAGCTGCAGAAGAGGGTGGAAATAGAGAACAAGATCCCTACAACACGCCTGTGTACTCTGCTGCCCCGGGTTGGGTTGCTGGGCAGCAGCACCCTGTTGTATGAGATGGGGAAATCCTGCCAAGCACAAACCCACCTGAGAAAAAGGGACGTGGTCCTTTCCCGGATCGGAGAGGCTTTTGGAAAGGGCTGAGTGACACTGCTGTGCCCAGCACCGCACACACAGCTCTGCTCTGCAGAATTAGACCACTATTGGGATGCCCCTTGCCCCCCACGCTGGGGATGGGGCTCGCTGCCCCACTACACCCGGACACCGGCAGAGGTGTTTTCCTGGCGGCAGCTCCCATTTACCTTCCTCACATCCCTCCAGGACAAACAGCTCCCTGCTCCGCCTGGCCGCCTGCTCTTCAAAGCCCGGCGGTTTGGCAGGGCTCTGGCAGGCGAGCAGCTCAGACGGAGGAGGCACCAGACATACCGCCCCGCATCCAAGCGCATACCCCAAAAACTAAGGCCAGCAGAAAGGCAGGAGACGGGAAAACAAACAGCAGCGATGAGCCCAACGGGCTGGGGCTGCTCCAGCGTGCGGAGCTGCACAGGAGAGCCGAGCGGCAGTGAACCCTTAAGGACTGCTCGGAAACAAAACCCAAATGCCCTCTAACGGCCTCGCAGCGATGTGCAGAGCAGGGCGAGAAGGGCGGCGAGCAGAGCAGGCGAGACCGCGCATCTTGGCTTTGCACCCCTGCAATCAAAGCGTTGTGAACGTGATTGCAGCACGGCCAGCAGCAGAGCCCAGCAGCTCCAGCAAGTGCCGGAAATAAATCAGTGTTGAAGGGTGTTGTCACCTCTTCGGGGAAAAAAATAAAGGAGAAAAAAGAAAAAAAAAAAAAAAAAAAAAAAAAAAAAAAAAGAGCCCTGCTGCTCATGCACGCTGTTTACAAAGAGAATTATTTACTGACATCAACCATTCATTTAGTGGGATGGAGGGGATGCAGGAGCCCCCAGCAGGCAGCACACAGCACGAGGGACTCAACAACATCAGTTTTCTGCCTCTGCAGTGGCTGTGCCAAAAACAGCAGTGGTGTGAAGCTCACAGAGACTTTAAAACCCACAATGTTCCTCTGCTGACATGGGTAAGGCACAACCACTGTACCAAACATCCGGGGTTCAAGGCAGTTCGGTTTTCTGTGTGCTGAGATGCGGCCCATCCCAGCCACCCCACGCTGCTGGTGAAATCCTAAAGGTCACTTTTCCAGCAGCAACCTGCAATCTGTATCTCAAACACGAATGACTCAATGCACCTCTTGGGCTTTTTTTGTTTTTTGGGGGGGGGGGGAGGGGAAGGGGGAAAGCTGTGATTCACTCAGCAGAAAACACCTAAATAATGAATTAACGACTCCAAACAAATCAGAGTTACTTTTCCCTAAAGAACAGAGGGAAACTGACCCTCACGATTCAGGTGCTCCCTTTAAGCTGTGCTACCTGGGCAATAAGATCTTCCTGCAGCCCCAGCACCGGGTTCTGTGGGTGCTGGGAGGTGTCAGATAAGCGCTGCACACCCACAGACGGTTACAGGAAGTCCTGTAGCTCAGAGCCACATCCGTACCCACAGCGGCACAAGAGTGGCAGAGCACGGTTTGTTTCTCGGCAAGCACGTGTAACAGTCGACATCTGTAACAAAACACACTTATTTTGCTGCTGTTGAACAGAATCTCTATTGCTTTTGGAGCCAACTCGTCCGCAATAAGCAGACACTCCTGTGGCTCGGGCTTCTCTACGGCAGCACAGGAGGGCAGGGCCGTACCCCTGGAAAACCGCATTCCTTCTGCCCGTTGGTCTGCTTGCTCTGGTGCCCGGAGATAACGCTATTTCTGGCGTTGTTGGTGCTGCAGCAGCTGCTCAGCAGTGAAGGTGGGTGATGGCACTCTTCGCAGCTCCGTGCGCCCGCCGCGTCACACCCCAGCGCCTGCGGGCAGGAGGGGGAAGGCACAGCGGCTCTTGCGTTCCCTCCTCTTAAAAGCGCTCAAGGGAGAGGAGAAGAGATTTTTCTCTATTTGTGGAAGGGATATCGAGCGGGCAGCAGCGGGATGTTGTTGCTGCGCGCTACCCTGGAGATGCACCGGGGCCAGGCAGCGTCGCACGTCCGCGGTGCTGGCACCGCCCCTGGCACGCGATGTGCTGGACCGGGGCCACCCGCACTTTGCAGGCGGATCTCTGCTCTGCCCTCGCTCCTAACGCCGGCGTCTGTGGGCCGTGCGGTCCGAGCACGGAGCTGCAGGTCGGAGTTGGATGCGGGGTGCAAGAGTGGCGTTCCCCGGGGACGGGACGCAGCGAGCAGAGCGGCAGCGATCTGTGAGCTCTCCCCCCCCCCCGCGGCGCAGAGCCGTCCCAGGCATGCCTTCCTCCCGCCCCTCCCAGCACCACCAGAAATAGCTCGAGCCTTGGTGCCCGGCTCGCAGTACCTCCAGCGGGCTGGCAGCTCCTCTAGGAGCTCCGTATCCCTGGCGCTGGGTCCTGACCCCACGAGCACCTCCCCGAGCGCCGCGCCGCCTGCTCATCTCCTCCAGCGCCCGATGGCCAACAGCACTCCGCTCTGGGACAACAGCAGCCGGGCTCTGTGCCCCGTGGATGCCGCCTTCGCGCAGCGCTTCCTGCCCGGCGTGTACCTGGTGGTGACCCCGCTGGGGCTGCTGGGGAACGTGCTGGGGCTGTGGTATCTGCACTCTGGCCCCCGCAGCCCGCTCAGCCGGCTGGTGGGCCACCTGGGCCTGGCCGACCTGCTGTACGTCTGCACGCTGCCCTTCCTCATCAGCTACTACCTGCGCGGCCGCACCTGGGCCTTCGGGAGGGGCTGGTGCCGCCTCACCCGCGGGCTCTTCCACCTCAACCTCTACGCCAGCATCGGTTTCCTCACCTGCATCAGCGTGCACCGCTACCTGGGCATCGTGCACCCGCTGCGGGCGCGGGGCCGCTGCCAGGCTGCCGTGTCTCCAGGCCGGCTCAGCGCGGCCGTGTGGCTGTGGGTCATGGTGCAGGTGGGCCCTGACTTCGCCTTCAGCAAGATGGACCCCATGGGGATGCGGTGCCACGACACGACGGGGGATGAAAGCCTGGGTGCCTACGTGCCCTACACCGTCGCCATCACCGTGACGGGGTTCGTCATCCCCTTCCTCATCATCGTCGGGTGCTACTGCCACGTGGTGGTGGTGCTCTGCAGGAGCGACACGGTGGAGCCCGGCCTCAGGAGGAGCAGCATCAGGCTGGTGGTGCTCGTCATGGTCCTCTTCTCCGTCTGCTTCCTGCCCTACCACATCTTCAGGAACCTCAACTTGCTGTCCCGAGCCTGGCAGCGGCAGGGGTCCTGCACACAGGCCATGAAGAACATCTACATCTCCTACCAGGTGACCAGGGGCCTGGCCAGCTTCAATAGCGCACTCAACCCTTTGCTCTACATCATGACCAGCAAAGACTGCATGTCACGCATGAGGAATATCCACCAAAGGGCCAAGGAGACCCTGGGATCCATCTTCACATGGGAATCCTCTAAGCGAGCCCACAAGATGAGGAGCAGCATCGTCTTTGAGTTGCAGGAGGCTTCTGAGCAGCTCTGATCAGTGCAGCACCTCCCCGACACCTGTGCACATCAGCTTCAGCTTTCCCCCACCTGAAGCACGCTTTGTGGTGAGATGAGACTGCAGTCCTCGGCTCCAGCATGGTGCCTGGGACAGAGGGGATCGAGGGCAGCAGGGAGTAGGCTGGGCTCGGGCTTTAGAACAGAGTAACCAGCCCAAAGTGAGGCAGAGAGCTGGTGCATTGCAGGATGGTGGAGAGGGGGAGTTCTGCAGGGGGAAGTGCTGTAGAAATGGAAACATTCACTAACATATCTTGATTGAAACATGACTAAACTGTGCCAGCAGCGGTGGTGGTTGTTTCTGGAAGCAGATCTGCTTTGGGATCTGGCTTATCTTCTGCAGCCCGCCTCCTTCACAGCAGAAAAATGTACTTTAGAATGATTCACTCTCTTGCGGAAGAGTGTATAACAAGCAAACGGGCATATTAAAGTTTCTCAGGGCTTTTTTTTTTATTACTTTGCAATGCAAAAGACCGCAGTGGCCTGAACCATTTGCTCAGCAGGCAATACTCCAGAGAGCTCTGAGCCACTTGGGTGGGGGCTGCAGCTCTCCGGCATTCGGCCTCACAACGGTATTAACATGAGCTATTGTCTCTTGTAAATCTGATGTGCAAATGTCACCTGCAGAGAGGCAGCACTGGCTGAAGTTGTGCAGAGGTACAGTGAGCTGCCAGGGCAGGATGTGCATCAACTTCCTTGGATGTGGGGGCATTTTTGTTGCAGGGGAACAGCAGCTCCTGAGCAGCACTCTGCTTTTTGCTTTCGGTTCTCCCCAGCACGAGCAGCTGCAACGCATGACTGCAAGCAGTGAAACTTGAAGCAGCAGATTTCAGAAGGGGCACACGAGTTAGAACTGCCCCCTGCCTGGAGAGCACAGCCCCACGCAGGACTGAAGTCAGAGCAAAGCCTGACCGGTACCAGCCAGCTGCTGCTTACATGGCCCCACCTCACTGCTCCACAGAGGACACAGTGGCGATCACATGGGGCTAATGCATCTGAGGTGCAAATAAACACTTGACATGTTCACTTGTGCCCCTCTGGCTTCTTCTAAAGCCTTAGTGGCAGCACAGAGCCAGCTGGCCTGGGGATAGAGCTGGGGCACACACCAGCTCTGCTCCCCCCCCCCATGCGCCCAGCTCTCATCCGCTCCCCCCCCATCATTAAGGGTGAATTAAAGAGTATCCCACAAACCAGCCCTGAGCCAGGATCTGTAGCATCTCATGGTTCCACATCCCACATCAGTCAATCCAGCAGAAGCCATTGGGATCTGTACTCTGTAACAATGGCTCCAGGGCTTGGTAGCATCCTATGCTTCACAGCTCTCCTGATCCTCAGACAGCACCACTCTCCATCCAAGCTGAAAAGAAGAGAAGAAAGAAGAAGAGAAGAAAGAAGAAGAGAAGAAAGAAGAAGAGAAGAAAGAAGAAGAGAAGAAAGAAGAAGAGAAGAAAGAAGAAGAGAAGAAAGAAGAAGAGAAGAAAGAAGAAGAGAAGAAAGAAGAAGAGAAGAAAGAAGAAGAGAAGAAAGAGAGAGAAGAAGAAGAAAGAAGAAGACGAGAGAAGAAAGAAGAGAGAGAAGAAAGAAGAAGAGAAGAAAGAAGAAGAGACGAAAGAAGAAGAGAAGAAAGAAGAAGAGAAGAAAGAAGAAGAGAAGAAAGAAGAAGAGAAGAAAGAAGAAGAAAGAAGAAGAAAGAAGAAGAAAAAGAAGAAGAAAGAAGAAGAAAGAAGAAGAAAGAAGAAGAAAGAAGAAGAAAGAAGAAGAAAGAAGAAGAAAGAAGAAGAAAGAAGAAAGAATAAGAAGAAGAAAGAAAGAAGAAGAAACGCGAAGAAGAAAGAAAGAGAAGAAGAAGAGAAAGAAGAAGAAAGAAGAAGAAAGAAGAAGAAGAAGAAGAAAGAAGAAAGAAGAAGAAAAGCTCCCCCCCAACCCAGCCAAGTTCCTTCCTTAATTAGCTGCGTGTGTAATTAAGGACAACCACTGGCACATGAGCCTGCCTGGCTCTCACAGCTGTCGTAATGGAGCAGCAAAGCAGCCCCTCCTGCTGCTTTTGCTCCAGGCTCCTCCCTGTGCAAAGAGCTAGCTGCTGCCCCACAGGTGACAAATGTGACAGACAGAGATGTACAAGATGTACGACCATTTCACTTCCTTCTAGAATGCAAGACTGTTCTGCTACATAAGAACATACTGCTGTCAACAGCAGCTAAACCAGAGGCCCCCAGCAGAGCAAGGACTGCAGGGCAGGGGGCTTTGGGAGCATCTCCTGTGGTGTGGTGGGAGCTGCAAGAAGGGCTGAGTCCTGCAGGTCACTAATGAAAGGTCACAGCATCCCCGAATGCAGCATTTATTTCTGCAGCAGAGCAGTTTCACTGTCCCAGTACATCTGGGTATAGGGAGAGCAGACCTGACAGCTCATCTGATTTACCAAGGACATTGGCTGAGCTGGGGAAGCAAAGGTAATGCAGTTAACTCTGGGCGATCCGGACAAAAATGGTCAATATGTGTGGGATCGGGTGCTGCCAGTGAATGTTTCTTTAAAATGAAATTCAGAGTCTTTGTGCAGAGTGCTTTGGCATCTGGGAGACCAACAGTTTATTAAGGAGAGTACCCGTATAAATAGAACAACATTCAGCATGGCTGCATGAGGCTGTTGGTCTCATATTATTCCTCTGTGTGTGTGGTTATAAATAGGGACCTCCATGGGGCAGGAGGTGCCCTGGGGTAACCCAGAGCTTCGCCTGCACAGCTCTGTACCTCAGCCCCTGCCCAGAGACACTCAAACGGAGCATATTGAAGCGAGCCTCCTTGTCCCACTGCAGCCCCAGGCTGACCTTCCTGCTCCAAGCAGGTGCTTTGCCCAGCTCCCCAAAGCCCAGCGTTCATTTCATTCCCATCACTGACTCAGAAATCCGCAGAGCAGCTGTGGCCACGGTGCTGCTGTGTGCTCTGCCCCGGGGACGTGGCTCAGCCACTGCGCGTCGGCCGAGAGCCACGGGGGCATCTCAGTGTGCCCCTATGGGAGCAGCCATCTCTGTGTGCCCCTATGGGAGCAGCCATCCCATCGTCCCCATTCATCCACCCTGAGAGAAGCAGCTGGAGAACTTCAGTGCACAAACGATTTGGTAAAAAGTCGCGACTTCGAGGTGGAGAACAAAACGTGTCTGCAGTGCAGTGCTCTCACTGCACCACAGAGCAAATAGTTTCGGTTTGGTTTATTTGCTCCCCACTGAGAAATCACTCCTGGTCCTGCAGCCCCCGGCTCCACAACCCAACCGCAGCACTGGGTGGGAGCAATGAGAGCAGCAGGATGGCAGCATTCCCCTTCCCAGCTCCACCGCAGGATGAGGGCGAAGCTGTCATCCAGGCATCCTCAGGAAAATCCTTGCATATTTGCAGTGCATTCCCAGAACATCTGCCCCTCCCCTGCCTGCAGCAGAGAACTCATTTATAGCACTGCCCACCGTGGGAGCGGAGCAGGTCCTGCTCTGCACTGAGCCAAGCACTGCTTTGTGTGCTGATCCCAGTGCCACCACCCTCAGCCCCGGCTGTGCTGGAATGCCCACATCCCAACTGGTTGTCTGCTCTGCTTCTCAGCAAACAATCCCAGCAGTGATTAAGTAGGGACATCATTGTTTTAGCTTGTTTTTGTGATTAAAGCCAAGGTGCTCCAGACAAATAAATGCACCGATGAAAGCGGCCGAGATCAAAGCAGCACCTCTCCCAGCTGGGCGCGGGCCAGGCGCTTTATGGCAGGTGCTGTGTGCCTGGCTGGCACTCAACTGACAGCTTTCCAAGCACATAAAAACTTAATAGGCTGAAAATAGAGTTTGTGGTCACAGACTGACAGCAGCAGCGCTGGCAGCTTGGGGCCGCTCCACGCATGAGCTCCAGGGGAGCAGGGCTGGGGAATTCAGGCGGGGCATCAGGCAGGATCCACAGTGGAATGCAGGTGCCTGGGCTCCCAGATTGCAGGGGTAGGAGGGAGGCAGCGGGATGCCCCAGAGCCCAGGGAAAGCCATGCAGCTGACTCTGTTTGCAGCCCCCAGGATGCGAACACCCCAAGCACCAGAGCTCCTGCTTAATGCACAGAGCTCTGCTGTCCCTCCGCCTCCCTGTGCAATAAAAAGAAGACATGTCATCTCATAATGCAATTTCTTGCTGGAAATCAATGCTGAAGTGCGTTATGTTGACTTCTCCCATCCTGCAGCTCCCATGTGCCCTTGTTCAAGTGCAGTGAGAGCAGCAAGAAGACAAAGGCCAAGTTGTGCAGTGTGGGGCTTCTCTCTGGGCAGGAGGGATGCGTGTCCGGTGTGACACAGCTCTGGTGCACTTGCTGTGTGGGGGTAAGGAAATGTATGAGCATGGGGCCGCTGCGCAGCACTGCCTTCATTCTAATGCCTGTGACAGCACCCAAACACACTGCTGTGCGCACTGCTTGTGCAGCCCTGCGTTGGTTAGCACTGTGTCACCGGGCAGGTTTGGTACAGAACTGCTCCTGCCCCTGCTGTGTATGGGTGGATCTTGTCCCACACGGCCTGAGATCAGAGTAAAGCCCCAGAGCTGCCACCGCTGTCCTGCAGCTGCACACGATGGGAGCTGTGCAGTTTGCACGTGTCTGCAGAGCAAACGCGTCGGTGCGTCTGGACCTGCGCGGGGTAATGGGCTGCAGCACCTACCGGCTGTCCCGGGGAGGAGCTGGGAGCTCACACCGGACCCGCAGGGCCCCTGCAGCTCTCCCGGCAGCGTCGCTGCTCCCAGCCGAGATGGGCAGAGTTTATTTTTGAAAGAGATGTTATCTCCCGCAACGCACAACTCGGGAGAAGCATCTTTCTATTTTAAAAAGCGAAACATAAGGCTTACGTAAACTACTGGGGAAGCCGAGCCGAGCCGCCAGGCCCGCGCTTCGAGGGCTCCATCTCCTAACGGCCGATCCTGCGCGCCCCGAGGCGGCGCGGGGCACCCGTCGCATCCATCCGTCCCCCGCAGCGCTGCCGCCGTCGGGCGGCGGAGCGAGAGGAACGAACAGGAACGCCCCGGCTGGGAAGCGAGGGAAGGAGCGGGGCAGGGCGGAGCAGAGCGGGCACAGCCGTGACCCCGCAGCGCGGTGCGGGCGGAGGAAGGCGGAGGAAGGCGGGGAGCGGGCGGCCGCGGGGCGCGCGGGGAGCGCTGCGCGTGTGCGCGGGGGGAGCGCGAGGGGCGGCGCGCGGGAGCTGCGCGGGGCCCGCGGGGGGCGGCGGGGCCATGCGGAGCCCGGGCTGAGGGGCTGCGCCTCGCCATGAAGCGGCAGAACCTGCGCACGGCAGCGCTCATCCTCTGCATCTTCTCCTACCTGCTGGTGGGCGCCGCCGTCTTCGATGCTCTGGAGTCGGAGGCGGAGAGCGGCCGCAAGCGGCTGCTGGAGCAGAAGCGCGGGGAGCTGCGCAGGAAGTACCGCTTCTCCGCCGACGATTACCGGGAGCTGGAGCGGCTGGTGCTGCAGGCCGAGCCGCACCGCGCCGGGCGCCAGTGGAAGTTCGCCGGCTCCTTCTACTTCGCCATCACCGTCATCACCACCATCGGTGAGTGCTGGAGCCCGGCGCTCCTCCGTCCCCGCACCGCAGCGCGGCTCCCTCGGCCGAGCCGGGACGGCTCCGCGGCCCCGAGCTGCCCCGCCGAGCGCGGTGCCGGGACCCCGCGGTGGGAGAGGTGAGCCGCGGGCACGGCCGCCACGCTCTCGGCGTCCCGGCGACGCGGGGCCGGAGCTGCAGAAGTCGGCGGGGTGCGGGGCGGGGAGCGGCGCTTCTCATCGCTGCTGCCGTAGCCGCACGCCGGGCGGCAGAGCTGCGCGGGAGGCTCCGGCCCCTTCGCGGGCTCCAAACTCCGCGTTCGGCCGTCCCGGCCGCCGAATCTCGCTCTGCGCGCACGGGTGCCCGCAGGGAAAGTGGGGCGAGTCAGGTCGGGGGGTGGTGGCACCGCGTCCAGCCCCCAGGTGTACGCGCTCACCGGAGCCCAGCCTTGGTCTGCCTGCTGTTTCACAATAGAGTAACGCTAAATTGAACGGGGAATGCTTTAATTCTGAGATTAGCCACACAGGTGATCAGCATCATTTAATTAATCCGCTTTCGTGAGTCCATGCACCCCGAGCATCCCAGGAGGGCGGCCGGCCGTGGGGTCCCGTGCTCGCATCGCTCCCCGCGCTGGGATCCCGACCAGCGGCAGCGCTTCGGCGGCGGAGCCCTGAGGCCAATTCCTGCCCTTCCGCGGCCGAGGCCGCTCAGCCTCTCGGGGCAGCTCGGCGCGGGCAGCACACGCCTGGTGGCTGCATTCATTGTGTCTGGCACGGGCACACGAGGAGATGTGCGACCAGGAGATGAGGCGGCTGAGCATCGGCCCCGGCAGGATGAATGGCTGCAATGAAAACCCCCATCATCCCGTGACAGCTTATAGCTTCATTTACATTATTT
The DNA here is from genome assembly GCF_951394365.1 of Tetrao urogallus. Taxonomy (NCBI): domain Eukaryota; kingdom Metazoa; phylum Chordata; class Aves; order Galliformes; family Phasianidae; genus Tetrao; species Tetrao urogallus. The sequence continues at coordinate 5,773,516 of NC_136829.1, forward strand.
CTCTGTCGGCTGTGACAAACAATTGCCATGCTTATCACACACCCCCTGCCATAAATAATCCCAGCCCAGGTGCTGTGCTTCTCAAACGCCAGCCCTCCTTATGTCACACTGTGCTATGAATCTCAGCTTTAACGTTAATGTAGCTGTGTAGCTTTCTAATGCAGCTTTGTCATTTTGAAAGCATCAGTCAAATGCTCTTTCAGGAACCTCTCAGGCTACAACAGCTCTTCTGGATCATTTTATTTATGTCCTCATTGCTCTCATTGTGCTTAGGACCTGATAATTGCACTCAGTTATTGGGCTTGGATCTGATTCTTTAATTTTTTTAATTTTATTTCCTTTTTTATTTTTTTCCATTGCAGTCTATTTTCTGCTCTGTATTCCATGAGATGTGCCACGCAGGAATTAAGTTTACTGGGTTTGCTTGCACGGGTTTATAAAGAGACGCAGCAATTAGGGATGGGCTGTTCCCCCCTTGCCTTGGCAGCTCAGAACACAGCAGGGCTGGGATAAGGCCCTCACATGGGCACCTCCAGCCTCTCCCCAGCCTCTCCCCTGCCCCAGCAGGTTGACACAGAAACCCAAAGGAAAGGTTGAGCGCCTCCTCTGCCCCCACGCAGCAGTGCTGCATGACTCCTCGCAGCCTGACACTTACTCACCCCGTTAGGTCAGAGGCCGCTGGTTTCAGTTGTTTATGTAACTGAGGTGGGTGCAGGATCAGCCAGGTCCAAAGGACGGTGATGAGTACCTCATTATGCCTCATGGTATAATTGTGTGTGTTCTTGAGTCATAGTGCTGAGACTTGGAGAGAGATGGGGAAATTAAATCTCTAAGAGGCATTTGAGGAGAGTGGGAGGTTCTGCTCCACAGCTTCCATATGTGGCTGCACATGGGACCCCCTGTGCTCAGCTCTGGTGGGGCCGCACCTCGAGTGCTGTGCTCAGCTGTGGGCCCTCACTGCCACACAGACATCGGGGCCTGGAGCGCGTCCAGAGAGGGGCAACGGGGCTGTGAGGGGTCTGAGCACAGTGGGGACTTGTGGGGAGCAGCTGAGGGAACTGGGATGGTTCAGTCTGGAGAAAAGGAGGCTCAGGGGAGACCTTACTGCTGTCTGCAGCTCCCTGAAGGAGGTTGTGTGAGGTGGAGATCAGTCTCTGCTCCCAGGTAACAGCGATAGAAGGAAAGGGGATGGCTTTAAGTTGTGCCAGGGGAGGCTGACGTTGGAAATTAGGAAGAACTTATTCTCAGAAAGAGTGTTGATGCAGTGGCACAGACTGCTCAGAGAGGTGGTGGAGTCACCATCCCTGGAGGTGTTCAAGAAATGTGGAGATGTGGCACTGATGGACACTGACGTGGTCAGTGGGCAGTATTGGTGGTAGGAGGATGACTGGGCTTGATGGTCTTAGAGCTCTTATCCAACCTTAACGATTCTGTGATTCTCCCCCTCCCCCACGCAGGCTATGGGCACGCTGCCCCAGGCACAGATGCTGGCAAGGTGTTCTGCATGTTCTACGCCATCCTGGGCATCCCCCTGACGCTGGTCATGTTCCAGAGCCTGGGTGAGCGCATGAACACCGTCGTGCGGCTCCTGCTCAAGAAGATCAAGAAGTGTCTGGGCATGAGAACAACCAACGTCTCCATGGAGAACATGGTCTTGGTGGGCTTTCTGTCCTGCATGGGGACCCTGTGCATCGGGGCTGCGGCCTTCTCTTATTTTGAGGGCTGGACTTTCTTCCATGCCTACTACTACTGCTTCATCACCTTGACCACCATCGGCTTCGGAGACTTTGTGGCCCTGCAGAAGAACGAGGCGCTACAGAAGAAGCCACCCTACGTGGCGTTCAGCTTCATGTACATCCTGGTGGGGCTGACGGTCATCGGCGCCTTCCTCAACCTGGTGGTGCTGCGCTTCCTCACCATGAACTCGGAAGACGAGCGGCGCGACGCCGAGGAGAGGGCTTCACTCAGGAGGGCCCGCAACGCCATCCACCTCACAGCCAAGGAGGACGGGCGCAGTAACAAGGCCATCTTTCTGCCGGCGGAGGACAGGACCAGCCAGATGAACCTGATCCCGCTGGTGCAGGAGGACGCGGAGCGGCAGCGGCGGCAGTCGGCCAACGGGGAGGGCAAAGTGCCGGCCTTCTGCACCTGCCTGTGCTACCGGGCCCCGCTGTGCGGCAGCCCCGCGCCCTCCCACCCCGAGACCTTGAGCTGCCACACCAACCCCGTCTACTACAACTCCATTTCCTACAAAATCGACGAGGTGTCGCTGAGCACACGAGGACAGACTGGCTCGTCCCCGGCCAGCACGTTGTCATCGGGCAGCGCTCGGTGCCCGCGGCACCCACAGCCACGCAGGAAATCCATCTAGCAGCCTCGCTGTGCTGATGAACAATTAACAGAGGAATCGGGCCCCTCTGACCTCTCATTTCTTCTGTTCCTCTCTCCCAGCTGGCAACCAGCCCTACACGGGGGACCTTGGGCCTGGAGATGGCATCGCTCCTCCAGCAGGGTGCCAGCCTCAATTACGCACTGTTTGGTTTTCCTTCCTCCCAAGCAGGCTCAAGCATTTGAGTCTGGAAGAGGCCCCATCAGCAGGATGTAGGTTTGCTTTCCCACCTGCCTGCTCTCAAAATGAAGGCGTTGCTGCCTTGGTCATTGAGATGCGGTCACTGCCTCTTGCCACACAGGCTGTCACATATGCCAAGAGCACCACAATGGCCAAACACACGTTAGCAAGTCCTGCAGGCTGAAGACATTCCACAGACTGTTCCCTGGGCACAGATGAGGCAGTACCATGCAAGGACAGAATCCAGGTGGGCTGCAGTTCTCTGGCTGATGGCAGTATAGCTGGGGAAGGGATTTAGAAGCCTTGGAGCTGAGCTCCATGCAGCCACCTGCCAAGAGGTCCCCACACAGACTGCTTGGTGGGAAGGACTGCAGCCAAACCTGTGAGCCCAGGCTGTGCTGAGGGCTCAGCCCCAAAGAGCTCCTCCTTGAACCATGCAGCCACCTGCACAGGGTCAGGTTCGTATCAGGACATTAGCAAAGAGCCCCAGAGAGGAGGCTGCTTCCAGCTGGTGCTCCATGCCCTGTCCCACCCTGCAGGAGAGCAGGGCTGGGCTCTGGCAGTGGGAGCAGCTTTGCTTCACTTTTTTGTTTTCCCCCAATAAACAGATGTTTTCACTCCGTTCTATCTAAAAACCCCCTTGTGTGATTTTCCTCTCCATTTTGCCTCTGGTGGGGAAGGCATGCAGAGTACCCACATCGGGATGGCTTCAGAAAAGGCTTTGCTTTCTCCTTTTTGTTCTGGGAGGTTTAATAAAAGGTGAACCCAGCTGCTGCTGGACAAGTGTTTGTCACAGGAAAGGAGCAGATGTGCCTGAGCCCAAAGCCCAGCACCCTGCCAGGCTCCCCGTGCCCTGCCATGGCTGGGCTGCGGATGTCCATGGGCAGGGATGTCCCTGGGGGAGGTCACTGGTTGCTTAGCGACTGTCTGAGCCCATCCTGTTTCTGGGAGCTGGTGATGGTCTGAGGGTGGGAGGTGCCATTCATCACTCCATGTGTCACACAGGACCAGGGATCCACTGGGGCTGGAGCTGCAGCAGGAGGGTGGTGGGGAGCTGCCCTGCCAGTCCACACAGAGGTTGGGTAAGAAACTCTGAGGGGAGTGGCACTCCGCAAACCCTCCTGCACCAGGACTGCAGTCACAGTCCCCCCAGGGACGCTCCTTCCCAGAGGTGCCCACACTCCCCTGAACACACATCCCATCCCTCTTTGAATTCCCACCATCCTGGGGCACAGTACTGTTCTTCTGCCAGCAACACTTTATGTTCCAGGGTTTCCAAATCAATCTACCGTGGCCAGCGTGACCATGAAGGGTCCCCACAGAATACAAACAGCAAGAGCAGAAGGCTTCTGCCTGGAGTAAAAACAGAAGAGACCTCAGCTGTGTGCCTGCAGATGCCCACAGACAAATGATGTCTGGAAATGGCAGAGAGGAATGCAGGATTGAAATTAGGGTGGGTTCAGAGAGAACCCATCTGCTGAGAGCATCAGGAAGGAGTCCGGGCACCGCTGCGATGCGGCAGGCTGAGCTCGCAGCACTTCCTTCAGGCACAGAGAGAATGGATGAGCCCGCTGAATTTTAGATTAAAGTAATCCAAGACACCATAGGAAAAAAAAAAGGTTTTTATTGTCACCATTATCAACGTTTTCATTAGCTTAACACTGAATTGTAAATCACTCGATCATCACATATCGTCTGAATAAAACCTACAGACAGGAAAAAAGTACAGCAGAACCCTCCTTTGCCCACGGCCGCAGCGCACCGCTGTCGGTGTCCCACGCTTCCACCCAAGGCAGCCCTGCACCTTAAAGCCCCCAGGCAGGAGCAAGGCCAACACTGCCCGTCCTGGTGTTCCCTCCAGCTCTGTGGGATCAGAGCTCGGCGGGCAGCATTAAAAACCTCCAAATGCTTTGGAGAGGCCCCCACTCCTACAGGAAGGTGAGAGGAGAAGTAGCAACTGCATGGTGCCCCTGCCCAGCTATTGTTTGTTGTTTTCTGGAGCAACTGATGATGTAAAAAGTTTGGACCCAATGGAAGCAGCTTTCCCTGGGGGCACGCGGAGGCAGCAGCCTGCTGCAGGGTGACAGCTGGGAGGACAGCCCTGTCCCCACACAGAGACCAGCTCTGCGGGCTGCCCAGCAGCGTGGGATGGACGCTGCAGTGCAAAGAGGGGCTGCAGGCAGCCTCGGGCCTGTGGGCTGGAGTAAGGCCTCGTGTCAAGAGGGAAGGGAGAATGTATACAGGGAGCAGCAGAAAGAAAAAGCCAGGAGAGAGCTCCTCCTGTCCCTGCTTTCTCCTGGCTGGCTGTACCATATGGCATGGGCTGCAAGTAGCCTACAAAGAACCCCAGCTCCAACCAGACTTGGCATGGAGCTACCCTGCGCTCTGAGCTCAGCGCTGCCACAACACATGGCTGGGACGCTTGCTCCTGTGTGGGTGGTAGGGCCACAGTCATACTATGCTGGGACCTTGGGGTCCCACTGCCACCTGAACCAGAGAACAGCCTGCAGCTCCCACTACCATGTGGCTGAGGGCACACACCACAGATCTGCTCCAAATAAGGCTCAAAGCAGCTTTAGGTCCAGGAGACGGAATCACCAAAATAGAGACCAAGGAGCAGCACTGGGTAAGGAACAATAGCCCCAAGGAAAGAATGCTGCAAGATGTAAAGACTGTGTTCAGTGGGATCTGGAGCCCTGTGGGCAGCTATCTGAATCCACGGTGCCCAGGCACCTAAAAACCAAGCCCTGGATTAGCACACAACAGGCTCCAGCAGCAGGCGTGCCCCGAGTCCTACCTTGGAGTGTTCCTGCCAACATCCCTCCCACATGCCTTGTGTCCACGCATCCTTCCTGCAGGACAAAGCCTTCTCCTTTTTGAGCTGGGGGCCGCACGATTCCCGACGTGCTGCATCAACACAAAGCTGCCCACTGGCCCAGCTTGGCAGGGCGCACACGGCACTAGCTGCCATCTCAGCTCCTGGGAAGGCATGAAGGGAAAAGCATTAGGTCTCAGCCTCTGTTTGCTGGTGCTCCATAAAGGGCTGGTGCTGGCTCCTCCTCACGTTTGGTTGCTAAAGTGCAAAGAACCAAATGCTACAAGAAATTCTCCCATTCCACTCTTCCTCTGGGACAAGAGCAGCTACCAAAGGGAAGGGAGGGCAGAAGGTATCCGCGCTGTGGGGAATGCCTGAGACTCCTGAGGACAGAGCCTGATGTTGCTGCTGTGGGCGAGTGGCTGGGCTGCAGGAAGGTCCTGCCACGGCAGGCGCCCCAGGTGACCTGCAGGAGGGCACTTGGCTGCACACACACACATGGACACCAATTACAACACGTGTGTTTCCCTGGACTGCTCTGCTGATGGCATTTTGCATTCACATGGCTCTTTATCCTCCAAGCATTTCACAATCAGCTGTGAATTAGTTCTCTCATTACCCATCTGGGCTTCCAGCATCTGAGCATGTGTCCTGCCGGCTGCACGGCTGGCAGGTGGCAACCTTGAGAACAGTGCAAAGTCGGGCCACAGCCAACTGAGTGGGATGCTGTTCCGAAGCTGTTTGATTTTAGGTACCACAACAGTGATAAAGCGGACTTAAAATCCAGTATCTTGATCCTACCACCACAGAAAAATCTTCTGCTGAGCTCAGCACCACTCAGCTTTCTGAAGACAGCCAGAACAGCCCGCTCCCATTCACACGTCAGTCCCCCGTGATCCTCTGTGGAGGTGCAATCTCGCTGCCTTGGGTGGAATTTTCTAACAAAATGGACAAATGCCATCTATGAAATCGACAAAACAACCCACGAAGCCTTTAAATGAGAGCAGTTCAATCTGCTGCTCTGAAATAAACTCCCTTTAGCTTGCCCCTGCTGCCTCGAGGCAAACAGGCAGCTACGGGCAGAACTCACGCAGCCCAGAGTGCAAAGGCTTTTTTGCTTTATCAGGGCTACAGTGGCAGTGGGAACCGTTCTCATTGAGTTACAAATACTAAATAGCCTAAGAAAAACAGGGTGCTTGAAACAGTCATTAAGTTTATATTGAAACTATTTTTAAACTCTGTAGTATGAAGTCACCTACAGCTGTTTCATTCTTCACCTAAGAGATTTCATGTTAATGGGCACATATACTCACAGAGAAGTCTACACGATGAATATTTCTTACAAGGCAACAGCCCAATCTTCAGTTTCACAATCAAAGTTAATACAGACCTTTTTCAAAAGTGATGCCGTTAAGATTGAAGACAATTATAAACTGTATCAACAATATGTACTACAGCCTGCAAGTCACAATCTGTGCACACCAAATGGAATATATTATTGCTTGTTAGCCTATTAGACTTTCTTTATAAAAAGATTTTTATACAGAGTACAGGATTATGACAAAACTAGCTAAGTCGTTTTCATCTTGAAAATACAACATCAATTATTTCTTTCAACAAAGGCTCGAATAGTAGCTGAGAGTTAATGAACAATGACAAATATTTACTAATAATTTTATGGTCAGTTTGAACAGAATTTCCTGTAGGACTCTTTTTCTGGTGGTTATTTACATACGTCTCTTCTCTTTTGGAAAAGGGGTGATAAAAGATAACGAGGGACACAGAAATCAAAAGAATGAGCAAACTCCATACCGAGGACGTTGGACGTTTCTGAAAATGCTAAATTATGCTACCTGTTAAAAAACATACATCATCTTGTCTTTAAAGAAAAATATTTTTCCTGTTTTAAAATATTACTAACAGCATGTAATAAACTAACTTAAAATGAGTCTCATAAAAAAGTTGTCTTGCTGTCTAAACATTACTAAACATGCTTAGGTTGAGATTCTGTTAACTGCCTCAACGTCTTAAAAACAGCCCCTGTACAGGAGCCCTGATATTGTGACTCCAGAAGACCTGCCAATTTAGAACAGTACAGAGATAAAGGATCCAGTAGCTAGAAACATTAAATGCACATCATCATCCAGAGCAAATCATTCTGCAGTGATCTGTGCAGCAACCCGCACCAAGAAGCGGGGATGTGCTTGGCTGACTGTCAGCGGGCCCCTGCTCTGCTGCCCACGTGGATGTGGGCTCACAGTGAGGACCCGTGCGTTGAACTGCAGAATGAGGATCTCGTGTTGTCTCTATGGCATCCCAGCTGTGCTGGGGCAAAGCGAAAGCAACACCAGGAGACCGGGAGAATTCGCATTGCTGCCTGAAGAAACGTGGCCATGTTCTGCTCAGCCCGAGGGAGCGAGAGCTGCGTGCGGGGCTCCGCTGTGCTGGGCTACGTGGGGAGAGATGGCTCTGCCTCAGCACCACGAGCCCCTTTGTTTCCTGCATAACACTAATGGAGGTAACAGGGATCAGCCTCCAGTTCTTTCCTGCAAGCCACCTTCCTGTTACTACTAGAATGGAGCATCTCATGCACAAGGAAGGAGAGGGGAACCAGCCCTGTGTGGGGCAGATACTCACCTCTCCTCAGTCTCATCTCTCATCAGCACTTGCAGACCACAAACACTATGATGGCTTTTTTTTGCTTTTGTTAAAAGTCTCCTGCTCTTTCCCTCTCCCTGATTATAACTAACCGCTCAGCTCAGACACAGGAAAAAAGCTCCATCAGGACTAAAGGGGACCAAAGTTTAGCTTTCAGCCACTCACCACCCTGGCAAACTGCTCCAGCACACCGGTAATCACAACCAGCACATCACCCCACCTTAGACAGAAACTGACAGGTCAAATTCAAAGGGAAATAAGGGGTTAGGTTTTATAAAAAGAAGCCATTCCAAGCCCAAGATTTGCCATGGATGCTACACTGGGAGTCTTAACATCGATGGAAAACTAGACTTCATTTCAACTGCAATATGCCATAGTGCAGGAATCATGGGCACGAATGGAGCAAGAACTGAGACCGTCAGTACTGCACAGTGACAGCCTGAGCTGACACTCAGTGCTCTGAGGGCACTCCTGGAAGGGCTCCTGTGAGTGCACCTGCTTTACAAAGGAGCACCACCAGGACTGCATCACCCTGCCATGCCTGGCAGCCAGACCTTGCAACCTTCACTCACTGCAGAGAAACAGGACTTGGAAGTGACTCCATACACAAAGGAGAATCGGGCTACCACCAACCAGGGAACAAGGCAGAAGACAGCCCAAAGCAGACTGTTAAAATGACCTCAAAATCCAGAATTGGGGACGCTAATAGAAACAACACGAGCAAAGTGCCTTTTTTTGGTGAGGTTTTTTTTTTTTTTTTTTTTTTTTTCCTAACCCTGACAACAAACTTTCAGAATGACTACAAATAAATGGAAGACATTCCTCAGCATTGAGGAGTCCTGTTTTAACTACGCTGGTTGTCTATGAACTTGCTGCACTTTTAGGGATTTAGAGACATGTTGCATTCGCCAGGCATAGCAAAACTGAGCTTTCCAATGGACAGGCATTAAGTAATATTTCAGAGGGAATTTTGGGGGGGATAAAAGACTGCAACGTTGCATTCATCTTACCGACAGAGGACAAAGATGACCAACTGGCTGTTACCAGGAGATAATGTCAAACAATCTCCAATAGGAAGTGCTCAGCACTACTTAGAACAGAAGCCCTGTTTCTCAGTGACCAGGCTTGGAACGAACCCGGAGCTCCCCACAGTCCTCTTAAAGACATAGTTATTAAAAGATCCGGTGCTACAAACCACTAAATCTACCTAATCTATTCTAGTTCATACACGTATTGTACAATATTGCCTAGTACTCACTACATACCAAGAGGAAAGGATGCTGACTTGAATTACAGTAAATGTGCTTCTTTAAAAAAATAAGCGTCACAACATAGTTTGACCAGCATGCAACAAACTTTCTTCAGCTAATATATAGAAATTGCCTAATACGATTAGAAAAAATAATTAGTGAGAGGCCAGAGACATATCTCATCAAGGAAATTAAGAGATTTATCTGAAATGCTGAGGCTTTTGCCACTTAAAAACCTATTCATTCATTCTATGTCCCTTCTGCGCCTTCCCTCTCCTTTGTATCATATCATTTTTACAGACACTATTGTAAGGCCTATTTGTTTGGTACCTATTCTGAAATTTATCTCAAAATGATTTAAAACGCCACAGACAAGCTTGGATCAAAAAGCAACTGCTCTCACCACCCACTCTACAGTCATGCTTTACTCTAACAAAGCTGAGGTCCGCATGCAGAAATAAATGCTCTGAGTGCCTCAGTGAGAGGCTGAGGATCTGCTCACTCCTAAACATGATATGGGACCTTCACTTCTAAATCACAAAGCAAAACATCTCCAAAGCTTATTTGGAAAGTGCAATCACCAAATCCTCATTAAGAATTACAAAAAAAATCTAGCCATTAGCAGGAAATCTTTGGAGATTCTCTGATATTTTTTATAGTAAGTGTTTTCAAAGAAGAGATTTTAATTGAGTGAAGGATCTAGCTTGCCTTTCTCTAGCACATGACTCTGCTGACAGAGAACATGCTTCACAGGTTCACCTACGATGTTCCTTTCCGGTTAACATTGCACTTAAATGAAATAAACATGCTGTGACCACCGTGCCTTCAGCTTCCTCACCCATTACTGCTCCATACTCTGGGGACAGCATCTCTTCTTTCAGCACATTTGACAATGCTTGCGTATTACTGAGAGCGCCTAAAGCAACCTTCTTTCCATTAGGAAGGTTATGTGCTCTCAGCACCTTCCTGTCAGATGACAGACTCAAATTTCTTTCTTCTGCACCCCTACAAACCTCACTCTCCTGCGGCAGAATAAAACAACCCCGTTTCAGGTCAGTCAATAGCACGACAGGAAGGGCAGCATCTCCAGCAGATATGTACCGGTACAAAGGAGATGAAAGAAGAGCAGGAGACAGAAGTGACTGAAGGACGCAGAGTAACAAGTGAGGGTATAAAGCATATCTCAAGCTGCAAGTCTGATGCTCAGCTCCCACCTCTAATGGTTTGGGGGTTTTTTTCTGAGCAAAATTGCAGATAATTAGACTGCTAAACTCAAACTCTGTTCAAACTGCCTGGTCTAAGCAGGCGCTTACTCTCCCACCAAGTATGCTTCATCAGCAGTGTTACACAAGTAATGCAGGAAAGACACTTGCTGGTAATTTGGCACAGTTTGAAAACACAGCGATGACAGTGCTACAGGGAACGTGATTCAGTGATGTGGAATTGATACTAAAGAAAGAATTACAGGTTTCTTTCTTCTTTCTTTTTTCAATAAGATCTTATGAAAAACTCATGCTTCCTCTGAAACTTTCTGCTCTTGCTCTTTCTAGGTCAGATATTGGCCTCTGCATTTTTTAGGTACTTCGAGAAAGAGTCTGCCTAAGAAATTTTAAAGATGCACAGTTAAGAAAAATACCTTCCTTACTCCCCCCAGAATTTTCAAATGCTGCAACTTTCCGGAGTTAATGCTGATCTGAAACAAGGGTCCAAGAATGACAGTGAGAAGCGAAACAAGAGGTGTATGTCTAATTTGACAACTAGGACTCATGCCCCACGGCACCTCCTCCGACAGAGAGGGTACAGCACCCTCCCCCTTGTCTTCTGTCTAAGGTCACTGGTTTATCCTCCTCTTCCAGCTCCACAAGAACTGATTGAACATGCATTGCGCTTGAGGTCAGAGTTCCAGCAAACAAAACCTTGACAGCATGTTTAAAAAACAAAAGCAGTTCCCCCTTCCTTACTCACTAAGACCTGTCACAGCAGGGTCCCACTGTGCTCTCCAGGGAAAGCTGCGAGGACTGGCGCAGGAGCGGGCCTGTAGTGGGATCCACCATTGAGGAGGTTGGGAAGAGCTTGTACCAGCCAATTGCTAAAGTTGACAAATCCAGTTCTTCCAGGAGGACCCTTGCGACTCCCATGAAGTGCTTGCGCTCCATGCGGCCGTAGTTTCCCCAGACTATCACCTTAGAAACAAGAGGGGGAGCACAGTTAATCCACAAGCTTGCATGCTTGCTTGGGAAGCAGCAGTCTGACCAATTCTGTATTCCTCCTATGAATCCAGTTTCCCTGGGCTTTACTAGAATCCAAGAAGGGTGTAAATGTTTACACCATGCAGGCGTACACAGGGACACGCTGGGCTGCTGCTGATGTGAAGTTCTGGATGATCATTTTACCTGCATTTTTAGCTCAGTTTTACTAATCTGAATATTAACAGACTTTTTTTCTTTTCCTGTACAAAAGAAGTGAATGTACGTGTAGATGAAACACTCTTCTTCAATAGGACAACTTCTGTAGGCTAAGCACATGCACAACATACCCATGGAGCCGCAGCTCCAACACCCACAATACAAACCAGTCCTGGCACAACAACTGGCCTCAACACAGCAAAAGTATACAACTTAACTCCTGCACTCAGCCTTGTAGTGCACAGCAGATGGCAAGGAGACATGGTTACTCACCTGCAGAAAGGGCAGGAGCTGAGCACTGGCAAGCGGGACTGGTGATGTAAGGGGCACACTTGAAGTGGCATGCAGGGGAAACAACAGACTGCCAAGAAAAGCTTGGAGACGCAGAGGAAGGTATAATGAAAGAGCTGGCAGTTGAGCAGGGAAAGCTGAATCACACTTACGACACGATGGAGACCGGTGGGTGGAACAACAGATGCAGTGAGGGTCATGGGCTTAGACATGCTGGAGATCTGCACGTGACCAAATGGCCCTATGTGGCTCAAGACAAAGGTGACGCCTGAGTCCATAGCAAGTCCGAGTTCTGAAGAGGAGAGGATGAGTATGATGGGTTATGATGGTGACTGCTGATCTCTGGCTAATCATTCTTTCCCCTAGGCACTGAATAACCAGAACATTACATTTTTAAGCAAAACGAGGCAGGAGAGACAATGAATGTCAATGAAAAGCCAAAAATTATCACTCTAGGTCAGCATGGGATGGAGCAAGATACTGCAGAAAGTTGGTCTGGTGGCACAGCAGCTGAACCAAGCTCCTAATTTTATTCTGTTTAAGTTCCAGTGAGACACTGCAAGCTGCGGTGAGATACTGAAACTGGTCCTGAAGACAAACTGAATGACACAAATGGAGCAGGGCATGGAACAGAAGAACTGCAATGAGGCAGACACAGCTCCAACCCCCTTGTAGCAGGCCTGCCTTCTGCACCAGGAATGCTGCCAGGGCAAAGACACAGCTAGGGGAGCAGGTGAGAGGTTCACAGAGGACCACATACTGACATTTAGCACAGCTGCTTGTTACTCGGTTTCTGCTGTACCACAGCCCATGGGAAGGCAGCACTATTTCTCATTAAGTGGCAAAGCAGCGTGGTAGCATTTCTCACTGTTCTATGACCAAGGCCTGTTTGTAAAGTAAGGTCAAGGCAAAGACTCATGAGAACCCTCAGGCATGGCCGAGTGCTGGATGATGAAGTGGTGCCCCAGGACAGGCAGTACTGGAACCCATGAGACCTTTTCCAGAGACAGCTGTGCTCTGCCAACTCACCCTGGGCACTCTTTGGGAGACCCTACCTGAAAAATGCTGCTCACGTCTCTGAAATGGAGACAAATATTACATTTCATATTGAGCTTTCCAACCCTGCTGGGGATAAAATCCATAGTTCTTAACACCTTCAAGATCTTTCATGAGCTAATTATAAGGTACCTCAGCCTTGCTTCCATCTTCTTTGTGGCAGCATGGCACAAAGACCATGCTGTGGTCCACAGAGAAGTCAAGGTGAAGATCCACTCAACAGCACGGCTGCAGGTAAGGAAATCCAGACCAAGCCAGAACCCATACGTCAGTCAGAAAAGTTCACTATAGCTTCAATAGGGAAAACTGCTTCCAACCAAGATAAATGGAGAAGAGTTCACTAAAAAGGATCCTGTAAATCAGCTGGCAATTCATATGTGAGTGGAGGTAAGCAAAAGAAACTCATAGATTAATTACATCAGTAATTCCAGTGAATTTTAGCTAGGATTTATGGCACGGAAATGACTTAAGTATGGATTAACAGTAGAATTCACTCTCTGCCCTGGAAACACAGGTACAGAACTGGAAATGAGCATATGGCAGGAGATGTATGGCAGTATAAGAAAAAGGTAGAAACAGGCAGGGTATGTGACTGGGTGAAGGCCAAAGCAGAGTGCTCTGAATAAACACAGAAAAAAACCTCTGCTGCAAGGCTGTTTACTATCTATAGACATTACTCGTTTCCTGACTGGAAACAAAACTAAAACCTTCTCCTGGTAAGCGTCCACGTTACCTGGCATGGTATCAAATAATAAAGTTTGAGTATAAAACAATGCTTTTCCTTTTCATTTGTTATGTTCAGATCGAGTGCATCCAGTTCAATGAAAGCATCGGCTTCTCCTCCTCTGTGTTACTTATCTAGATTCTTTGCCAGACACAGTATCTTCCAGAACAGATGAAACAGGGAGATGGGCAGACCTGAGACTCAGTCTCTTACCTGTAATACTTTGCCCTGGGGGCTCTCAGGAAACAGTAACACCTGATTGTACAAAGGGTCTAATGATTTGCGAGCCACTTTTGTCTTCTTTTTCGCAATGCACACGCCATTCTCTAACAGGTAAGCTTTGATGTAAGCAGCTGGAAAAAAACAAATACAGTTACAAATATGAACAAACCTCAATGCTCAATTTTGAAAAGGCAGAGTGCTGTGTCTCCTATTTCTGAAGAAGGCATTTGCAGCAGTGCACACAATTTACTCAACCACCCTTATTTTCAATATGACAAACAGACTGCTCATTCTCACAGAAGAATCAACAGTACCCCTTTCTGCAAGCACTGCAGGAAGCTGGGGCTCAGTGAAGTATTTGAGGAGGTCAAAGCACACTACCTGGCAGTGTTTTGGAGCCGGGTTTTGGTGTGAGTCCTCGAGCCTGAATGATATCCACTTCTAGCTGCCCATTTCGCTCTTGCAAGCCAATTTCCACATCCCCTAAACCAAAATGTCAAAACAGACAGAACACTTTCAAAGCAATCTATCTGTGGGCTGATAAAATGTTAAAAAAACAACCCCTGCTATGAGCTGTGTCAAATTGTAGGCCCTAAGTGCCTGATCTCCTCCTGTGTTACTCTGGAGTAGCTCTGCAGTGACTCAAACCCACATTTTCAAAAACAGTCTCTAATTCCCTCCCAACAGCCTCCTAGCACAGCTTTGGTGACTCAGTCTCACACTCTTTGGCAGCAGCTAACCTCCAATTTCTGCCAGACCGCAATATTAGAGCTGCAGGCTGCTTCAGAAAATGCAGCTGTAGTGTGCCATAAGAACATCTCTACAGAGCACTGGGCTCTGTATCTGGGCTAGAAAAATGCATAGGATGTGTTTTCAGATTTTTCGCTGCATTTGACTTAGTCTGTGACTTTCGGATCTGACAGAGGAAAGTATGAAGCCGGCGCTCCCCTGCTGATGCCATATTAGCAGCCATCAGCATAACCTTGCAGCCAAGCTTACTCGATTTCACACAAAAATGGAGTGGAGGAGTGGTGGAACAGCAGATGCTGGACACATTATTAGGTGGCTCGTAGGAGTGGTCTGTTCAACACTAAATTTAAGCCATCTAAGATCTTGGTGTTCCTTACCCATCGAGGTGGTGGCCAAGGTCTGACGCCCAACAAACTGTGCGGGACCCATGCTGCCCAGGAAGTCACTGAACTGCCCAGCAGATGCCAGATGGACTCCACTGAAATTTAAGCTGCAAAAGAAAGTGGTTTTGGCAAGTGGTTAATTTGCGTTTTAAAGCAACTTGGTGTAACTAAAGAGCCTGATTTAAGACATCTTTGGCATGAATAACATTTACAAAAGCCTTTTCTCTTGCAAAGCTCAGTGATTTCAAAGGCAGTTTAGTTAGGCGGGATGCATTTAAAATCTCTTTCCTTGTATTAAAAAAAACACAAACAGTACTGGATGCAGTCAACAGTTGTTGAATACATGTTTGTCTACAAGGGAAAATCGCTGCCATCTCAGACTCACGTGCAGATTGTCACCTCTTCCAGGTAGCACTGTTATCTAAGCAGCTTCTTGGCGTAGTTCAGAGGAACTCTCTTGGTAGCCATCCTTTCCCAACCTTCATTTTTGGGAATTAATTAACACATCTAGAGCTGTGTTCAGATGTGAGCTCAAGGCTGCTGACATCAATCCCTTGGGAGTGAATTCCCTGTTGAGTTCTCACAGGCAGAACAGTGCACAATCCTCGACAAGAGGACCTCACTCCTTACCACTCAGCACCAGAATCACCCATCACACTCACTGCATGGTTTTCCCACCTGCTTCCCTGATCATCTTTGAAGCAGTCATGAGGACCCAAATCCTGGTTCAAGGCTAAAAGCACAGCAACCTCAAATGCCAGCAGTACCTCTACTTCAGCAACAGCAGCAAAGCAGAAGCTGTTAGAGGACACAGCCCTCAGCTCTATTCATCAGGCATCATTCTGAGGCATGACTTCAGTACACAGATGAGGCAATGCAAAAGGGTCAGACCCTGCGGCACGCTGATTTACGCAGCTGTATTACGGGCTGTTGGAAAACCTGCTGCCCCACTTGGTGCTAATGGCAAGGAGAAGGCCAGAAGCCCTCATTAAACACCCACACCTGTCCTGCTGGCATCTGCCAAGCCATCACACAGCTGCCCATCAGTTTGTGCCAGGGATACCCACACCATCGTGCCACACTCACACACTGCGTCCCAGGAAGCTGCTGTATGTGGAAGTGATGCAAACTGCAGCCCTGCACTCTGCCAAGTGGCCTCAGAGGGGGCAACTGCCCACATGCCGATCCAGCTCACCGCTTCCTGGAATTCATTTCTCAGAAAGGAAAAGAGAGGAGAGCCATGTGTTCCTTCCAACCTACCCCAGCAATGGAATTCAGGCGCAGCCCAGCCTTTGGGGCAGGCTGGGCACTGCAGGCTGCACACAGCCACAAAGATCCATTCATTCCCCTGCTGCGAACCACTTCCATTTAAAAGACATTCAAAGCATTATTTTAAACCCCATTCATCCAGAAGAGTGGTAATTTCAGGTTGAGATTTCAGTTCTCATTAGCTATGCGCAGATCCAGGCTCAACCCTGCTGGGAATATTTATTTATTCATGTGATGAAGGAGGAAGTCACGCACAGACCTCAGCATCATGCTGCACGTGTGACAGGAGGGACATGGCAGCAGTGGGACACGCTGACAGCTTCATGGGGTGGCTCATGGCCTCGTGCTAACAGCCAGAATTTTCCTAGGCACAGGGCACAGCCCAAAGCTGCCGGACCTGGTGAGCACTGCACACAGACACCCACCCCCAGCACTGCTGCATCTGCATTCACAGGGAAATGCGATGGGGAGCACAGAGCAGCCTGCAGCCAGGAGGCTACAAGCCTATGATTTGCCCATACAGGATGGAGCCCAGTGAGGCTCCACAAGCTGCTGGCCCAGGCATTCTGAACTGTACATAGAGGGTCAAGAAAGGGTGAAAAGTTGTGCTTAGAGAGAACCCGGAATAATTCAGGAAAAAGGAGATCTGACAGGGAAAGACATAAGATTCAGACAGAGATGAATGGACTATCAGCCAGAAGGTAAATGTTTTCTTTATCCTCTGCAATTCATGGAAGATAAATGGACAAGCCTTAGGTCTTACTCCTACCCCAGGGAATACATGACCTGAGCAAGCACGTAAATAACAAGCTGGCAAGAGAATGCACTGCACTCAGGAAAACGCTCACTGTCATGCTCCTAACAGATGCTCATCTCATTAACAAGATGCCTGGGATGAGGAGAATGGAGCACAAGTACAGGACTGAGAGAAGCCCAGATCTGCAGAAGTGCAAGGTACAGGTCTCCCTCTGTAAGTTCCCTGACCTCAAGGCAGGGCTGTGGAGTGAAGCCTGGCCAGTGACTGCTGTGGGGACTCAGAGGGAGAAGTGCACTCATCGAAACACCATTTTCCATTTGCAGCTCAAGCAAAAGAGCACCGGGATGGGTGAGGATGCTGCTGTGTCCCAGCACAGGGACTAACCTTAGAGGGATGGAAAAGGCCCATTTAAAAACAGAGACCAAGGTAAAGACCAAGGTAAAGACTCAGGCGTTTCGGCTATCAGCCACAGTTAATGGCTTTAACAGCACTGCATGAAACTCAATTATACATCAGACAGTTAATGTTCCCTTATGTTGTTATATCTGGATGGAAAAGGAAGATGCAGGGAATTCTTTAATGGATCACACCATTATGTGGTGGGACTGCCTCGTATGCTGCATTGAGCTTTTGCAGTGCTGCTTTATTAGACATCTGAAGCAGCAGCTTTAAATCAGGTTCCTTGGCTCTAAGCAATTCCAGGATGTATATTTGGTTATTGTCAATAACCCTGGAATGGAAGCAATTTCTGTTTGGAAAAATCATAAGTCACCTCCAAGAAAGCTATTGCTGCTTCCTGGAGAGGAGAGAGGAAAAACAAAACTGCAGAAACGTAGCATGCGTGTGAAGAAAAACCAGCAGGAACCATTAAGCTGCATCAGCTAAATTTAGGATGCTCAAAAGAGCCCGGTGAGTTCTGTCTGTCAATGTCCAGTGAAAAGCTGGGACGGTGGGTGGGGGGACCAGGCCTCGTGCAGTCAGAGGTCTGTGCAACACCTTCTCCATTCACTCACCTGCTTTTTTGGAGGGAGGAAAAGAGCTGTAGGCATCTTCAGGACTTCTTTGAGGTGTTTGAGCCCTGGTGCTCCCCTGAGCCCTCCCTGCCGCTACACCTCATGTTCTTCTGTTCCACTGTCCAGAAGTCAGACCATGGGATTCTTCTGGTCCCATCACTAAAAGCACTCCCCCTCCCCACCACCTCAGTCTTCCTTCCCCCAAAAAACACTCCACCTGAAGGGGTGGAAAATGCTGCAACCTGATTATCACCAGGATCACTTTATCTTGACATAAAAAGAGCTGCTAAAAACAGCTGCAGGAACAAAAAGGCAGCATTCTGCAGCTGACCTGCAGGTAGCAACTGTCATATTCAGCACGGCCCTGGGGACAGGGCTGCTGCTCCAGACCCATCAGCAGCACACCAAGAAGATTAACAGGTGACACCGTCAGCCTTTTGTCTAAAGGGCACAAAGCCTCCGCCCAGCGAGCACAGCACAGCCTTTTGAACAGGCAAGAAATTAATTAATTTCCTCCAGCCCTCTGCTTTCACTAATCATGATTCATGGGCTCTGCTTTGTCACAGCTGACTGGGAATTATTTTAATGAAGTTAAAGATAACGGATTTGGCCGTGGAATTGGTTTTAAGTAAATGTGACTCTGGTTATTGACCTGGAGGTGTGGGCAGGACAGGGCGACCTGCTGGGTGTCAAGGACAAGCAGAGGGCAGTGTGCTGGAGGACTTGCACAAGTCCTTGGCTGCAGGCAAAGGGGCCAAGCAAGGAGTGCAGCACCACAGCAGCACTCAGAGTGTGACGGAAGCTGGGGTCTCCGGGCCCATCAGTGCTGAGCAGCACAGGCAGAACATGCAATAACATTAATTCTGCTCGCAGCTCGAGGCTGATTTTGCCCAGGCTGCAAAATCCGCTCCAGATGCATGGATGGCCAATTCTAAGAGCACGCCACGAATCGTGCCGCAAACATCGCAGCACCGGCAGCAGACCGAGCTGGGACAGAGCGACAGGAGCTGCTCTGCAGCCGCTCGGACAGCCACGAGAGGGAGCCAGGAGCCAAGGCCGGCACGGGCTGCGCCTGCAGCGTGCGAGCCCCGAGCCCAGCGCATCGCTCACCGCCCTGCCCGCCTGAGAAACGTCCCTGCAAGCACCACCGGTTCTGCTGGGAGACACTTATGTGTGTTCAGACTGGGGCTGAGGTTGGCCAGATGTCGGTTTTTCCTTTCTGTTCGTTTAGTTGTTAAGTGCAACATCGTAATCCTGATTATTTAGGAAATCCGTGCAGCGGTTTCTGAAGACCGTGCTCCTGTGTTAGGTCAGGGCATGTGAAATCTGTCCTCTTCAGAGTAATGTAAGAGTGGCTGAAAGGCTCTCTGCCAGCTGCTGCTCTTTTAAGGTAGCAGCCATTCCAGGGCTGCCCTTCCCTGACACACACAAACCATCAGGCAGTCGGATCCTCCACAGCACGCTGCTCTTCTTCACATGTACTCAGATGGAAAATGAGTTACACGAAATTCAGGATCTGAACACCTTCACGGACAACGCTGACCTCAAAAGAAAGAGCAGAAGGAAAATTCAGAGTACCTGTGCTCATTCCTTCCTACTGCAACTGTGGCTCCACTGCAGCTCACCCCACCACTGTTGGTTGCACGTCAGCATGCAGAGCACACGGCATACAGACATGTCTAAGGAAAATGTATCATTAATTTCTCTCTTTGTCCACGTGCAGTTTGTATGACTTCTTTTCTACATCTATTTTTAAATTGCTTCTGGGATTCTGTATGCCAGGTACTACCACTGTGCTGCTGCAGACGGCTGCAGAATCTGCTTGTCAAGACCATGAAAAACTTGTATGGAATAGGATAGGGAAGCACCTCCACAAGTCAGCAGGTCCTCACCCAGCCCTAAGGCCAGAGCAGCTTATGTACATCCTAATGACAGCCACTCACCCACCCTGCTCTGAAACCCTCTCTCCCTAGACAGCTTGTCCCTTTGCTTTGCTTCACTTTTTCCTTCCCAACCACCTTCCTATCAGCCCTGAACGTCATTTCTGAGTTATCAATGTGAAGCACAAGACAGCCTATTTCCTTTCCTTAGCTCTTGATAGAATTATTATATTTTTTTTTGGTGAACTCTCACTTCCAAGCCATCAGGACTGGTCTCACATGCACCAACCTGTGCTGGCCGCATAGCAGCTGCTACAGCTGTGCAAAGAAATGCAGAGCAAGGAACTGACCTCACAGATGGGTGCAAAGCCCTGCTGCCAGGGAGTTCTGGCGAGAGAATAAGAGTATTCTGAGACAATGCCGTGCCTTCTCCCTTGGACCAAATCCTCATAACTCTTTCCATCTCACTTGTACACTACTCCTTGGCACTGCGCTGCTCTTCAGCCATGCAGGGACTTGTGAAGCCAGAAGCTCCTTTCAGAAGACAACGCTCTGTCTTGTGCTTTTCACCATTTATTCACACTATTATCCACACAACCGCCTATATCTGCTGTCAGCCCAGACCTATAGAAGTTACTTTTAAAGAACTCCATCCTCTGTGCTGAGTACTGACATGGAGTTTGGCTGGGCCCTGGGCACTGCTGGGCTTCAGAAAGCATAACTCTCCTATGTATTTTCTAAAACAATTTTTCCTCTTTTTAGCACACAAAGTGGTGATCAATAAACATGTTGCCTGAACACAGCCACACAACTGAATATGCAGCTGTGGCTTAACCTGCACGGCTGGATGAACAGATTCACTACATCCAACATCCCCTGCATGAGGATGGCCCTCAGCTGTGTCTTTAAAAATCTGGGACAGCAAGACACGCTTCATCCAGAGGAAACTGAGATGCAGACTCTTCTGAGAATGATAATATGTTCAACAGTTATTTTATCTGAACAGAAAGAAAAAGGCATCAGAACTCCAATTTTAGGAAGCAGGAACGTTCTGTCTAACAATCACAATCATCCACACTGCACATTAAGCTCTCCTAAATTGCATCTATCACACACAAAAGCCACATTGCTGTTTGCCAGACAAGGAAGAAGGCAGAACTGGTTAATTCAGCATCCCCTGCCCCTGCCTTTACAACACGTCCAGTACACATCAGGAATTATTAATGCAATGCACACCTGAGTGCCACAAGCCCGGGCACACAGCCCCATATGCTGTCAAAATTGATGTGAGTGCTGCAGGAGCCTTTGCTTTGGCTGTGAAAGGCTTGTGAGAGCACCTCTCCCCGCAGTACCTGACGTGGAGCTCGCAGCACCAACCACACAGCTCTGCTCAGCCTGACAGCTCCGTCTCTGCCTCCCAACAAGCTCTGCTCTCTCCCAGCCACTCCACTCGCTGTAACATTTTTAGCACTGTGACGTACTGTCTTATGTGCAGTAACACGCTGTACTCCATTTGTGTGCGCTTCCGTCTGCTGCATGAATTCTGCCACTTAAACTGTGCTAGAAAAATGAGGCAGGGAACAGTGTACCAAGGCCTCCCCCACTCCTTCCCCACCTCGCCAGGCAAGCTGCAGTTCCACAGCTTGTCTCAGCCGTGCTCAATAAAAGACACCCACTGCCGCCTGTCCTCTGGTCACTGCAGGTGGGATTCCATGCATTCAGCCCTGTGACAATAGGGGCACAGCCACTCTGAGCCATGCTGGTCAAGCTGAACAGCACCAGGATCTGCTGCTGTTGAACAGGCTCACTCACTGGGATGCTACAGAAACAACTCTCCTTGCCTTCCCTGATTTCCAGCTTAAGACCTCGGAGTCTTGGTATCCTACAGCCTGAAATGTATTAACAACACATTTCTTTTAAAAGACTCAGATAAAAGAAGAGCCCTAAAGGTAATTTGTCATAAAAGAGACTAGAAGTCCCTTGGCTATGAACACCAAGAAACAGGATGTCAGTGAATAGCTACAACATGAATAATTCAGATGGTGCTTTTAGGGATCAAGCATTCCTCTGCTTTTGGAGTAACAATGGTACCAGTGCTGATCTCTGGGTGAAGGACAGCAAATCTGAAGGGGATAGGTAGCGACAAGGCACATCAGTGCAGTCTCCAGCTTCCTTCTGGTTCCTGTTTCATAGTAAAGCAGACAAAGGCAGGCAGCTCAGAAACTAGTTGTCATTGGGACTGCTCCCTCACAGGCACTCATGGGAAAACCAGAGCAAGCTGTGGCTTACAGGCACAGCAAGAGCCAGAACACAAGCGAGAGGCACAGGATGCCCAGCACAGGCTGCCTTGAGCCCAACACCACAGCAGCTGCAGGAGAAGCAGGTAAGGTAATCTTGTGATGGGAAAAAGGGCAATGATGCGGCTAACAAGAAGCTTCCTTGCTGGACAGGCAAGCTCATCTCAACAATTACAAGAACAGACCTCAACGCTTTTGCTCTCTTCACCTGCTGGGCCTTTCTAAGGTAAATGTCACCTCAGCTCTCTGTAAGTTAATCATCTCTGCAGCAGCCAGCAAGAACAAAAAAACCTGACAAGTAGCATGTATTAGGGACCACAGCAGCTAGCAGCCTTTTGTTCCAGGCCCATTTTTGTCTTTCTGCTCCATTTTCAGAAAGAAAAGTGGTTGGCAGGAATAAGTTCTACACAAGTCCAGAATCTGAATGTCTTGTGCAGCTTGTTGCTTTCTGGATGTCTTGTGCAGCTGCAACAAAACTCAGCCAAAACAAGATGTAGGTTGTGCAAGAACTTGGACAGAGCTGCTGAATCCCAAAGGTATATTTGAGAGTTACTCTTCTCTGCTGAATTCTTTCCCTGTGGTGATATCGGTGCTGCCACGGGACTGCCTGGTAGGCACATGTTACATGGGGAGCTGCTCTCTCATGCAATTTGCTAAATATGTACTTTGAAAACACTGCTGCAGAAATCTGTACCCAGTACAAGGGATGGTTTGGATGAATTGTGAATGGAGATACCTATGTGAGATCTGTGGAGGATGAAGAAAGTAAGACTCCGAGCTGAAAGATCATGCCACAATAAGATGCAAGTCCTAGAAAGTGTAAGAAAGCCATCCAAGAAACAGTCTGTTGGAAAGAACAACTCAGAAGCCACAGTAAGGACGAGACAGATGGTGTTCCTGGTCCCTGCAGCACGCAACCCAGGCTGGCAGAGCACACCAATACATGAGGCTTGGCGCCTGCACATTGAGCCAGGGGGAGAAATCTAGAAGCCTTAATGACTGAAAATTGGTTTCTCTGAAATAAATATCACCTTCCCCCTCTATAAGGTCTCACATTGAGTTTTATTAATTTCCTATGCTAGTGCACAAGTACTGTGCAGGATAAAAGCTGAGTAATGTGCTTGGGGAAATTTTTTTCTTAACTGCAAAAAAAACCCAAAAAATCAGTGGAGCAGTGCACTGACATCATCAGCTCTCTCTCGTGTGCTGTATGAGCTCACATTCCAGCTCCATCCTGCAGATCAGCTAACCTTCCACATACTTCAGCCTTTGGATCACACCCTGAGATGAGTATTTTCCTGAAGGAGGGCCTACCATATCTGAGAAGTAT
The DNA here is from genome assembly GCF_951394365.1 of Tetrao urogallus. Classification (NCBI taxonomy): domain Eukaryota; kingdom Metazoa; phylum Chordata; class Aves; order Galliformes; family Phasianidae; genus Tetrao; species Tetrao urogallus. The sequence goes on from NC_136829.1 coordinate 5,797,185, forward strand.
ATCCCTATACAAGGTCTTTCCATACAATGATCCAGATTTCATGCATTACAAAATTATGACAACCACACTGCAAGCACTGCTGCTCAAAATCATGCAGTATATCTTTGACTGTGATTCTCTGCTCTGCAACAGAGCAGCTGGAGCTAGCTGCAGCCAGCCCAAGTGAACATGACAGAACTCAGTCTTGTCTTGGTTGACAGAGAGCAGGTAGCAAAGTTTTACTGAAATGTTTATCACTTCAGTGGATCACCTCCGGGAGTTGTCATTTAGTCCTTAAAATGCAGAGGATCAGGAAAACAATGAACTCTGGAAACAAGCTCTTCCGGAAAACAGTGTTTGAATCCATCTTCTTCCCTCTGTGTGCATACCAAAGAGGTAAATGGGTAGGAAGAACCAAGGTAACCTCGTGCTGCTGAAGATCAGGTTTCTAACAGTCACCAGCAAAAGCTCCCTGGCCTAGGACTATCTGCATAAGTCAAAAACCAGCAGTGAAAAAAAAATAAACTTGCCACAGCTAACAGTCATATGAATCTTCATTGTACTTCCCTGGGAAGGCATCTACAGCAAACAGGAGAAGCCAAGAGAAGTCTGATTCAGCAGAATACATTTTTGCCCCTTGAAGCTATTCCCCAAACACTTCCTTTCTTTGCCACAGGAAAAAAAAAAAAGGCAAAGGAAATCCCCTCCCACCACGTTCCAAGAGAATAGGGTGCTCTCAGCTCTTTGTACTCACAGCCCTTTGTTATCAGCCATGGCTCAGACTGATAGCCACAGTTCCCATGGGCTCTCCAAGATCAATTATCCCACCTGAACAAAGCATCCAGGAATCCCTTATCACACACATCAGAGAAGCAGAGCAGGAAGCAGCCCACCCCAGCGCAGGGGCTGGTGAGGATGCTCCAGCAGAATTTGAGGCTTGAATACCAAATGTCAGACATGTTCTAATAAAGACATTTGGATTGCAATGCAGGATTTCTCTGCCACACTGATAGCTACGTGCTGCTTGCCTTCAGGGTGTTTGTATGGGTGCAGCACTGTCTTGGCAGAAATATCTTCTCTCCAGGAACGACCAGCCAAAAAAGCCAGCAAATGCAAGGACAGGATACAGCAAAGAATACCCTTCCCTGAAGGACAAGCAATGTAAATATAAAGGGAAAAATATTTCACTCTGCACGAAAGCAGATTCTTGCCTCACAGTGCCAAGGGACCGAACTTAATCACTAATCCTCTGAATCTCAGAGCAGAAGCAGAACTCCAAGCCACAGGACTGTGGTGGTGTAGATGGAATATATCCCCCGAGACAACAGCTCACTGAAGAGATAAAGTACATCATGGCTTCAGAGCGACAAGATTGCTATCGCAGCCTGTGCCTCATTACTATTTCCAACCTTCAGCACAGACCTGTGATGCCTTTCCAGGATTAGCCTACTTCCAAAGCTAAAGAAAGTATCTCTTAATTTACAGCCTGTTACTTATTTAACACCGGAACTGCATTAATTATTTGAGGGAGCCTTTGGTCTATCCTGGTATTCTAGCAGTACAGTGTACATGGAATATCACACAGAACTCAAGAGCGTGTACAGAGTGAAGCCATGCATGGCACCAGACTTAACCAGAACACATTTTAGGTATATAAACATTTTGGTCTCATACCCAGAAACATGGAACTATGTGATATATATTGCCTACCCTTTTTTAATACTGGTTTGTTTTATGGTATTTTTTTCCCCACTTCCAAGATTCCCATGAATGGCCATCATAATCAAATGATGATAATTTCCATATATGGCTTCAAATAATGGAAATACAGAAAATGGAACTAAAGACAAGGCAGTTCCTGAAGTTCTGGACCCTGATGCTTTGCATTCAGTTACAAATGCAACAAAGTGAGTCGTAACTTCTTGTGGTTAAAACCTGGTTCTAAAACACACTTTTTAGGACACTACTCAAATCCAAAAGAAAAGTTCTTCAACAAGAACTTGTAAATACAGTTCTTAAACTTTAATATCAGAGTCACTGTTTTGTCACTTGCATCATTTTCATCACCTCAGCACACTTTTGTTTCCCAAATCAAAAATGTATTCTGCAATAGGGGAGACAGAGAGCTACCAAGCAATGTTGAAGACTACTGGCTTATAATCTATTTACCAGTAATGAGCCTCAGCTATTCACCCTGAATTATTCTTCTAAAGGCAGAGCTGTTAAAAGTAATGGGTATCAGCTTCAGCTCAGAATAATGAGGACACTTTAAAAAGTATATAAACAGCTGGAGTATGTGCCAGCTATGCAGGAAGAGGGAGCAATGTGCTCTGCTCTAATTGGATGGGCAGTGCAACTGCAGCATAAACGAGTCACACACACACACCTAAAAAAACCTAACAGGTACAAGAGCAGCGCAATCATCCAGCCCACTTTCAGTGACTTACTTTCCCTCTGATCCATAGCTGTTCATGCTGTCCTCAATGGACTCGTGGCTGGCCTGGCGCACGGTCCGGCTGGGCATTTCCACAGCCAGCCCTGTTTCTGTGCTCCTTTGGATGGCTCCTTTGAGTCTCCGACCATCCCCATCTGGAAACAAAAGAAGAGAAGGGGCAGTTAGCCATTGTGCTCAGAGCCCTTTGCTGTAACAGAGCGAAGGAGAAGCAGAGGAGGCCTTGCAGAAGATCAGCCTGGCAGCACTTTGCTCTCACGCTGTGCTCTGTTACTCAGCCTCGTCAACTGCTCCCAGCCATCTCTGGAACAAAGCCCGACATCCAGCAAGCCAGTGCCCAGCAGATACTCAAAATATACATAACACCCTACCTACCTCAAGTATTTGTACCAATTAATTATGCATTGAGTCCAGGTGCACACAGGCACGCAAGGTGGCTCTATGCACAGATCTACTCAACTCATGAGGACAAGCAATAACACCCACAGGCAGACCGAGGTGTGCTGTGTGACCAAGCTCCAAACATCTCCTAAACCCCACAGCAACTACCTGTGAGGAGCAGCAGAGAGCCACTGCTCCATGTCAGCAGGAAAGGAGAAGGCCAGGCAGCAGCAGGGGTACTGAAGGCAGGAGCCATCCCAGATGGACAACAGGGGAATAGAGGGGCGCAGCCAAAACACTCCCCAGTGTCAGCACTTGGGATGGCATCAGCAGGGAAACCCCAGAGAGCACCATTCCCACTGCACATTGCCTGGGTCAGAGCGCAGGGAATTAAGGAGCTTCTCTTCCCTCCTGGGTGCAGCCTTCAGAGGCTCAGCCCTCTGAAATTAAAAGCTGCTATTTTCATCCTTCTTCTCTAGCAGTCTGTTTCACAGAACAAACCACGTTATATAATGAACATGTAATGAATATCATTACTATTAATTGCTTTTGCTGGCACTAGAAAGCTCCAACCCTCATCCCACATACAGGACTCATCTGCACCACATCAGCTCCGAGTCTTCCGAACAAAGCAGAATATCCAAGTCCATTCAAAAGTGCCCATCTGCTAACCAGGATTCACACAACAAACCTCCAACCCACCAACACAGTTTCTCTTATCTTACTTCTTGCTACCAGGCTGACGGCACTGAGGAGGGAATGCAACACTGCTAAGTCACAGTGCTCTCAGAAACCCACCAGCTTCCCGGCACCCCTTGCTAAAGAAATGATGAAGCTACTCAGACCGAAGAACTCAAGATCCCCAAATATTTAAAAGAATAAGTCATTCTCTGCTACTTTAGAGAGACACAAGGATATCTGTAAGAACTTCTCTAAAAGATGCAGAACACTTGCTTGTGCAGCAAGCTGCTTAACCTAATAGCATTTTTCTTTGGGTCTCAGTCTAACAGGCATTTTCATAAAAATAAGTAAGATATCAAAATACTTCTAATCCTACTTCTCCAATTTTACCTGCAATGAAATGCAAAGAGAATTTTTTTCTTTTTACATAAACTCAGCCATAAAGTCTCTTTTCTTCCAGTACCCCGAGGTTTCCAGCTGGGTGAGCACATTGGCCCCAGGGCTCTGTACCAGCTGCCATCCCCACATATGGTGCTGCATGGGTATGCATGTCCCTGTGGGCTGACAGAACAGAATATATATGTTTTCTGTTAACATTAACTACAGTTTGTATTGTTTGTCTGCCTACAGCAATGCATGAAGCGTATTGTATAAATCAGGAAGTCACACAAACGTAAAACAGATATTTTTTAAAGAGCTTTCAAACTCCAAACCTTCAGGCAAGAACATTAATACAGGCATCAGCAAAAGCAAAGCCTAAGCAGCCTCGCATACTTCCCCAGCTGCTGCAGAAATGCTCCCTTTGATGCTTCTTCTACAAGCCTGTACAGTTTGCTTTGGTCCCCCAGTGGAGTTTCTAGGTTCCCTTCAGAGAGCACCCCACAGCCTGACCTGATGCTCCCTGTCATTCCTCACACCGACCTCCACAAACAGCCTTTCTGTCACCCATGTCTGTCACTTCCCAGCCCACCCCTACACAGGTGCTCTCTGCACACATCTTTCTGCACCTGCTAGGTTAGCAGATGTGAGAGCTTTGCTAGGCAAGCAGATCCAAAACAACTGATACATATGTTGAAGTTAAACAATGGAAAAATGTTCACTTGCCCAGCTATAGAACACTGCTTAAAAAAAAATCTGCTTAAAAAAGATCTCTAGATTATTTCTCCAAACTAATTAGGCACAACGCTTAGAAGACCATGCATCCACATCTGACACCAAGACAGTGGCCTGGGACACAGCATGGCATGATGGCAAGTCAAGGTATGCTTGCTGCTTTCCATCACCCGTGCTGACTCAAAGCTGGGGGCTGGGGCACTGCCATCAGCCACCCTGCTCAGCATAGGGCAGGGGAATAAGAGGAGGGAAAAAGGTAATTCTGAGCTGCTCTCACTTGCCCTTTGTGGCTCCCTACAGGTGGGCACTTGTCAGTATTCCCAATCACGTTCACAGCTATGCCACATAGATATTTAAAAGAATAAAAAAATTAAAAAAGATAACGATAATGGAGAAACTCTGGAAAAGAAGCCAGGAATGAGTCAATGCAAAGGATGAGCTGCTATCATAGAGACAAGAGCCTTCCACCATCCATCAACTGCTGCAGCTAACTAACTACCTCCAGTCACTCTGCAGAAAGTTTCCCCAGCCTTGTTCTCCTTCAGTCTTCTTGGCAGCAACGTCTCTCAAACAGAAGGAGCTGAACTTTTTGGCTGATGTGCCAAAAAACGAAGCTCCAAACCACCTCAGCCCAAACCAATACTGAAACAGGCTAAGGGTGTGCAATGAGCACCAGAAATAGGGCACAGGCTCCTAACCTGCTTAAACCCTTCAGTCAAACTCTGCCTATGGTCAGAACACAACAGCAATATGTTATTTTACTTCCCTCAGTCAGGAGAGCAGGATCAGAAATAACATAATGGGAAAAAGAGTCGTTGCAGAATTAAAACTGTTATGTGCACTGCTTGTCTGCAGGCTGAAAACATTTCAGAGGCAATGGTCACCTGCCCTGGCCAGTGCAGAGAGGCAGAGCTGAGCCTCCTCTCTCAGCTGAAGCCCTGTGCTTTGCAGATCACACAGGTAGATGACAAAACCCCGGAGTGCTGCCTGGCAAAACCATTTGCCTTAATTGTTACAAGAGTGGTACTGTGATTTTCTGCAGCGCCTCTAGATTTATTCCCTGCACCTTTTCCAATTAAGCAGTGAACACCGAGGGTTCTGCAGCAGGGCAAGTACACAGGGCAGCATGCAGCATGAAGCAGATCCAGGTACAGAATGACCTTGGGAAGGAGAAATGCTCTGCCCAAATCACCAGGCTGACAGCACCCAGCATGGCGGGGATGCTAAGAGCCAGAAGGGACCAGCAGACCCTTTGCCAAGCTGGCTGTGCTGGCAGGTGCTTCCATTTCACTATTTCATGTTCTGCTCAGCCAAACAATTTATGTTTATCTAAAGAATATCTTCTATAGAGGCATCCACTCCAGACTGGAAGATAGAGAGACGCAGTATCTGCTGCTCGCCTGCACAGCTTATTTTACTGCTTGATATTTAAAGATGTGACTGAAGTTTGCCCGGCTCCAGCTCTCAGCCATCAGCTTTTTAATGCCCTTCCCCACCACAAGGGCTGCCTTGTGTTCTCACTAGAAAGGCTCTTCTGCAGCATAATCAAGTCATCTCTCAATCTTTTTTGACAAGTTAAACAGACCGAGGTCTTTATGTTTCTCATGCGCTGGCATTTTTTCCCTCCTGCCCTTGAATCATTTTAATGACCTTCCCAGCTTTTAAACACCCTTCAGAGAACAAGCGCACAGAACTGGAGCCTGCATTTGATCACACACCGAAAAAAAAAGAAAAGAGGTAAAATTCAGCTGGTGCTCTCATTTTGACTGCTGCTGTTTGCATCTCCCCAGACCACAGTAAGCTCTTGGCAGGGCAGCACTCCTCACCGGGATGCTGTGCACTCTGTGCCTGTCCTGCTGCTACAACCCTGGAGAACATAACATTAAGAAATACATAACAAACAAAAAACACATTTCTTTTAAAGGAGACAACTCAGTAAACTGTCTATACAGCTCTATACAGCTCTCCTACTCTCAGTACTACTTACCTTGGTAACATGCACATCACCTGTGAATTCAGTAAGGTTTACATATATGCTTGCTCCATACCAAATGAAAGTGCTGAACAGCAGCAGACCTGCCTGGATGCCTGCCTGGATGCCTACCTGTGCGACCTGGTGTAGGGAACCTGCTTTGGCAGGGGGGTTGGACTCGATGATCTCTGGAGGTCCCTTCCAACCCCTACAATTCTGTGATTCTGTGATTTAACATGCCTCCAATCTTAGAGGATTTTCCTTGCCAAGTGCTTTCTGAGCACCAAAGAACATCTGTGGTCTATTTATCACTTTCCCATTTGTAGGGTCATGTTGTTCTAGCACATAACCCTTACATATGCATCACATTTACCCAGATACCTGCTTCTACTATAACAAGGGAAAAAAGACCCATTTTTCTTCAATCTTACTTGATTTACATTAATTATATTTCCATCGTTGTGTTCTTTATTAATTACACCTTATTATCACGATTCTCCTAGTTCTGTCTGGGAGTAACATCAGACCACCAAAACATGAGTTTCTTCTATATGGATTAATGATGGATGGAGGGGTGACCATGGAGCATAGCATCCTTTGAAGCATCTTCTTCCTTAAACACATCGTCGCTTGCCAACTGCACTGAGGCATCTCAAGGAAGATGGAGCTCCTGCAGTACAGCTGACCACCACCTCAAACTGTGCCTTCACCCTGGAGGTGGGAAATACAGTAAAACAGTCCCTGTCCGTCTGTCCCCCAAGGAAACAGTGACTATCACTCATCCTCTCTTCCCTATCACCTAACACAACTCATTAAAGCCCTTTCTCTCTGCAGCAGACTGATCTCAGTGCTCAGAGAACACCAAATCTTGAAAATCTACGCAAGTTGTGCAATAGCTCATTCCAAGGTCACGATTACATAATTAGTGCTATCACCCAGAATTGCAGCACAGTAGCTGGTTACTGAGCCGACATTTGAGGGACACTGTGCCCCTTCCACTATCCTTATGCCACCTCTCATCACCTCCCCACTGCTTCCTTCCTCCCCACTCAGGTGCTTGGTATCTTCCTTCTCTTTCCAGTTTGTTTTTCATTTTTTCCTCTGTTTGCTGAATGCTACCAACGCAAAAAGCATGATGTATGTGCTAACGGCCCTCCCACACTTTAGAATTAATTGCTATTGATTTAACCCTTAAATTAGGAATTGACTGGATTTCAACTCCATCAGCTTTGCTCCTAAATTAACCAGCTGCCTCCATGCACGGAACACACTGCTGCCAAAGCACATGACCCGCAGCACCAGTGAGGCCACCCAATACACCTTACACATCCATCAGGACAGCCTGGTCAGCTTTTTGCCTTCCCAAACTTGGAGTGTAAGGGGAAAAAAAAACGGGAAGGAGAATCAGCTGGTTGCTGACTTGCAGGTTACATTTGCTCCTATTGCAAAGCTCTGGACAAAATAATAGTCCATCCTTTTCCAGCAGGACCAGTCTGAGCCTGAGCAAAGAGGATGCATTTCTACTCATGCTCCTACCCACGCCAAGCAGCATGCATTGATCCGCATCCCTGCGTGCTGCAGGATATTGGCCTGAGAGCACTCAGCTCTCTGCCTTCACACCTGGGTCCCCCAGCAAATGAATTATCTGCTCTGCTCCAAAGCAAGGTCTGGGTTCAAAGCAACACTTACACAGCATTGAGAACTGACAGCCCCAGCAGGGGCACGGAGAAAAACCCATGTGATAGAGGTGATGCACCCTTGGGAGCCAGCTGTGGACTGTGTGTACAAGAAGAGATGAGCAGCAGAGTTCTGCAGAAATGAGAGGAAAAATGAGACAGCAGTGTACCTGCTGCATCCATGGTTCAAACATAGCCCTGCCAGCTGTTCCATCTTCCTCTGCTTTACTCTTACGGTCAAAAGCTAAGAGAAGGTTCTTTCTTCTTCATGGAGGTTTGCCCCAGAAATAATGTAAGTCAGTCTGGGGCTGAAAAAGGAAAGCCACCATGCACTTATCACCTGCTGAGATCAGGAAGAAGGGTCCCAAGTCCAGGTGCTGCCCTTTGGCACATCTCTGGGCATAAGGCAAAAGACTCAGGGATGGGGGATCTTCACACACCATGAGGTTCTGCTGAACCACTGACCACAATCAGCTGTGAGATTAATAAAAACTGCACTGTTCAGAACAAAAGCAAAAAATCCTCTCCCAGCCGAGCACAAACATCCAACATCTGTGCAGCCCGGCACGCACTGAGCAGAGTGGCTGCAGCTGTTGGGTGTGCATTGCAGGCCCTGAACATGGGTGTGCGTTCAGAGCGAGCCAGGCTGCTCTCCTACTGCTGAGGAAGAAAGATGTAAGTGCTGGATTGTCGGCAGCTTAACAAGATGAACTCAATCTCATCATGCCTGGCAAGCTCTAACATCCTGCCAAGTATTCCCAACGTCGACATCCTAATGGAGTGTGAATTATGAGCACCTAAAGAGAGGCAGTTTGTACTGTGCTCCAGAACATGCCAGACTATCATCACAGCCTGAGTAATCCACCAGAAATGACAGAAAATGGCTGGGGATAAACAGGGGCACTAATCAGGCTGCTAGCTTCGTTCCCCTTGCCCTACTTTCAGCTGCTATCAGAGTTACACCCTTCTTTCCAAATGAAACAGAAAATCTTCCATGGGGCAGAAAAGATAGTTTAACACATTAATTCTTAATCTGTGCAGATTAAGTACATCCATGCAGCTGGGAAAGGACAATCACTCTTCCTTCTCCCATCCCACTATTTGCCCCTGTCTTTTCTCCCCCAACCCAACAGGCACTGACTGCACCCTGCCAAGATGACCACCAGTAAAACCAACTCTCCCCACGATCCATACTCCTTCCGCTTTCTCCTGATCAGCAAGACAACCAAAAATCAGGTAATTTTTATCAAGCAGGTAGTAGAAGGCAGCAGGCACCTGGCTACAGCCTTAAGGCTCCATCCATTCCTCACCCCCTGAGCGTGGGATGCACACAGGAAAGCTTCCCCTGCTGACGCTGTGTGGCTGAGCAAGGCACAGGAGGCCTGCAGGTCTTTATGAGGTCTTTATGTGCTGGCCTCCCCCCACAGCAAGATGCTATCCCCAGCTGCAGATCGAGTGGAGCATCACTAAACCACTGGTTTACATCTCGTCTTCCTGAGCTCCATCTGCAAATTTTAGACTAGAAAAATGAGATACACTCATTCTGCTCCATTTGAGTTTGAAAACTAACAAACAGTTTCCACGATGCTATTTTTAATGATTTGACCTTTTTGGAAAATTCATCTGCGTAAGAAAGAATTAAATGGCCAAAATTCTTATTTAGAGATTTCTAATGAAAGAATTCTGTAAAATTCAACAAATTGCACGTAGGCAGGAAAATGTGAGATTTTCTCCTTTGCTGACAGAAGAGACAAAGCTAAGAAACCAGAAGGGAAACATATCCATCCCATTTGCCAATGGCTTTTAAGGAGATTTTTGACTATGGTAAAGTCTTATGTTTTTCACCACTAAAAAAAGAGTTAGAGTATCATAAGACTACGAAAACTGATCATTTCTTCCAGAGTATTTCATGGAACTGCTTGCAGCAAGATCTGACTCCTCAGAATTCTTTCCATGGGTCTCTCTTTCGTTTGCAACTGGAGATCCAAATAGCTTTGTCTGATGGCTGGTTCTTCACTTTCGTAAGAAAATAGAACATGCTGCCTCCTCTTCCCCCAGCCTGCCATGCTTCGCAGGAAAGAGTCTGATTAAATGAAAAGTCCGTATGCATACAGAACATTCCCTGCTGTAACAATTCCTCAGCAGCCTACTGATGAGACACCAGCAATTCCCTGCCTGCAGGCCCGGCTCTCCAGGGACAGAGAAGCACAGGGCTGCTGATGCTGCAGCTCCCAGACATGTCCCCAGCCCTTCCACACCTTCTCCTTCTTAAGCGTTCAAGTGAAGACTGATTAGTTAAAAAAATCCTTGCTATGGTATTTATAATTGCAATAAACTACATGTACAATCATTGCACAGCAGTGAGGCGATCCCTTCTTTCCACTTCTTGCATTTTTGTGGTCTAAGAGTCACCCAGGGTTTATTCACCCCTCTTTGACACTCACACAGCCCCTGGGGTCAGCTATCCAAGTGCACTCTGAGACCAGGAATGTTGAGCTGCTGGGCTTGGAGAACAGGTCTGAGTGGCACAGCCACAGGTAACAATAAATAATACAAATTATTTAACCACTGCATGGCAATACTTATTCCCTATTAAATTGGTATACTGCATCTGACATTTTCCTCCAAGTGTTTTAAGGTGATGTCTTTTAAGTTCAAAACCTAAAACTTTGCAAGCTATGAGATTTGGGCATGGAAAAAATAGGAAAGGCCAAGGGGTGAGTGGCTATAGCTTGTCTGCCAGGGTCATGCCAGAGCTTTCCTGCTGTTATCTCAGGAGGGCCAGAGGCACAGATCTGTGTCCCTGTCCTTGGAAGTCCTCCAGCAGCCCAACCAAGTTATAAAGGCCAGGTTGGGATTTCTCCTTAATTACAAGAGTGTTGAACCAGAGCACTGTCCCAATTCTGCCATCCATCTTACCTATTAATAACTCCTTATGAGGACATTGCTTAAGTCCAGGGTCTGAAATATGAATGAGCCTGAGCTGCAGAAAACCTCTCAATTTAGAAGAGGATCACAAAAATGAGGTGACTTCACACACACACACATAAAAAAAGCAGCTAGAAAGCGTCACTATAAGAGAAGGATGGCATGAGATGAAAGAGCTGCCCTGCCCACGCTTCGCTACACCAGGGAGCTCTGCAAGACACTGCGCTGCCCTTCCCGAGTCCTCAGGGCACCTAAAGTTTAGTTTTGGTACAGACTAAATTCAGAGGAAAGAGAACTGACAAGCCCAGATGCCTTAACAACATTTTTTCCTTCTCTTCTGTCCCACTGAAGCTCTTCTAAGAGCAAGCCACTTTATCAAACCTGGATGTGAACGAACACAGTCAGCAATGGTCTTGACACAATGAATCATACAATCTTTTGTTTGTTTGTTACAAACAATTAAGAGCATAGACATTTCTTTAGTGGGTGTGAAGCCACAGAACCTTAAAGTCATTCAGAAACTGGAATCATGGCGCAGAATCACACTTCGAATAGCATTTGTGTTCAGCTTGGGCTGGAATTACTTCATATTTTCCTTATGGAAATGAATGATCAAATTCACAGGAGTTGACTTTAATTATACACACTGTGTAACTTGTGTCCATTTGGAAGCAATTATTTGATCCACCGTGGAAGCAGAGAGAGGGAGAAGATGATCTGGTTTCCAGAAGGGACAAACAACCCCAGGCGTTCAGCTTCTCATTTCAGTTGCATCAGCTGACACTGCCACGTGCATCAGACTTCAGCAAAGGTGCTTTCACGTAATATCTGCAAATGCTGAGAAGTGAGAAGGCCAACGCATTTTTCCTTTCTAATTCTACACACTGCTTTGACTCCAGGAAGATCATCCTTGGCAGGTCCACAGCCATCAGTGCCTGCTGTGCCAGGCAGCTGCCACACACCCCACTAGGGATTACCTCAGCACAGCACGAGGTCCAGGCTCTGCCCACCATGGCCATGACTACCGGCTGCAGGCATCTCTGGGCAGCTGGGACAGAGGGGTCAGGCTTCCTAGGCCTGGGAGCAGGATAGGACCAGCCATCACAGTGGAAACTCCTGCTGCAACATATGCAACTCATGGTTACTTCAATGAAAGCAGACAAAGCCCCAGGTGACAGCACCAGGTCAGCAGCCCTGTCAATCACACTGCTTTGACAAGCATCTCCAAATGGTGACCAGTCAGCCATCTGTCACAGAGAAACACCACTCAGTAGCAAGAACTGGGACACTGACATCTCATTAGCAGGCTCCTAACAAACATCATATGAATAAAAAAATAATAAGTCAGGCAAAATCCTTCTCACCCTGAACTTAGAGAGATGCACACTGCCTTGCATCCCACTGAAACTCTCCCACAAACATGGCAGACACATAGCTGCCTCCCACATCTGTCTTCTGCACGCAAAATAAAAATCCCTGCTGATTTGAATTACCCAATGACACATAACACAGCAGCAGGCTCACCAGAGGCCCACGATTTGTGCCAAGTCCATTTTGTAAAAGGAGCAGAGAAGAACAAAGTGCTGCAGAGGACCTTGCCGATTCCTCTCTCTCGACCTCGGGAGCAGAAATGAGAACGGCTGATGGAGAAATACAAAAGAGGTAAGGCTGGTGATAAAGCCAGTGACAGTTTTGCAGACAACACTCACAGGAAGATCAAGCACATGTTACAGAGCAATATGATCTCTATTTAGAGGGAAGGAAGGTTGTAACATGGGAACTTATTAAGGCATGCAAGCAACACCTTTTCAGAAGGGAACACTGCGTATTAACCTTGCTTACGAAGCACCTGTGTCTGCACAACTTGCTTCACAGATCTGCATTTAACTTTTCCATTTATATTCTCACACTTAAAGACTGGGCCGATGTAAAAGGCCTTGGGATTTCTTGTCACGGGCACTGGCTGGGCCAGAGGAGGACATAGGAGCACCTCACACTTCAGAGACCCCAGGTCCCAACATGTTTACAGTCCCCAGTCATGATTAAACAGCACAAAGCAAACCCAGGAGCAAAATGTGTCCTCCCTCATCCTCTTGCAGAGCCACGCATTCAGGGCTCCATTTCCTTGCTGACAAAAAGGAGCATCACAGCAGCCTTCTCTCCACCAAGCAGCATGTAGAAATGTGCCACTTTTCTTCCTCCAGTGCCTTTTGTCGCTAGGGAAGAAAGCTGAACTCAGAACTTACCACTCAGCAAAGATGGAAATAGATATCCATTACTTTTATTTAAAAATTGAAATATCTTTGGAGCCTTTAAGCTTGTCCAGAGATAGCTAGCAAGTAAGGGATTCTAATTCATTAAGTTAAAAAAAGCCTTGCTGAAGTTCACCTTTAAAGATAAATTATACAATTTGAAGAGTTTGGGGAAAAACGCAGCTCATAAATTTAAAATCTGTATTGTAGATTCTGTTAATAATCTCTTTTGAAAAGCATTAGAAATGAAGATTACAAATTTAATAATGTAACACAGGGGAGGAATTATCCTCCTCCCCACATAAAAAGGCAATTTGTTCTTGCCTATAAATTGACTTTCTGTTAGTGCCATTGAAACCAGCATAATGTGCTAAAATTAGGGTCTGCCCCCCATGGCTCTGTGGCAACCCACAGCCAAGAACTTCTCACCCCAACAATTCAGAAGAAGGCTAACAAGGCGACACGGGCCTCCTCCCATTCAGCCACACCACCGAGCTGTCAGGTCACGGCGCTCAGGCTGCAACAGACTCAACATGACTTACACTGCTTCCACACTGCCCTTCCCTGCAGCTCACACAATGGTTCCGTGCATGTGGCCTCCCTGCTCCATCCACGCTCAATACAACACGACCTCCCCATCCCACGGAGCACCCAACTTCTCCCTCAGATGCTTCTGTCCAATTCCACATGTTCCTGCATGCAGCCGCCAATGCCCACACGGAACTCACTCAGAACCCTATGTTCAAGGAGCTCCTCCAACAGGAAATTGCATACAAACAGCTCTGCTGACAAATGTTAAAACTGCACCGTTGGGTCCCCACTGTCCCATATCCCACAGCTCCACTTCTAAGTTACCAATGGGTTACAACATTTCAGTAACAAAAGAAACCACTCTGCCACTTCTCAGTATCAGTACCAATCCATCTTACTTACCAGTCACACAATCTGAGCTCGGAGGAATGCATTTGTAACACCTGCTGGTGGTTCTTGCCATCATGTTCATGAATTGTCCCAACTCTTGAAAGCAAAGCAGCCAGCATTTGTTTGAGTCCCGAGGAGCAGCAGTGCTGCTCAGCATGCCCAGGAGGCGCCCTGTTAGCAGCAGGCTGGCATGCTGAATCAGCCTGGGCCCTCTGAGTGCTAATGGATGGCTGTGACAAGACATGCCTTCGCTCTGTGACAGGCCGCTTCTTAGGCTGCTGGATGACTCATTGCATGCAGTCATTAATAACTGCTTAAAAACTCCCCATTTACCTAAATGCTCAAAGAAGTTCAGTGGTTGGAATAATAGCAGAAAATGAACGCCAAGGAGATTTGTGATAAGCAAAGAACCCATTTACAAGTCTGATACATGCACAGAAAACACTTTGCAATCTCCACCACCCCTGGATTTGCCTTGCAGCCGAAGCAATCACTGGGTCACAACATGCATGGATGTTTGGTGCACGCCTTGTCCTTGGCCTACTTACAGAGCAGCACTGTATTTTGCTCTTGCTCTGCTACCCACTGCAACTAGAATCAGCTATAAGACCATACTTGATTTGGAAGTCTACTAAATGTAGTCCCATGGATCCATAAATGATTGCCACATCTTTCTGATACCCTGCAAGCCACATTCCTTCTCCAAGTGTCCTTCTGTTGTATCCCTTCTCCTTAGAAATTTTCTTTTACCAAACACAACTACCCTTTGAACATTACACAATATTGGTCTTTCATTTTCTACTGTAGATATGTGGCTTTCTCCCTTGCATTTTACTGTTGTCTAAAACAACTTTCCACTCCAGAAGCTCCCCCACTTTGCACAGCTGCCTAATGAACCTGAAGTGTGACATTTTGTTCTTCACAGGGAGGCATAAGGGAAGCTGTAAGCCACTGCTGTGAGATGAACTAGAAAACACCAAAGGCAGCAAGCCCTTCCCACCAGCCAGCACCAACACCCTCAATATCACCCACCATACGCTGCAAGTACACTGCTTGTACTAGGCTATCAATAACTCCATAACCAAATCTAAATGTCAGCTTTATGAAGCACAGACAAGCTTCTGGGAGCAAGAGAGTTCCCCAAACTCCAGAGTCATCCTATCTTCACTGTTGATACTCAGTTTCCTACTCCTACCTGGCTACTTGGATGCGTCGGTCATAAAACTGATCCACGATCCAAGAGGATGTAAATCCTGGAAAGACTTTCCAGAGCACTGCAAAACCTCCTCTGATGTCACCCAAACAGAAGGCTGCCAATCAGCACCAGCACTGGTCAACATTTTGCTCAGAACTTCAGGCAAACAAATCCATTTGCTGAAGTGCAGGAAGCAAAGATTAAAAAAAAAAGCAGGGAGGAATGAAGACCAAAGAAGTTTGAAGGGTTTATTTTTACCAGTAATCAATACCTTCTGGCAGCCTTCCTCCTGCTCTGACAATGCCAGTGAGTACAGTAACCCGTGGCAGTTTTGGTGCACTGCTCTACAAGCACTATTTAAGAAGCAAAATTTATTTCAGGAGAGAAAAAGAAAAAAGAACAATTAGAACTTCGACAGCAAGACTGTGACAGAGGATGAGTGTTGGGAAGACATTCTAAGTGACAGAGGCACAGTTCAGGAGCTCTGGTTTCTCTATCTCCCAGCCATGCTGTCCCTCCAGGAGCAGCCCCATGGAAATGGTGTGCAGTTCACACAAGATGTGCTCACACCTGCAGTCTGTGCTCAACATACCCCGAGCATCCACCCTGCACTGACACAGCTGTCCAAGCCAATCCATTACTAAATCAAAATGACAATAAAGCAGTTGGAAGGAGATAAATTATTGAACTCACAGCAATTTAATGCTCAAAGCCAAAACCAAACTGCAAAAGCTGGGAGCTGCTGACCACAGACTCTGGTGCTCCTTGGGACGGCTCTACTGACGTGCTTAGGCTGACAGTCCAGTGAAAACTGGAAAGAGAAAATGCTGCACCTCATCTCTTCCTTAAAACATGTCCAGTAATGACATCGGTTTTATCCCTCTGTACTGACTTTGGATACTCTCATATAACTGTTTCCCATCTTCACTCCACTGAAGCAAAGAGGCGGACGATGGGTAGATGACAGCAATCTATTTACTGCATCTGAACTCAATGTGTACACCCAGCCCTGCACAAGAGCCTGCTGAGATTTCTCCCAAGTGTAGTCCTTGGGATCTATTCTTTCATGGCTGGCTATTCCCATCAACTCCCATTGCAATGCAGCACAGGCATATGCCTCCAGGAGAGAACTGAACGCTTTAAATCCTTCCTGCCACAAGCAAAAGCATCCTGCATGGACGGCTGTCTTACAATGGAAAGGTTTTCTTATGGAAAGCATTATAAATAAACCATCCTTAGATAATTTCCCCCCCACATTTGAGTGTAACAAACAGAACTATATTCAAAGATCCCAATTATAAAGCAGGTGCGTGACAAACATTTCTCAGGCAGTCACCCATCCCAAAGGGACAGAACACATTCCATACTGATAAATGCTATATAGATGGTTATCTGTGAAGATTTACAGATTCCTCATATACACTCTGATGACAGAACTGACAAGACAAAGTCACTGCAGGCATCATTTTGAGCACTAATTACAGTGGCTGCAGACCACTTTCACCTCACAGCCCAGCCTCTGACACACCACAAATGAAAGGTTAAGGAATATTAACAGTGATTTTTTCCTAATAGCCAAGGCTGTGCGCTCAGCTCCCTCAGCTGCACCCAAAGTTTCCCTAACTTCAGTGCTTCCAATGAAAAAATTGTTTGAGTCCTGAGGAGCAGCAATGCTGCTCAGCATGCCCAGGAGGCGCCCTGTTAGCAGCAGGCTGGCATGCTGAATCAGCCTGGGCCCTGCTGAATGACATGCTGCAAATCTTCGGTCAAGCATCTCAGCATGACAGGATGGCATTTTGAGTTTCCATTGGCTTGCGCTGATTTGATACCAATCTTGACCTTTAAAGCACAAAACAATACAACAGTCATTCTCAGATCTTCTATTCTGTGTCTTAAAGGACGCAGCAGAGACAGGAGAAAGACAGGCACTATAGAAAAGAGAACGTCCACATTCTACTCCATGTCCTCAGCAGCGTATTTGCTAAATGCAAGACAGAGTTCAGCTCCTCCTTGAAAATCAGAATTAAGAAACAATGACAAGAAACCAGCAACAAATTCCAGCCCCAGATCAGGCAGCGTATCACAGACTTTGTCACATCTGCCATAAGACAGTCACAGCTACCCCCGATTCCCCAGTTATCCCTCAATACTTCCTATTGCACCACTATGAAAGATGCATCTTTCCAGGCTGTTTCTGCATACACAAAGCAGTTTTTCAGCACTAAGGAAACAATTCCAGTACAGAGGTACTTCCCTTAAGCCCCTAAAGCCACCAGTTAACAAATGTGATTCCAGAAAGTTTGGAAGCCCCCATGTCTAAGACATGAACTGGGTCTAACCCCAGAGCCAGCACGGCGACACAGATCCACTTGTGGAGTCTCCTGAACACAATATTGCCTGTTACTTCGGGGCAGCCATTACAGAGTCACAATATTTAGTCAACCTTTTCACTTCTACAGTCATTAATCATGCACCATTTAACTACTGGTTTGTCATTTACTCTCCTAATCCTTTTCAAATCTTTCTGCTTATTTTCACATCTTTTTTTAATCCCATTCTACGTGTCTTGCTAATTACACTCCTTCACTGTCATAGGCTGCTACAACACAGACACACTGAGCCAGAGGTGGCTTCATCACTTGCTGGCTTACACATCCAATGAAGAGCTGCTGCTGCAATATTTTAAATAAAGCAGTGTTACTGAAGATCACAAAGTGTACTTGATTGACTGGACAGCTACATCACACCCTACAGAAGGGAGGGTGAATAACTGGTTAGTGCTGTACTTGAAGACAGTGTTTCTAACCTTGCAAAGAACAGTAAGAAAGGGGAAAATTGGCTATGATTTCTGTACTCTTAAAATAAATGATTTTGCTCGTTTGCTTTCAAAGGGCCGTTATCTGCAGTTCCTGTTGGTCTCGGGGGACTCCCAGCCTCTAGAAGAGGGAACACAAGGCCAGCCTGAAAGTTGGAGGTCAGCAAAAGCTGAGATGTATCCAAGTGATAGATGCCAAAACCGAGTGATGGATGAACGAGATGGAAGCAGACATCACCTGAAAATTTAAATCCAATTGAATTACTCATGGCAAAAAGGAATAGAAGAGGCAGTGTGACATATATAATAAAGAAGGAGCTAAGGGAAACAGATGACTGCTGGGAGGAGCAGCAGAGTGGCTTCCAGAGGCACCCAGAGCATTACACAGACCAGAGTATGCAGGTCCACGAATTTACTCCATGCTCCCTCCTAGGAGAGGAGGCTGCAGGTCCCCTCTCAGCACCCAGCCCTATGAATACGTGCCCTCCTGACCCCCAGTTTTCATTTCATTTCACCTCTATAGCGAATCTTGATGTTTCATGCCAGTGATGCAAAGCTTAACACAGTGCATACAGAGTGCAGAGAGGCTACAAGACAAACTGCTTCACTCTTCTTGGGACAGTTAGCAAGTGCTGGTGAGGAACTAGCTGCTAATTTAGCACCTACAAAAGATGGCAGGAAGTACTCAACATCTCCA
Organism: Tetrao urogallus; assembly: GCF_951394365.1. Lineage (NCBI taxonomy): Eukaryota > Metazoa > Chordata > Aves > Galliformes > Phasianidae > Tetrao > Tetrao urogallus. The sequence continues at coordinate 5,816,247 of NC_136829.1, forward strand.
CCTCCCAACCAGCACCTGGGAGGTGAGCTCACAACATCCAGAACAGGCAAAGCTCAAAGGGAGCTGAACCCAGAGCTCTGCTCAGCCCAGAGCCCATTACACACAATTTGTCAGAACCGTGCTTTCTAATTGAATCCAGTGTTCAACAACAAACCAGGAAAGACCAGAAGCCTCCCAGAACAACACTGTGTCCTATTTGGGCAGTTGCTGGACAGCTTCCACTTGTGGCCACAGCACCTTTCTTGAGAACAGCCAAGAATGCTTATGTGTAACCCCATTAGATTAGCTCCTAATTAATTTAGGACTGCAGATCAGACCTCAAGCATTTCCTTCCACCAGTAAGACCTACTGAAAGTGATAAAGAGGAATTATTATGCATAACACCTGCAAGAACTTGCTGTAAACACATTTGGCAGCACAGGGGGGTTCCTTTATGGCACAAACCATTTTTATCCATACCTAATATTTTCAGGTTTTCAAACGGTTGTCAGTGTGTTTGTAGAGACTGTTAATGAAGCTCACTGCTAAATGCAGTTACAATTCTGTAGCTATTAATACAGCGTGACATCAGTTAATGTCAGCTTCCCAGTGAATCACAGTTGCAAACTTGTAGGTGTTCGATAGCTGGTTGTCAAGTTGAAATAGAACACTGTTAAATATAATCCAAGTCTGTCCTAGTTCTTCAGCTCTTTTCCCCTTCTCTCACTGCCGCCTTAGTGGACTGAATACCTGCATGTCTGCAGAGATAAGCACAGGAAAATTAAGGGAGTAAATAGGTTGACTATTAGACCACTTAGATCAGCAAGTTTTAAAGTGTTTGCTTCTGACTGCAATTTCCTCTCAAATCTGACGACTGTAAGAGCTTAAGCTCAATGAACCTTTTACAACGTCTGAACCTTGAAAGGTTTACTCATATCAAGATGTTACGCTTTTCTGCTTTTCCTTCCTTACAAACCGAAATAAAAGACTGAGAATGTTTCTGAACACCAGTGTTTAACAGGAGAGCCAGCAAAATCCAGCCTTCAAACCATTTAGTGAATGTCAGTGACACAAGCAGAACGTTTCTGCATAGATGAACCCACACTCAGCAAAACAACCTTAAGGAAACAGACAGAAGCCTTGGCAGTTATTAACAAACACTTTGATCAATTGAACATTTTCAGTCCACAATGGGGTCCAATCACCCCTCCTAGATTCACCTTTTTCCTCAAAAATGCACTTAGCACCCTCCACAGCTGATCTCTGCAAAGCCAGTCTTTAGGCTCTAGGCAAAGGTGTTGAGGGAAATAAACGGTTTTATAAACGCCAGGAGATTAAGCAGAATGATGGCCTGAAATAAGACTTCCTGACTTTCACAGGAAGCCTGTCCTAGAAGCTCGCTGTCTCTCTGCAGCAGATGGCTGCAATGAACAGACTGTGAAAACAGAGTCAAATTCACCAACTAAAATGAGCTGTGGATAATTTGCTTGGTATTATTCCTAGAGCAGAGAGACAAATTTTGCCTTAACCAACCATCCAACATTTCATGGGGCTCCAGTAGGTAAGCCAGGAAGCATGGAGTGAAAAACAGAACACAGGGAAACACACCCAACACAATGCCATGGTAGAGGCACTTGGCTAGGGCTGGAGTGGAGGACTTACAGAGAATTAAGAGCATTTCTGCAGGCACAGAGCAGACGGGTCACAGGAACAGACCTCTGATTTGAGAGTGGAACTAGGAATTTAGTTAAAACAGATGAAAAAAGTTTATAGAAAGATAACTCGGGTCTCTGGCGTGGCTCAAGCACAGCACTGTGCCAAACAGGAGAGCTGAGAATTACTGCTGTGAAACTCCGGAAGAGATGTTCGCAAGTCAGTTTCTTCCCTTACGTTCAACCTCTACTTTCTCAGATCTTTCATTTATCCTCTCATTCCCTTCAAGTGGTTCCACCAGCTGGTAGAATCACAAGCCAGCACTTTATCGTACGTGCCCCCCTTATGCCATGGCAGCAGTGTGAGCACAGCCTTGCTGCACACACACACCAAGGAGAACGGCTCGCATCCCCAGCTACGATCACCCAAAGCTCATGCCTTTGAGGTAGGTGAATCATTAGGTAAGTGGCTGCCTCTATCTGTGCAATTTTCAGAAGTTGCTCATGCGCAATAACTAAACCAAGCCTGCTATACTTCCAAGTGTCAAACAGAAGTGGAAAATATCAGTGGTGGAATGACTGCTGGCTGCCATATAGAAATACCCTTACCTTTATTGTTTCTTGCCAAGCTTCTAGCTTATCAATAAAACATTGAGAACAGCTCTCTCTGTGTCAAGGGAAAGGAGCCAATAAACATGTGTTGTCTGCTCAGTGAAAAAATCCATGATGCTAATTTTGGAAAACATCACCTGGCAGAAACATATAAATACAGAACGAAAAAGGGAAAAAACAGACTGGCAACACTGTGAATCCTAGAGGGACACTGTTACTGCAGAGGAAGCAGCAAGAAATGAAGTATTTATAGGCAGCCCAAAACCACTGCCAGAGACAGGAATGGAAGCAGGAGACAGAGTATGGGACCCTACAGAGCCCTGCTGCCCAGGAACAGCCCCAGGTTGACAGCATCTGCAGCACAGGATGAATTACAAGAGTCGCTGTATTACGCAAAGGAACACTTGCCTTATTTAAGAGACCCTAAAGACCAGAGAGCATCGTGGCAACCATCAGCCCCATAGCTACCAGCAGTCCTGCAGAAACACGTACCGTTAGCAGCATGGCATTCCTAAAGGCCCCAGATGGAGAAAGCAAGAACAACGATGACAGTGAGCACCGACACCACCGCATGAGAACGAGTATCATGGGATGCTAACGTTGCCATGGCAATGTCCTCATACCGTGTAACATTTTGACACTGTCTGTTTTCTGGGAAGCAGCAAGGATGTGGCAGCCTGCAGAACCTGCGTGGAACGGCTGTTAGAGCTTCGCCACGGCTCCTGCTGCAGCCAGCAGCCAATTCCGGCTGCCCGGGGATTGGACACTGACCAATCTGGCAGCTCCACTTTCTAAAATGCAGGAGGAAGCTTTTAAACAGAAACAGCTCCATACATCACTCCGATTCAATATGCAGACTGCCAGGCTGAGCACTAGCCTGCACACCTACTTTCGGCATTTCTTGCCCCGGTTTCCAGACCAGCATTCTCAATGATCCTCCATCAACTTCTTTGAATCACAGAACTCAGATGAGCTCAGTACTCCGCTCAGCCTGGCTGTGTGCAGTGATTTAATACCTTGGCCTTTCTACTCACACAGAAACAAAAACCCAAGTCCTAAGGGATGTAGCTGTGGGTTATGTGATTCCCACTGGCAGATGTACGTGGATCACTCAGATAAGGTACAAAAAAGCGGTGTGTTTTCTGAGGAGCATGTTCTAAAATCATCACTGACCAAATGGGAAACATAACACCGGGGCAGCAACTCATTTTGTTGGTTTTGTTTTGTTAAGGGGGGGAACAGTGGACTGCAGTCAAACCTTAAAGTCAGTCTGGACCACTACCTACCTTTACAGTAAGCTTAACAAACCCACCACGAAGGTAAAAGGTCTGTACACAACTGCTACGGAGCAACTGCTCTGATCCCTTGGGCCACCAGTGGGACTTCACAGCAGTGAACAGAACAGTGAACAGAACAGTGAACAGAACAGTGAACAGAACAGTGAACAGAACAGTGAACAGAACAGTGAACAGAAGCAGAGAAAGCTGTTGGGTCTTGTTTGCCATGACAGAGCTATCCAGGAATGAGCTGACTCCAACAGCTGGAGGTCTAATGAGCACGAAAAAGAGGAAGAACCTTCTCATTTGTGTTCCTGGCAGAGTGATCAAAAAACAAAACATGGATGTAAAGCAGCAACACTTAAATCTTGAATCAAGTTTTCCCAACTTTTTGCTAACACTGTGATGACATGTATTGAAACAAGAAAGGAAAGGTAAATAGTAGAAATAATAGTAAAAAAAACCCCAAAACATCCATCCAGCCACCCAATCCTTCCAAGATGCTGAGAAGTTCTAAACGAGGAGCTGGTTTTCCAACAACAACAATCTTGATCTTCTTAGACATCTTGACTGCAGCACAATTAATGTGTTTGCCACCCAGGGGGCAGGGTAAGTTCCCTGCTCACTGTAAATACAAGAGGCACTGGTGGGCAGCTGGCAGGAGCCCCACATCCACAGAGCAGGTCTGGCCCACAGGCAGCTGGAATGTTACACATAAAGGATGGCAAGCTGCAGACAGGGACAAAACCACGAGTGGGAGACCACAACCTCCTCAGCCAGACCTGCCACCAAAGCAATAGTAGTGATTCAGTAACTACAGTTACCTTTATTCTATTAACTGCGAATCACACCTCACAGTCTCCCGAACTGAGTGCTGCACTAGGGAGGTAGGGGGCAAAGAGAGAAAGGAAAAGAGAAGACAACTCCTGATGCACTGGAGGCAATAGGTTTCCAAAGATGCTGCAGTTCACCCGTGACCCTGTTACAGAGCTGTACTTCAACTGCCAAAGCCATCCTCAAAACATTTCAGTATCTCCCGAGGACAAAGCACTTACTACAGCCATTTATTCCAACCTTCAAGTCCTGCATCCCAGTAGCACAGCTCTTGCTCAATGACAGAAACAGAATCCAGAGTGATGCTGATGGAATAAAGTAGTTCACCTTCCCAAATCAATAAGAGGAAATCCAGTAGAGGAACACATAGAAAGCTGTAACTTCTCAGTGTGGAAACCATTAAATGACCAATGTCAAAAAGCAACTGAGCAGCCAGGCAGCCATCGTGCAACCAGAAAGTGGCAGGGAGCACATCTGAAATGGGAGCCATGAGCAATGACAGGCCTGCAAACACCACACGCACACCTGGGGTGCTGCACCCGAGTGTGGGGTGACAATCCCCCTCTGCCAGCAGCCCTCAGCCACAGCCCTGCACCGTGCTGTTCTGTGCAAAAATCAAACCAAACCTGGCTAGGCCAAAACGCCAAGGGCTGAAAAACGAGGGAGAGGGATGAGACAGCAGCTGTCATCATCACAGTTGTTTCCTGATTATTAGCACAGGGCAGAACAGTTGTACGATGTGAAGTGTTGCTCCAAAGCCATAGTGACCAACTGTTTCCCAGGTCATTGGGAGCAACACAGTAGTACCTCTTAATTTCCAGGATGATTTAGTCTACATTGCAGGCAAAAGTGTCCTTCTAATTAGGAATCTTCAACAGGAAGAGCTGTTCATGGGAAGGTGCAGGACACCCTGCACCCCTAAGAGTAAGGAGGCGCTGGCATCAGTGTGAATTCCCCTTACTCAAAGTAGTTTTTAACAAAAACGTGACATTCAGCTCCATATGTGCTGTGCTCTCCAAACTGTTGGGCACTTGAATGCTTAGCTGGTTAGCAGCTCTTTGCGTGATGGAAGGTGACACAACGCTAACGGCACGAAGCTGAAATATGAATTATCTGCCACAGTGACTTCCCTGTGGCTGGATTTGGTTAAAAAATTGGGCTGCTGAGCTTTGCTTTATTCCTATATGAAATCAGACTGCATCAGGGCTTCCCAGGCTTCATATGCATGCAGTTTTGCAACAGCAAAACAAAAGATAACAAAAGCAGATTCAAGAAAGCACAGCTTGGTAACTAAAGCGGAGCCCAATTTGTGCACACCATAATTAAAGCAATGGCCCCCCACAGAGGCATCATTTGTGCTGCACGATCCCTGTTTTGACACACATTCCCATACATGTACCATAGTTCTACCCTCTTTCAGAACACAAAACCAAGTCTCCAAGGACCATCATTACACAGATGGGTATTGCATTCAAAGCGTGTTGAGGCAGCACTGGACTAGCAATTCTTATTCAAACATGCAAACAGAGCTTCGTGGCAGATGTCTGAGGGGGAAGGATGCAGAGGGGATGGCAGGGCTGTGACACCCATGTAAACCACATCTCACTGCCCTACTGAAATGTGTAGGCAACTTACAGACCACTTCCTCAATTAAAACATTCACATTTCTAATCTAACCAAGGCACTGAAACATGAGCAGATAGTGCTTCAGAATCTAATTGCACAGATAAATTATTTCTTAAAACAACTGCTCCAATCAAATCTAATTGCTCCCCTACACAAAGCAGAAACATACGGTCTGTCAAACAGAAATGTTGAAGCAAAGTAGTTACAGCATTTCATGACTTGTCCCGATGTAGAAATCTGACAGAGTAAAGCCTTCCTTTTAGCCTGGAGAACAGAGTGCTTTTGAATTAATAAATGTTGCATTAGAATTAATTTCACATGAAATAGAAGCAGTAAGGAAACAGTTTCTCCCAGGCAGAAAGCTTTTCAGGGACACACTCTTCTACTCAGAGTAAATTGACAGCAAAATAAAGGAAAAAGATATCCTTCCCTCTGTGGCTGGAGGGATGGCATCCAGGCAGCCCTGCGCAGCACTGCTCACAGGGCTGGTGTGTACAGCATCCTCAGAGCACCTGCAGCACATGTCAGATAGTCCCATTCGAGGGAAGGAGGTGGCATCATCGTTTCCCACTACTCAGTACTCTAAATTGTGTGACACACAATGTGCAACAACCAGTGCTATGGGGACAGCAGACTCCCTCAGAAACCCCATCAACTCACTGACATCCCTCCCCTCTGCAAACCCACAGCCAGATGACCACCAAGGAGAAGCTGGGAGCAGTGACAGGCTGTCCCCAGCCCCAGGTTGCGTTTCTGGGCAGAGCAAACCAGCCCGGCCCTCAGGGAGCGCTCTGCCTGCGGTATGGCACAGCAGGACCCAACATGTGCTAACAGAATTCTGCAAGGAGCTGTTCTGGGTGTAGAGGAAACTGCCACAGAGCTTAGTCTGTAACTGCAGCCCACCTCTCAGCAGCCACAAACACGAGCACCTCCCCGCATACCTGTTCGTTCCAAGGCCAATTCGGATCTGTCCTGCAGCATACAGCGCTGGTTAAGTCCTGGAGTTTAAATCCCTGCAGAGTTCCAGGGATGAACTGTAATTTCATTTGCGAAAGGTTAACAGGGAAAATGCTTAACATTACAGCCACGCAAATAATTTCCTTGTCCTGTGAATGTTCTCTGCGTGGATGCAGTTGCCTACCTCACCAGGAACCAACAAATCTGGTTTTGGAGCATCCTATAAACCTGTAACATCTTTTGGATAAAAGCTAGAAGGACTAAACTTCAATACAAATGCAGATCACGTGAACCCCAATCCAAAACAGTGTTACAACTGAAAAAAATCCATGGCAACTAAAACTTAAAAAGCTACATAGGAGATCTGCTTAATAACTTTATGACTCTTCAGTGTTTAAAATTATATAGAACTTAAATGGTTAAAATCAGAGAAGTCCAACAGATAAGGCAAAAGCATTTTCTACACTAACCTAACAGTGCACAACCAGCCCGTTATCCCAGCCCAACATTCAATGTTACATTAATATTTCACATGGCTTCTCTTCAAAGCAATTGATCACAGCGCGGTGCATCTGTCAGTGCTTGATAGTGTGTGTGAGCAGCTTCCATCTCGAGCTCAACTCTTCAGAACAAGCAGCTGCCACGAGGAAGGCCTGCTGTCAGTATCCAGGAGACATTTTGACTTTGGAAACCATTTTCTCCCTGCCACACCCTCAGTTCCAGCTGGCTGAGGAACGATTGCACCCTGTGCCTCATAGCATGGTGGGGTCACCACGCACACAGCCACTGCGCTGGGACCCCAAGCCATCACTCCACCGCCATGCGGCTACGGCCTCGGTACGTCACAGAGCCTCTCAGCTCCTCATGCTCCCATAGGTGTACAATCCTGAAGTCACTCAAGCTCATCCCTGTGCTCATGGTGTGCCTGGTCTTCAGGGCCACTGTATGGGCAGCATGAGCCACGGCTCATCTCCCAGACAGCTGCATCTGTCTCTTGTCAGAGCATACCTCAGGTGCCTTCTATCAGTGCAACCGGATTTCTTTCCCTACGAAACTGGGGCACAGGGTGGAAGAGAAAAGGGCTGGTGCATGTCTGCCCATCAGCCACAGCACAGCTGGAACAGACACCGGCATGAGAGGTGCTCCTGGATCCGGAAGTTCAGGCACTATCTTCGGGCAACCCAATCTCCAGTTCTGGCCCTGAGAGCACACAAGGCTGGCAATGCCATTCTTAGGAGACACCATCGAACCTGCAGATTCCACGGACTTCAAAGCAGGCATTGCCCCACCTGTGCCTGCAAGTACAGTCTGTGTCCCTGGTCACACAGGCTCCTGCATGTGAGCCCACCCCTCCTCAGAGCTCCCAGACACCAACCCCCTTACACTGACTGTCCCTGGCAGCAAAGCCACCTCCTTGCTTCCACCTGGAGCTTACTGGGTTTTGCAAGCATAGCTCCAAGTCTGCTACTGTTACTCTCCACCAAATCCTCACTTCAGCAAGCAAATGTTCAGCAGAACAGCCCCACTAACCTTGCAGACCATCCCCAGTCCTGGGTGAGGCTGCTCAAGACCTCTCTTGGCAAAAGGGTTTTCAAGCACTCTTCTGCAGCACTCAGGCCTCAGTTGCAACCTGCATCCAGACCTCACAAGCTGTCTACAAGGCAGGTTCCCACAGTCATCATAAATCCCCAGCACACTATTTTTAACCTATGTGCACTTGCCACTTGGCAGTTCAGGTCTTTCTGACACGCTGCCACCAGCAGAGCTGATTCTAGCCAAGGGCAAGACAAAGCATCATGGCAGATCCTCAGAACAACCAAGATTTATGTTCACACTTACAAATAAGGAGGGTTTCAGGCTCGCATCTCTAGAAACGTGTACATGCAGGGGGCAGCCACAACAGTGTTAGTGTGCTTGTGATGGACAGCAGCCAGTAAGACAGGAGAGCAGAGGGCCCTGGGTGGCAGGCAGGCTGCAGGCAGCCTATCACACCCCAGCAGGGCAGGGGAGCCACACAGAACCACCTGTACAATCCTAGTAAGTAAACCTACTTCGTAGCCCTAGGTACGTCTCCATTTGGACGTCTGCACTTAGTTTTCTGTAACCTCTTTATAGCCTACTACTCGATAACTGAAAAATTATCAGAGCGTTGGCGTTTCATAAGCTAAAACAACAATTAGGCAGATAATAACTGCAGTTTCAAAATCGTTAACTTCCACTGACATTGATGGGGACCCTGGTGGAGCGAAGAGAGCAGCACTGAGCCAGCAGGAAGCACGGCAACATTACCATTCGCAGACCAAAAGAGCGATTAACCTAGCGTCCTTACGCTACTGAGTGCAGACAGTAATTTCTGTTATTTCAAAGCCCCACTGCAGCTTACTGGTGAACAGAGCTCGGTGTTTGCTCAGAGTATCCTCTTTGTATAAGCAGCTGAGGAACGAGCAGGGTATTACAACACAGGAGTGTAAATTTCAGTGCCACTCCACATTGGTCTCTTAGCAGAGAGGCACACAGTCCTGTTTGCCACAGCACACACCAGGGGCTCAAGCACACACTCACTCACTGGCTCTGGAAGCATTCCAAAGATTACCACTTTCTCACTTCAGGTTCTTCCCATCACTGTCCTATGCACACTGGCCTGCTTCTCCTGCATGCTGTGTCACAAGCAGGCATCACCTGCATCTACTTTGCAGCTGAGAAATCAGTTCAAGCTCAATGGTTTCGTGGCAGGCAGAAAAGCTGTAAAAGATTACAAGAGTCTTCTCCTATACTGTCCAGAAGATGGACAGTGTAGAACAAAAGGGAAACAAACGTGCAGAAAAGGCACATTATGAGTCAAAAAGCAGATCCATCTTCCAAGACTAAATGTGGGAAATACCAGAACCCACACATACCACCAAACCCAGCTGGCAGCTCCTGCACCACCACACCTCTCAGCATGGGCACTCTGACCAGTTTCCTCCCACTCCCCTTCCATCTGACCCACCCTTTAAAGTAACTTTAGTGATAAGCTCAAAGTTTTCCTTGTTTGTAGATATGAGTTCTCATTTGGCTGCTTTCCCTTTCCACAGGGATGCCACAGTCATCCACCAACTCCTCGTTTTTTTTCCATAGGATGACTGTTCTCCTAAAGATGCAGCTCTCAGCTTCAGACAAGATGGATGATGTGTCAGTCTGAAATACGATTGTTACTTTCTCAGTGCCCATAAGATCAACTTTTTTTTTTTTTTTTTTTTGCTGTTGTCTCTTAAGGAGAGCACCTTGCCAAATGCAGCATTCATCTCCTTGATGGGGCGAGTAAGATACATATATATTTTTACTGGCTGGGGAGAGAGGGGGCAAGAAATCACTTTGCAACTTTAAGTGGTCAGCATCTCACTATTTCAGGGCTGTGCATAGCGATGAACATCACAGAATATCGCCTGGCACAATCTCATCATTTCTGTTATAAATCTCCCTTTCATGACATTTACTGTCTCAAAAAAAAATATTACAGGCTTTTTAGCATGAAAAAACATTACAAAGCAGCACACACTCATTCTTGCTGTTGGCTTGTACATGTCTGGATGCACATTAAGAAGCAGAAAATACAGGAACAATACTGCAACATCCCCAATGTACTGAACATCACCCCAGCAGCTTTGCTAACATGACTAACTCGGGCAGGCAAGAGCCACTAATAAGCTGATGGAGAATGAGGTCTTAATTGTAGATTCATTTAATTCAGAAACAAGCACTTGTGTTGCATTAAGAACAGCCTATTAGCATTCATGCATGAGCATTCAGTAAGTGTGAATAAATAAATACAGTTCTGAGCAAAACCATTTTTCTAGGCACTGGAACATAAGGTATTTGCTTCACCATCACTCTGCACAGAGCAAAGAGGTCAGGCACCAGGGAATGGAATGCTGTCCAGGGCACTGTGTCAGGTTCTGGTACTCAAACAGTCTCACCATTAATCATTTCTGAAGCAACAGTGCCAGGAGTTCCCAAAGCTCCTGTTATTGCCACGCATTCAAACCGAACCTGAACTGAAAATAAATAACGAGCAGAATTTTGAGAACAAAATTAAATATCTATCCATTGGGGGATGCAATCCTGTGCCCGCTCCCTGGCATCCTCGCAAGATGCTGATGACAATCACAAGTTAATCACACAGATGATGAATTTATTCTTACGTCAATTCCTCCAGAAACAACAACGTTAAAGGTGCAGCACTGCTGATTCGCCCATGTATTCCTGCTGGCATTTGCACATCCTGGGATGAGCTAACAAAGGCGCATGCCGGCATTTTGAGGGATGCAACCATCATGGTCCATGCTAAAACATGCCTTAGTTACCAACTTTCATCATTTGCTGCTCAGAGGATTCATGTTCAGTCTCTGGCACAGTTTGTACTGTGAAAAGCATCACTCATTTAGGATTGAGCCACTGGGGATAGATGAACTGTTCATACACTGCTCTCCATCCACTCCCTGGTGCGCCCTCACTCCCCATCTAGTTGCTGTGCTGCCCTCCACTTCCAGTGCCCTTCCTTTGCTACTGCTATCGCACTTTGCTCACTGATGACCCTCTCCTTAAAGCCTGGCTTTATTTTATGGGCACAGACAGAAATCACTGCAACCGTTCTGAAAGGATTTTGTACTCCTCTCATGATCCACTTAACCCTTATTAAATGGAACGATTTCCCCGCTCCAACATCCTGAAAGCAGCACAGCACGCTGTGCTAATGACAGCCCTAACCAATCATCCCGAGAGCTGACTGCACATAAATCAGCAGTCGGCTGGTGGCAACGTCCAGCAGCAAAACCACCTCCTCCCTCAGCCTCCCTCAGCGCCGTCCTTTAATGCCTCACACAGGAGGGAGCTCAGCACAAGGAGAGGGCTGAAGCTTCGGCTGCTCATCTTGCACATCGCGATTTTGCTCTCAGAAGGGCGAGCGCGTGAAAAAACATCCCTCCTTTATTCTCGCACGGGCTCCCTTGCAGCACCCAGCCCAACGCACACGGTGGGTCCGACGCACCTGGTGGGGCAGGAGGGCCCCGCAGGCACCGCACAGCCCAGCACGGCCGCGTCTGCTGCCCCGCACGCCGTGCAACCCCGGACAGATGGACACAGACGGACAGACGGACACAGACGGACACGCGCAGTCCCGCACAGCCCTCCCGCAGGGCGCTGCCCGCGGCCTCGCCTCCCCGCACCCGTCACCCCTCCCCGTACCCGCGTCCTCCTCGTCGAAGCTGTTCATGCAGGGGAAGTAGATGGCCAAGGCCTCGAAGGAGGCGGACAGGCTGAGGCGGCTCTGCGACCGCTCCATGAAGAGCCCGGAGCCGGGTGCGCCTCCGGGGGCTTCGCCCGCCGCAGCCGCCGGCGGCTTGGCCAGCTTGGCCGCCCCATTCTTCACTCGTAGCACGGCCCGCGGCGTCTTGGCTGCTGCGGGGGCCTCGGCGAGGCGGCGGGGCGAGGCGGAGCGGAGCGCGGAGCCCGGTTCGGAGCGCGGCCACCTGCTGCCGCCCGGCGCTCTGAGCGGCGCCCCGCCCCGCAGCCCGGCCCAGCCCAGCGGCGCCAATGGCGGCGCGAAGGGAGGGCCGGGCCGCGCCTCGCCTCGCCTCGCCGCTGCTGCTCCTCTCGGCTGTGCGGGTGCGGTGCTCAGCCGCAGGCCCTGCCCGGCGGGGTTCCCAGCGCCCCGCGGAAGCCCGTACTCGGCCGAATTGTGGCAGCATTTACAAACACGGACTGCACGTCCTTGCCTTTCACCCTCTCCCATCCCGTGTTCCCAGTTCCCTCAGCTGCTCCCCACAAGTCCCCACTGTGCTCAGACCCCTCACAGCCCCGTTGCCCCTCTCTGGACGCGCTCCAGGCCCCGATGTCTGTGTGGCAGTGAGGGCCCACAGCTGAGCACAGCACTCGAGGTGCGGCCCCACCAGAGCTGAGCACAGCGATGATCACCTCCCTGTCCTGCTGGCTGCGCTCTTTCTGATGCACACCGGGATGCTGTTGGTCTTCTTGGCCACCCTGGCACACTGCTGGCTCACGTTCAGCGAGCGTCGACCAACACCCCCAGCTCCATTTCTTCCACACGGTTTTGCAGCCACCCTGCCCCAAGCCTGTAGCAACGTGTGGGGTTGTTGTGACCAAAGCGCAGAACCCAACGCTTGGTCTCGTTGAACTTCATCCCATTGCCTCAGCCCAGTGAGCAGCCTGCCCAGGTCCCTCTGTGGGGCCTTCCTGTCCTCAGGCAGATCAAGGCTTGCTCCCTTCTTGGTGCCCAAGGCCCAGCACACATAGTGAGGACAGGTCTCCACAACCTGTTCCAACTAAGATGTTAGGCTGGTTTTGCAACACCATTTAATAGATCCTGGTAGGAATTCGGGGTGCTGCAGAAACAGAGTGAGTTTTAGCTCATTCCCAAAGGCTAGTTGCCTGGATTTCTCTCTTGGCACAGGGAATTGCTGGCACTGGCTCAGAAGCACCAGCTGTCCAGAGGAGCTGAACACTGCTTGCTCTGAAGTGGCATAGACATCATGACATCACCCCACCCATTTTGGGAACCAAGTTTACCTTATTCACTGCAGCTGAGCTTTAGATAGGGATGAGATGGAGCACATCTTTTGTCCGTGGCTTGCTCTCCCCATCAAAGATGCTATCATCTTGTGGTACGAAGGAAGATGTTCCTCACACACTTGTTCTTTTCACCCATCATCATCACCAAGAGCCACCCTATGGAATACAGCAGAAAGGCCTTTTAGTGCTCTTACAAAATGCAGATCAGAGTCCAAAGTCATCTTTATGGATGAAGCATAGCTGAAGCCGCTGTAAGCTGGGTGCTACAGAGCAGCAACCTGAAAGCAAAATATATTTGCAAGTGCTGTAGCTCCACTACAGAGAATAGAAGGGAGGACACTCGGGGGTTGGTCATGTTTAGCACTTGCCTCAAGCCCACTAGAGCTCTAAGGCTGTAATAGAGCTAGAAACCTCATACTTGCAAACATTGCTTTTCTTTTTATTTCCATACACAGTAAAACACATAAGAATTATAGTCTGTAGTAACAACTGTGTTTTGCTCTCAAACAGTTAATAAATAAATCCACAAAGTCACCTAAAAGCCCTTCCAGGGCTGCAGCATGTTTGTGCTGCCAAAGTCAGGCAAGCAGGGCTGTTCCCTGGGCACAGGAGCCCCCCCAGGGACACTGTGGGTAGGAGGTCCTAACAGCACTCTTGCTCCAAGGTCAGCCGAGGCACAAGCCCAGGAACACACCTGAGGCCGGTTCACCTCTAGCATAGCACAGACAAGAACTGAAGGTTGCAGGATGGAGTTTAAATGGAGTGCCTATTGAGGGACCCAGATGAAGCTTTTCAGGATAATTAAGGCTCATTAGTACATTCTCTAGCCCTGGCAAACACAGTTGTTATTACTGGTGATCCATTTGGAATAACGAAGGTCATTTGAGTTTCAGATGCTAAACAGTGTTTGCAAGGCTTGTCAATAGCAAGTGCATTTCTTAATCCAAAAACTAATCAGAATTTGCTGTGGAACAGCATTAATTCCTTCATCAAAGGATGGGCAGGCTGTAAAGCAGAAGGAACAGAGTGAACTTATTACAGACAATGATGACTCCAGGTCTGAGTTTTGAAAGGCAAGAACATCACTGAGGAATGTATTACCATATGCTTAAGAAGAGATTTCAATAGCACCAATCAAGGCATTAGCAGAAGCTGTAGGGACAAATCCAAGTGCATTAAAGCTGTTAGACAGCTCTTTCTACCGGTCCTGGCAGCGCATGCAATCTGAGGAGCAAAGGACATCTGTGAATCAAAATCTGCTTCCAGGTTCCCAGGAGCTACCTAGAAGTGCTGAGAGCTGCTTTCTATGTGTTCAAAGAGGAAGTTTTTAAATAAGGAAAAGCAATTTAGTCTTGCCTTTATGCTGCAGTCACCTGAATGTCTCTTGTTCCACTGCATTTTGAAAGCACAGTGATGGCAGATGGACTAATATGTAACGGACAAACAAGCCTAGCCTGTGGTTTGGATGGCTGATCTCTGCTCCCACAGATGCCAAGTGATTTTCAGTGCTTTTCTCTGTCCTTTGCTTTCTTCACCCATGCATGATCTGAGTGCCCCCAGCATCATCCCTTAGCTTTGGTGTCACCTCCCTCCCATTTGCCTGCTTTAAGATTATGTTTCTTAAGGCAGAGACTTGCCAAACTCAGCTACTTGATTACTAGTTGGGCCAAAACATCCTAAACCAAAAACCTGCGCCTTAAAGTAAGACAAAATATGTCAACAGCTGGAATTCAGAGAGGTTAAAGTCCAGATACCTGGAGGAAACAGTTTAAGGGCAATAAGGATTCAAAGTGAAACTGGCAGCTGTTGGCCTAGAAGTCACTGGTCGGCATGAACAGAATGATCGTTGGGAGAAACTCGGAGGAGTGAGGATAAGCAAGGAGGAAAATTCCTGCGAGGCTGCAAATAAGCTGAGCGAAACTGAGAACAAATGCAAGGATTTACTGCCTCCAGAACAGCCTGTCTGTGGCTGCTCCACTAGAAGAGGTTCATTGATTGTTTCCCCAGTGAAGTAGGCTCTGATGGATTGAACCATGGAAAGCTCTGATAGATTTTTCCTACTTTCTCTTCCAACTAGTCACCTTGCTTATATTTTGTCTTGAGTCTCAGGTGTCTGGGTCAGCTTGGGAAGTTATTTTTTGTGTGCTGGAGTGAGATGATTATTTATTATTGCTATTATTATTGTTGCTGTTATTAGTTCCTTGTTGTATGTGTTGAAAGGATACTGAAGGCTGATGCCCTGAAGAGCCAGACACTGTACAAACACATGGTGGAAAACTTTCTCTTCCCCAAGAGCTCGCTGTCTACATAGTCTAGACAAAGAACAGAAGGCAGAATAATTTTTCTTAGACAAGTGCAGGTATGAAGCATGGGAGTTTTACTTGGTCTGCCCAAGACCACATAAGGAAAAGTTCTTTTGGAGTTGGGAATTGAATGCAGATTTCCTGCTTTGATCTCAAGACTACCTTCAGCTTTTTGCTAATATAGGCATTCTTTTTTTCTAGCCTCAGCAAATTTACATCGTCCATGGGAAATAGTGCACATTGCCAAAGCGGCCAGACAGGTTTTTACAGCATCCTTTGCTGGCTGGAATCCAGGCAAGCTGAGAGGGCTCTGGTTTCTTAACAGTCCAGCCCCATTTGTGCCCTGCCATGGCATAGCAAGCGCTGCTGTAAGGGACTGGCCAGTGTAGCATGCTGTGCACAGTGCAGTTCAGAACGAACTGCCCTTCTTTAAACCCCACACCCCACTGGAAGCAGATTTGTTTTCAGTCTTGCTGTTTTTCCACCCTTCTCTTCTAATGTCCTTTGTAGTCATCTCTCTCTCTGCCTTTAGTTATCAGAAACAAGCCTGCAAAGGTTGTTTCAAACCACTGTGGAGACAGAGCTGGGGAGGTGAGTAATGAGATGCTAAGCCGTCATCTTTCAGTCCTACATTCCCTCTTCTTGCTATTCCCAGTTCTCATATTTGTCTAGCCAGTCTTTTCCCAAGGTTAAGATTTGGGGCTCCACACCAGATCATGCACTCTGTTCTTATGGTTGGCATCTACTAACTTCAGTTTCAGCCCATTCAGTGACTTCCACTCACTGGGAGCAGACTGCATGAATGGGTTGAGTACTGCTATGGGGTATCATTCAGATGACAATCTCTGCTTCACTCTGCCTTCTCAAATGTTGATTTATTGACTTTTTTTCCCCCTTTGGTTCAGACAGCAAAGGGGTGTTAAATCAGACTGTCTCTTTTCTGAAGATCCAATTGACTGAAACATGGGCCCAGACTGATAAAGTACAGGTAGTAGTAATTTGCAGACAAATGTCATCTGTTGCAATACTCAGCCACAAGCAAAAGGGAAGAGGAAACATCTACATGGGAAAAATATCTTAGGATCAGGTATTTGCTTGTTATCCCCTGCCCTGATTTCTAAGCACAACATCTTTTCAGAGGCTGTGCTACTCCTTGGCTCTCTGGGCTTGGAAATGCTAGGCACAGAAAGCTTGACGGAAAAAGAAAATGAGAAATCAAAAGCAGGAAGAAAGCCAAAAATGCTGAACTGGAGGAGGCACTGGGGGAGAAGGAAAGGACTGTGGAGCTTAACCAGGCAGAGGTTGTGCAGTCATGGGAACATACAACAGAGATGGAGAGAAATGGGCCTGAGGCGCATCCTATGGCCAAGGAGAAAACCCAAGAGGTTAAGTAGGACTTGCACAGTCCATCTAGCTCCTCTCAAAGGCTTCATAAGAGAAAACCCACCTGGAAACCAGATCAGTAATCCTAAGTGCCTGTGTATTGAAGTAGCAGGTTGATTGGCCACAAATGAGAGAGGTCTGCAGCTCAGGCAGATGGGCATCAGTCCTGCATGGGTATGGAAACAAAGGAGCAGCCCCTGAAAATCCGAGCCACAGTGTCTTCACTGTACAAACCTTCCTGCAGAGCAGACATTTTGTGCAAGATATCCTGAGGGTTTAGGAGAGAGGATTGAAATTGAACAGACTGGCTGAATGAAAGCATGGAATTGTGCAAACTGGTTCCTTCCCTCCTTTCATTCATAGCCACTCATGGCATTGGCATTGTCACAAGAGGAGGCAATGCTGGGAATGACAGGTGGAATTTAGTGCATTTGAATTTTAATCAGCAATTATTGTAAAACACAGTAATGCTTCAACTGGTGGGTAATTTAGCTCCAATTCCAAAAATACAGACTGATCCACTCTAGCTGTAAATTTTCAACCTCTTTCTTCCAAGCAAACTAGCATATAGAAATGTATGAATGATAACCAAGCAAAGTAATGATGGCTGGAGAATTCGGATGGCTCAGAGCTGCAGAGCCAAATTACATAGCAGTAGTATGGCACACATCCCAGGTCATGCTTGGAAAGATTCAGGCTTACTTCTCCAACTGACTAAAAGGGCAGTGGCTGCACCCCTTTTCCCTGAGCACACACACAAACACATTTAATATCAGGACTTGGGTCTCTTAGCTGCCAGAATGTGTGGATGCAATGTTCCACGCCGCAACGAGCCCCATCTCTGCTCCCTCCATTGGGCATCGTTGGTGCGGCCAAAGCCTTTGGCTTTGGGACTGCATTGCACATATTCCCAGCCTGGTTTGGGAAATATCTTTTTAAATGAGACTGCTGAGTCTGTAATGAGAAGAGGACAGAAATAATCCTGTGTGTGACTTCCACAGATGGGCTTTAGTACTTGTAAGAGTTGTAGCAAATGGATTTGCTCCGGGCTTGAATAGACATTGACAGATTTATAGAATGAGCGGTGATGCAACAACAGAGCTACAGCAAAGCTGTGTCTAGGAAAGAGAAATTGCTGCTCACTGGAGGACACCCATCTGCAAGGGTGGTGCTGGCTGGCTCTGGTGCTCACACGGAAGCTGCTCTCATGTCCTGCAATATGGAGCGGCTGGATGACATGGAGAAGCAAAAATGCTTTTTCTTCCCCTCAAGAGCCAGCAATAGCTTGGCAAAATGTGGTGGTAATTTTCTGGTGCTGCCTGCAAGGCTGCTTTTACCTTTTTTTCTTTTTCCTTCTTGCTTTTTCCCTTCCTCCTTCCCCCAGGCTGTTAGAAACGTGTTCCAGAAGCGACAGAAAGGACCCACACGTCTGTAGGTACCAACAGGGCTAAATCTGTTGTACATTATGCACATTTTTCACACTGCAGCGTTTTTGCTGAAGTCGATAGGAGTAGTGTTACATAAGAAGCCCCCAGCAGATCGCTTGGAGAAGACTGTATGAGATAAATAATAGGAAGCTGCAACTCCAACTGTGTAACTACAAACCGAGGGCCGACCCAGCCAAGCTACAACATGTGTTTTGCCATCATACCCTCCAACACTGCATCACCTTGCAAATGAACGCAGACCTCAGGAGCGTGCTGGAGTCTTCACTGGTAAGTCAACATTTGCTTTCTCAGCAACCTTTTCTCTTCTGACATAACCTGCCCTAAAGCCAACAAACCATGTGCTATGGCTCACATGTCAGCTATGTCATCAGTGGATTGGCTTTCTCAGTGGTGCGACTCCTCTCTTAGTCCTTAGGAACACATAGGTGGGGATTTAAGGGACTGGGAAGAACATCTGCCTCCTGAAAGTTTCATTTTAAAGGCATAATGTAAATGCACTGCAAGCATACCCTGGGAATTAATTTGTACATTGATTGCTTTAGTAGTTTCAGAGCTATTGTAATTTTTATCACCTGTATACAAAGATACATTGACTCCTGGTAGCACCAGTGAAAAAACAGATCATATTTTCATGTTTTTACTCAGACTACATTCTGCACACAGCACTTGAATTTATCCCTTTGCTTCTTATCTTACCAGTCTTGTTTTTATTCCCCTCTTCACATTTAATTTCAGTACTTTTTTAACGTTTGAAAGCTCGTTCAATCATTCACCTTTGTCAATCTTTTGGAGGGCATCACTGTCAACAGTACTAATGCAATTCCTTCTGGGTTTTGTGCTTTTGCTACAGAGAAATCTTCAAGTTCATCCAAATTGCTTTCAGTCTTCAAAACACGAGGCCCACTCATTCGGATGTTCACTGAAAGTACTGTACCAACAGTTTCCCATATTTGTTAATTTTTCTGCCAAAAAGACTCCCTCACTTTCAAGTTCAATTATTAAGAAGTTTATCATTACTGTCTGAAAACCTGCCTTTTTTTTTTTGCTGCCATTCTTAACGCCACAGGATTGATGCTCTGCAGTTCAGGAGATAGAGCAATGCTGTGTTCGATTCCCTTGTCTCTGGTGGAAAATGTCTTCAGTTTGCTTTTGACAAAATGGAGTTGCAGCAGTGATTCAGAATTGCTGCAAAACTGTTTTAATAAAATAGCGCGCTTGTCAGATGAAAGAAAATATGGTTTCAGTGCATCTTAGAGGTCAATAAATCTGCTGCTGGCTGTCTGTAGAGATAACTACCTTGTCGTACAAGGCCCAAGAATTGCTGGCAGTTTGTTTCAGTAAAATGGTGAAGAAGGGAGAAATAAGGAAAGGAGGAATTTGACAGTCATTCAGTATCAGCGTGTAAGATGCCAGCTCTTCTTCAGATCCATTGGGATCTGGATAGACCATGCAATACAGTAAGGCCAGCATGAGCTCCCATGGCTCGCATCCATTTCCATTCTTTCCCGAAGAAAGTGTCTAATTAACCACGTGTGGGCTAATGTTCATCAGTGTCAGCTCCACTCTCCGGCAGGGAGCTGTGCTGCAGAACCTGCACACCCGAGCACATGGAGATGCTCAGAGCAGCGCTGCCCTTCCCAGCAGCCAACCGCAGCAAAACACAACTGGACCCATCCCCAACAGACTTTCATTTTTTAATTTACTTTCTGCTTGGTTTAGCTGTTTTCTGAAACAGTTTCAGCAGTGAAAAGCCTTTTCAGAATGGAGCAGGAAGATTTTCCTTCTCCTGAAAGTGCTGAAAGATGATGTTTTCATGCTGCCAGGCTTTCTTGTTGGGTTGCTTTCAAAACAAAATTCCAATGAAATACAGTCAGTTTTGTGAAGTACTTTGATTGTGATGGGTCTGCATGTTCTGGCTTAAATGTCCTCCTGCCTTTCTCTAATTCTCCATGTGGGAGAAGCAGGGGAAAGGCAGAGCAGGTGTCACATGGTGTATCAGAGGACCAGAACCTGACATCCACCTTCAGAAGTGAGGGAATGTGGGACAAATGCATCCTCAGTGCAGGGAAGAGCATGGCAGTGATGGGAGAGCCACGAGAGCTGCCTCCACAGCCTGCTCCATCCCCTGCACTCCACCTCTGGCATCTGCCTCTGCCTTTCCAATGACCTCCAGCCAATGCCCACGGCCCAGTGACCCACCTGCGAGAGAAGATGTGCCTGCTCAGACTGTGTCTGCTCAGATGTGGAGCTTTTGGGGGTCATAATAGCCTTCTGCATGATTATTTTGAACGGTGTCCTGAACAGTGTAGTCCCCTCTGTCTGGCTGCAGGCTTTGTGCTCTGCATAAAGCAGGAGCGGAGTTGTCAGGGCCCCCATGTTTGTGCTAAGAGAGGCAGAGGCAGGAGAATTTTAATGCAGATTTCAGCATCCTGCAGACACAAAAAGAAATCCAGGCTTTGCAAAGTCAAACAGAAGCAGATTCATCCTCCCGGGAGCTACAAAATAGGTTAAGATGCCAAAAATAACCTGCTGCTAGTTATAGATGCTCCAGCTCTGTTACCAAGACACGAAAACTTGAGCAGGGTTTGACACAACACACTTGTTCCTCTCCTGTGTCATTGTGACCTTCTGCAGCTTCCCCACCCCAGATGCAGCCGAGTTACAGAAGGCTCTGTCACTTTTAGTTCCTCGTTCTGGTGCTTGTGCTCTGAGCAGGTCTCCTGCTGTAGAGAAGTGCCAGCAGTCCCCATTCTGCTTGTAGCTGGGGTCCCGCTCTCCTGCCCATGCCTGCTGCCCTCCATGAGCATGCAGAAGTGAATTGGGAACAGGTCCCCATGAATGGTCACCCACCCCCAGCAAATTCACTTGCATGGAAGCGTGTGCTCATTTTGTCAGGAAATGCAGATGAATCCTGGCTTCCAGCTTTCAGGAGCACCTACAAGCAAAGGAGGAGCTGCCACAGGGTCTTAGCACTCAGTGTTCCTGTTCCTATCAATGAGGGCGCATGCAGTCCCCACTGCCCTGGCATTCAGGCAGAGCAGCAAAGCCACCCAGCGTGGGCTCAGCATCCCCAGGAGAGCTGTGACCCAGGGATTTTTCTGAGGGCAATTATCCAAATCACAAATAATGCTGATACATTCCTGCTGTAGGGACCGTTGTGCTAGAGGAAGGGAAAACAGAGGAGCCATGACAGAAGTGGGCTCACCCTGTGTGCTCTGGGGTCGGGATGCTGGAGTGAGGCGGGGAGCACTACAGGTGCCCTCACCCTGTGCCCATCCCCTGCATCACCACCCGTGCCCAAAGCATACATCTGTGCTAACTGGCCATGTCTGTGCCCTGGTACAGCCCCTGCCCTGAGCACGGCTCTAGGAATCACTGGGAAGACAGCCTCTGTTCCCAGCTCCTGCCCAGGGCAGGCAGCAAAGAGGGCCACTGGAACAAAGGGAGATAAACAAAGGATAATCTGTCAGGCAACGATTCATCATTTAAAGCCAAAGCAAAGAAATAATTTCCCAGCTAGCACAGCACCAACCAGATGGGCTGAACCACTCCATCGGCAGGCAGGTGTCCCAGGGCCCAGAAACCATCCAGGCATGGCTGCAGGGCAGTTATCCCGGGTAGCTCTGGTATTTCCCAGCACAGACAACCAAACCCTTTGCTGCTCCCACTGCTTTTATTGATTTATTTATTTCATGTAACATTTGCACAAAGGACCAGCGGCGTCTCCTGCAGGATGCCTGCAGTGGTACAGCCGCTGCCTGAGGAGCAGATGCTTTGCTGGGAAATCATTTCCATTTGCAAGATCGCACATCAAGAAAGCAAACCTGGGCCGTTCAGAAGGGTCTGAAGGGGGGAGAAGGCAGAGAAGGACCGGAGGGATCTCAGGGCTATGGGAGGAGGAGATGTCTCTGGGCAGGTGGCCCCATCCATGCCAGGATGTCACAGGGCATGGCCCCTGCACGGCTGCCCAGAGCAGCTGCTGTCACCCTGCAGTCCCCCAGCCCGGCTTGGCAGTATGACAAGCTGCTGTCAGTCAAAAGCCTCTCAGCAAACAGAGGCGGTGACGGTTCGCAATGCAGCGCTTTTCTCCTCCATCCTGAGATGCGCTGGATCCCAGGATGTGTAAAATCTGCTGGAACATGTCAGTAAATCCCCACGCTACAGGAGGTCACCTTCCCTAATCTATGATGTCCAGTTGCATAACTGAGATCCTGAGCAAATAGCTTACATTTAATCTGTGCTTCCTTCCCTCTCAAGCGTGGCGAATCAATTCCTGGGTAAGCACAGCTCCAGCGCGGGGCTGGGAACACACAGTGATCACAGTAACCTCCAAAAGAGCCAAAAAACCAAGAGAAATGGACAAGGGGAGATTTTACTGCCCCTCACCCCACACCTCACCCTGTTGCTTCTCTCAGTCATGGGGATTTTGGTACCTTCAGCACGGCGCTCCCTGCCCAGCAGTGGTTCTCACTGATGTTTCTTTGGTCTGCTGATGACCTTTTGTACAAGCAGGGGTATTAATAGGATGTTCCATCTCCAAACATCCCCATCTCTGTGCTCCCCCACTCCACCATATCTCTGACCTCTTCAAATAATGAGCCCTACATCTCATCAGGGTAATCCCAAACCCAAACACACTGCCACCGACTGCCCACATCCCTGGGACAGGAGGCAGCTCCCTTCTCCCTGTCCCTGTTCAGATAAGAAAGTGCTCCGCACGTCCATCCTCAGCTAGACACCATTGGGCAGGAGATGCTGTGCTGATCATGCAGGGCAGGGAAATAACCCCACAGCCTTTAGTGCAATGTCCTGGGGGAAACAGGAGTGGAAAGAGGACAAAGCGCTGGGGCTGCGCATCCTCCTCGGTGCAAGGCTGTGAGGGGGCAGCCATGGGGCCGGGGCTGCTCCCGCCCCACAGAGCATCTTCTGCCCAGGAATTAGAAGCGTAAGTCCCAAATCTCCTAATTTACCCTGACTTTTTCTCTTTAATAGTATTCATGGTGGGAGCCATCTGGACTGGGTAATTTATTAGCTTAGAATAATTCAACCGCTTTGCTAATCTCATCCCATTTCCCAGGGTTCCCTCCAGGTGCTCGGTGGTACAGCGGGATGGGAGTGATGTGCTGAGGCTGCCCTGCATCCACAGTCCTCCGAGGGCCAGCAGCAGCCCCACTCCATCTGCTAGATGAGGGGGAAACAACTGAAATGGAGCTGTATATGAAAATGTATATTTGTAGATCTGCATCTGTATACGTCCATGTGCACTCAACACTTCAGCAAAGGCTGAATGGTCAGGACCACGTTTGTGTTCCTTTAGCACTGCCAGCTCTCTTGGTGGGAAGCTAGAGGGTGCCACACACAATGGGTTTTCCATGTGGTGTGTCCCTGCCACTCGGTAAAGGCCACCATGGCAGTGGTGCAGGGGCACAACCTTCCCCTGGTGTCCCTATCAGGACAGAGCTTGGCAGTCCCGGGTGGTTTGGCCACCCCACAGCAGGGCTCCTCCCAGCCCCAGGGACTGAGCAGCTCTCCAGCCACAGCAGCCGCCTGCTGCCCCAAACACTGGCCTTGTTGCAAAGTCATAATTGAGTCCATATTAGCCTATATGATTAAACTGCCCTCTGTTGAGAGAAATCAGTTTGCCAGCAAATTTCCTTCTGCTCAGCTCGCAGCACCAAGGGCTCTCAAGCTGTGCTCTGCTATCAGGAATACGTGGGGATGGCTCCAATGGACATTGTCTTTGGCCCTGGGGACCCCCAGTCTGGGGGGGCACACCGCACCGCCCCTGCTGCCACCACTGCCCCCTCCTCTCCTTTCCTCTGCAGGAGAAACAGCAGGAACCACAGGAATGAGATCATCTGCTCCAAAATTACTCATGCTGAATTAATCATCCAGCAGTGCAGTGGGAGCAGCCTGGGGACACTGGGGATGAGCAGGGAACTTGGGGAGTCCAGCACCGCGATGGGCGGGGGCTCGCTTTGCCTCATCTGTGCCTGAGTTGGGGCTCCCACCAGGCTTCATGATGGCTCTCCGTCCTGGGAGGGCACAGGGAAGGCGGCCCAGCGCTGAGTCCCTTCAGCACTGGCATGGCAGCACTGAGCCGCTGTGCCCTGGAACAAAGCTGGCTGCAGCCTCACCAGCAGGTCTGGCCACTGCCTCCATGCCAAGCCAGCTCAGCGCACAGCTGCGATTAAGTTATGGCTCATATAGGAGTAGGGCTGCCACAAGACATCAAATTACTTCCCTCTGCCATCACAAATCAGAAGTCCTCACATCTGCAAGAAGCAACTTGCCCTGGTCCTGCTGACCATGTCCCTGCCCACTGCCCTGTGCTGACTGCTTCTCTGCCCTGCAGCTCCCAGCCAGGGGACCATCTGGGTGCAGGTGCTGCAGGGCCACAGTGCCAGCAGGGCTGCAGCTGGCTGCAGGAGAGAGGAGCTGGGGAGGCACCTGCCAGCACGGGGCAGGAGGTGAGTGTGCTTTCTCAATCTAAAGATGGGGGTCTTTGTGCTAAAGGCAGATCCATGTGATCCCATGATGCAGGTCAGATGAGGAGGAAATTATTTGCCCAGAGGGGGTCAGACCCCTGCATTGCTGCCCAGAGCTGTGGGTGACCCATCTCTGAGGGTGCTTGAGGCCCTGGATGGGCCCTGGGCAGCCTGAGCTGGGGGGGCAGCCAGCTAACAGCAAGGGAGAGCTGGGTAGGCTCTGAGATCTCCTCCTACCCTATCATCCTGGCTGTAATCCCCCAGGGCTTCTTTTGTTTTCTAGGGATGCTGGGAAAATTAGATATTTTTGCCTCCTTTTGGTGCCTCCCTGAAAATTGCGTGCTTTAATGAAATGTTTGTGAGTAAGCTTTAAGTAATCAGCAGCTCAGATAGGATACAAATTCTTTTTCTTTTTTTTCTTTTTTTCTTTCTTTCTTTTTTTCTGCTTATATTTTGCCCATTTCAGAGAATCTGCAATACTTTTCTGGATTTATGTCCATCGTAAAACCAAGATCCTGTCCCAAAACAGCCATACCAAGGTATGGCTGAAAATATAAAGACTTAATAAAAACTTATGCAGTAATTTGGCTCTTAATCCCAAATACAATCTCTCCCTGCAAATAACGGCAGCCTCTGCAAGATTAAATTCTCCCTACATATTGTTTGTAGGCCTGATACCTTCTATCAAGCTTAGAAGGGTTTTAGGTTCTTAAGTCATGGCTCTGTAATTGCACATCTGATTCAGCTTGTGATGCAGAGAGCTCCCAAGGAAGCTTTTGTAAAGATTTCTCCATGTCTGACAATCGTGTGTGACGCTGAGATGCATTTTGTATATCATGCAGTGCAGGGAAAGTGCAAGGCCAGTGATTACTTAAAGCAAAATGCCTGCTGCCCTGTGGCTTGCTGCAGAAATGCCCTGCAAACTGTGCTGGTTGTCCATGCCGTGCTCGCTCAGCAAAACGTCCTGGACAGGTTATATTTAACCTCAGCTTGAGCATCATTGTCAAAACCTCCCGTGCAACCTGCCTGGGCAGTGTCATAATTAATACTGCCCTTGCTCAGGCTACGAGAGGAACATGCGACGGCTCAGCTAGCTATAAACCACAGCAGAGATTCCATCTGGTCCAACGTCTATTTATACCTCCCCAGCCCCAATTAACTTTGGAAGTTGGGGCTGGTGGTTAAGTAGAAAAACGGTTCTTGAAAAGCGAGATGGGTGTGCAGTGAGAGATCCTGGGGGCACAGAGAAGCTCAGGGCTGAGGTCGGTTCCTGTGTCCTCCGCACTGCAGGAAGCTGCTGTGGCCGTGTTAGCTGCAGGGAGTGCAGAGCTCATCCTTGAGCAGGAAGGAGTTAATTTTGTCAGGAGGCTCAAGCTGACACTGCCGCCTCTGGGGAAGAAGAGTCCTGGGACTCTGTGCTTTCTGCTCTGTGGCATGCATGAAGCAGTGTTTCCAGTGTTTCCAGCCTCACCAGCTGAACTCGAACCTCACCAACTGTGCCCCAAGAGCAGGGTCAGGCTGGGCCTGCTAGTTCTCCTTTGTTCCTAGGGGCTCCCCTCTGCCTGGTGTCTGCAGGCTGCATTGGCTTGCACATCCTTGCGTGGGGTTGAACAGAGACATGTCAGCCCGAGCTGAGCCTGGGCTGGGCACAGTGGGTGTTTGCAGCAGCACAGAGCCTGGGAGAGGGCCTGTCTGGGCCATCGCCATGGCTGTGCCGTGCCCAGCCAGCACTGCCTGTTCTCTGTGCCCAGGAATATCTTATTGCCATGGTTATGGAAGAAAGACAGCACGAGCAATGCACAGCGAGCAGCAGGTCTGACCAATTACGATGATGGTGGGGATGGTGGCATCGCAGCTTCTTATTTTTTCGTTATTTAGATACATGGGCGTAGAAGACCGCAGAGAAATGAGCACCAAGGGAACATGCTGTGAGGGATAATAACTGCCCTTTGAAGATGGGAGCACAGGCTCAGAACCGTCAGAGATGCAAACGGCGGGATTTGACTGAGTCCATCTCCCAAGGACGTGGTGCTGTGGCAGTAGTGTGAATTTGCCTCTGTTCCTACTCAGAGGTCACCATGTTATGATTTCATAAGACCCTGTACTGTGACAAGCTGCACTGAGCTTCTTTTCCTCATTGGGCAGCGATTTATCTCACAGAATCTATAAAACCACTAAGGAAAAAATGTCACCTCGTGTCACTGGCTTATAAGCAGGGTGGGAGGAAGGGGAGAAGGACGTGGTGATTTCCATACCAAGGAAAGCACTATTACAATGTCTGGTTTCTTCCAGACATTCTCATTCATCCGCAGGACCTACAGATACCCACATGCACCTCCTGCCTGCACGCCCCACTTCTGTCCCACCCTGCTCAGGAGCCACTGCATTCCAGGGGAGGGATGCAAGAGAGCAGAGCACTGCCAGAGCCACGAGCACCACATGCAGCCCTGCATCCCAGAACCTCACTCCTTCAGCCAGGAGCGGCCAGAGGAGGCGAGCGGTGGGACACACATCCCTCCTCATCCAGCAGTGCAGTGGGCAGCTGGCAAAAGTCATGTCTTAGATTAATGTGCCTTCCTTCCCTTCTGTGAGCCAGTTGCAGACTCCTCTACTTCATTCTTTCTTTGAATCTCATCAAGAATTTGTCCTGAATCCTTACTCCCAGGAATGAGTGCCAGAAAATTCACTTTGTTGCTTGGTTGTGACTGATCACGAATCACATTAAATTTGCCTGTGCCCTTACTGGATATGTTGGCTGGTTCCTGGTCTGTGTTATGCTGTTACTGCTCTGAGAGCAGGAATGGGAGTGCAGCCACTGCACGCAGGGGTGCAGGCTGAGGGGGCTGCAATCTGGGGCACCACATAGTGCCAATATCTAAGACTCTGATGTAGAAAGGACCATGAATGCTTGAGCCATTCTCTGTTTCTTTACTCTG
Organism: Tetrao urogallus; assembly: GCF_951394365.1. Classification (NCBI taxonomy): domain Eukaryota; kingdom Metazoa; phylum Chordata; class Aves; order Galliformes; family Phasianidae; genus Tetrao; species Tetrao urogallus. Next base: position 5,844,309 of record NC_136829.1, read on the forward strand.
AGTAGCCAATTCACAACTTTCTCCTGCACTGCACCCATACCCACACAACCTTCTGAACAATCTGGGAAAGCAATTAAATGTAGTGAAAAACAGTGTGCACAAAGCAGTGGATGTGTGCATAGGGACTTGCATGGATGAAGCTTGCTGAGCAAAGCCACAGAGCCAAAAATAAGGAACAGAAAATGAAAGAGAACTGGCATTGCGCCTTGCTGTGGCCCCCATATGCAGGTCACTATCTTGGCAAGAAATACGTATCTCCTCTTTCTTATGCTCTTCTGTATTATTATTCTAGGGAGCTTATAAATGCCCAAATAGTGGATTTCCTGCCATGGCAGCAGCGTGGCTGTATCCTGGTTTGTCACAACTAACTTATGGATATGGAAGCCCTTGTCTAGATCCACCTGTAAAGTCTCCTTGCTGATCTCTCACCACCATCACTGCAATCTCTAGGACTACAGGACCCAGAGAAAGATGTCTGTGTGCTCAGGAGCTCATTTCACTTTCCCAGCTCTATCAGTCTGCTAAAACATTTCTCTCTGCTGTGCCAGTTTGCAGCAACTGCTGGGCGGCAGGTGAGGGAGCAGGGCTGGCACTCAGTGGCTGCTGTCACCCACAATCCCAGGGCTCTTGGATTTGCTGTGCTTCCCGCAAGGGGTCTGGCAGAAAATTGGTTTAAAATAAAATAACACACCCTGTCTCATTCTCTGGGGCTACGGTCACAGATCCTCCCATACATTTATGTTTGTGAAATGTTTGTTTGCATGCGGGGTGGCTTTCTTATCCCTCCACATCTCAAACTCATCCATCTTTGGGAACTAACTCCTGCTATCTTCATTCCACCATTTCTTTGTCCCAGTTGCTTCTTTATTAAGAGCATTTTGTCTTCCGAGGCAGCTGGCATTAAAATGGATAATTAGATTATGTTCTGGCACTCCAAAGGTAAATGCATTAACACTTTCCCATATAATCTCCTGGCCTCTGGCTGATCTGTGAGCATTCAATAAATGAATCCAGCCTGAAATAAAGATGTTTTGCAGAACCAGGCAGATCTTTAGTATGAACAGGGAAGCCTCAGCTGGGATTTTCAAGACAGCCTCACGCTGTTATGAGCTTCGTGCCTAACAGTGCGTTGAGCCCTGGCTGTCCTGCATCGCTCCTCTTGATTTTCTGTCCATACGAACGTGAAGCAGACAGTCCATTTTCTGTGATTCTTGGGAGCGTGTTCCTGCTGAGGGAACTCGGGTGGCCCACAGGCAGCATTGCTTTCCTCCTGGGAAGTGGAACTGACCCACAGTGCTGGGAGAGCAGTGCTTGGGATGCTGAGCTTCAATACAAGGTGCTGAAATGAAGAGTAGTTTCAGATTCTCTTTCTCTCTTTGCCAGACCTGACTGCTTTCCAGGTTGGCAGAGGGATGTCATTTTGCTTTGGAAATACCCAAAGATAGAAGCTGAGATTTCCTTGCAAGGCTTTACTTGCTTTGTGGAAAAAGCAGCTCAATTCTAGCAACATACCGAATGTGGTTACTGAAATTTCCTGCAGATCAGTGTGCTGAAACGTCCTTAGTTTGCCCTTGGGAGCAGTGGTACCTTCATGATAGCTGAACAGCTTTTTCCTGTGAGAATAGCAGGTGGCAGGAAGAAAATCACTTTTATTTCCAGAGAAAAAGACATAAAAATTCCAAGTGGAGTTGTGGAGTGAGGCTGGGATAGTTTGCAGCTTAAGTCTGCAGAACTGCTCTATCTTTGTCGTGAAGGAAGTGAGAGAAGGCATTGCTCCATGTCCTCTGCTTCCATCAGTTTAAGCAGCACACCTCAAATGCCGGAGCCTGCTGGAAGAACTGGCATGTAAACATGAATTAGAAGGCAATCTTATCCAGGTTGCTGGGGAAAGCTCTAGAAAGCCCATCCCAGAGCTGCACACTGAATTTCTGGGGAGGAAAGCAATTATGAGCACTGAGTACATGAAATAATCCTCAGCGCCGGTGTCAGACAAACATGCCCTTGTAGCTTCCCATGCTGTTACTGATTAATCCTTTTATCAGCCCTGTGCCATCCTCAGAGTTATCCCCCAGCTCTGATCATCAGCAGCCACTTCCTTGGAAGCTCCCATGGACTGTTAAGCTGCTGATGGCCCACTGGCTGGTGCCCATTAAGGGGGACACCTTGAACTACAAACCAGAGGCTGGAAATGTGCTGCTTCAGAGCTCTCACTCTGACTTCCCTGAGAAAAACAAAGTTTTTGAGAGTCATTTACTTGGGGAGGCGGGAGAGCAGTCACCTTTTGCGCCTGATTCACTGCATGCCCCAACCTGAGATTTTGGGCAGAAATGGGAGGAGGGAAATTGTGGTCCTATTTAAGAGTAGATAAAGCTCTGCTCGTTGCTGTAAACTCTTTTTTTGACAGTCAGGTTCTGCACTGGATGAAAGCTAAATATTCCACGCACTTGTTCTCATCATGAAGAACTTGTTCAGAGCTCTGGGCAGCTTGTGTAGTTCTTCAGGATTCAGGTTTTTTAGGCCTTCAACATAACAACACCAAACGCTCAGATGCTGGCGTTTCTTTCCAGCCCTCTCCTACCTTTGGAAACTGGATTTTTTAGCTGGCATCTTGGAAAGGCTTGTTTTTGTTCCTTGAATTCTTTTAGGCATTACCTGACATTGGAAATGCACAGCAACTCCACAGGTCTCAATAGCTACAAAATTTATAGCGATGTATTTTGTTCCATTTATGCTGGTTTTCTGCAGTGCCACTACTTGCAGGCAGCAATAAATTACCTGAGTTTAATTCACGACACAGAGTTCATTGCACTTGCCCAGAAATAGCATTCTCTGTTTGGGACTCTACTGCCAAGACTGCATTCCTGGAGCTGAATTTCTACCCTGTCCAAGACGTTTATTCTACCCATATTTCCCATCATACCATTTTCTGCTATTTAGGTCATTTATATTTTCTTGCTCTCGCAGTTCCTTGCCATATGTTGCTCTGTTGCTTTGCAGTTTTGCTCTTACCTTTGTTGTAAAGTAACCTTCAGGCTTTCGAACTAAAATAGGTGTTTGACCACAGTCCAAGCTGCATTTAATGGAAATCTGTACCAAACCACGCACATTCCTTGGCTAGAAGGAAGAGCTGCAAGATGCCCAAACCACTGCTTAGCCCAATGTTTAGCTGACAGGGGGCCATGCAGAAAAACTGCTGCTTTTTGCTTTAAATGCCACTTTAAATTAATAATGATATTGAATTCTATCTTATGTGAGGTGTTTATATCTGATTTGAGTTTGGGTGATCTTGTCTCTTCACCAGACTTTCATCAGCCCTCTCTTACCAGAGAGAAATACCCCTTACTTCACAGTCCCACCTTACTCATGTCATGGCTTTTTGGCAGTAAGTGCCCCTGTGAACAACTGCTTTCAAGGACAAAGCACAGGAAGAGCAATGTTTCATCAAAAAATCTCTGACAAACACCTTGAGAGCTCTCTATGAATCGCAGTTCTTGCGTTTCAACCAGACTGAGGCATTAGCTTCACAAAAACAAGGTGACATATCCCACCAGTTTTATGGCTTTGCTGCTCTTTTTTCATATGTTTTAATAAAAAAAAATAATAAAAGAAGTTTTGTCACTTATATACATTAACTTCATTTTTTATGCTGTTGGCCCATGCTGTCAGAAGTGGACGTGGGTGGTACGGCATTTTGTTGCCATGTGACAGATGGCAGCAGAGGGGCAGTCTGACCCAACGGCGACTGAGATGGAAGTGCGTATGGAGCAAAGATGTGTCACTGAATTCTTCCACGTGCAAAAAATGCCCCGCGCTGACATTTGGTGACACCTGCTGAATGTTTATGGACAGCAAACAGTGGGGGTGAGCACAGCGAGGCGCTGGGTGGTGCGTTTCAGCAGCAGTGACAGCAGGTCATCCTTGCTGGTGCTGATTGTTACAAGCACAGCATGCAGGCCTCTGTCCATCACTGCTGAAAATGCATAGCTATAGTGGTGACTGTTAAAAAAAGCATGTTCTGTAGCTGAGAATGTGCTCTGTTAAATAAGTGTGATTGTGCTCTTTGTATTGGTTGCAGTTTACATGGAAATATTTAGCAGGTATTACTTTCAGAGCAACCTTCATGATGCAGCCCTAGACAATTCCTATTCATGCAGCCCGGGCAAGCCAAAAGGTAGGATGCCCATGTCATAGCAGATGCCTTAATCCAGCATCCTAATTCCATTCAGCATCATCCCCTCTCACATCAGTGATCTGTGCAATTCAGCTGTGGAACAACTGGAAGGCCCAGACTACGGATGCAGAACACAGAGGGGAAAAAAAAAAAGAGTAAGAATAAAAAAATAAAGCGCACTTAGTAGATTGCAATTGTATTTCGAATGCTTTCTTTCAGTATGGTAGTGTAGCACCTTCCCTTTTTCTTTGGGTGACGCTGCTGGGCAGCCAGCATCTCATACGCAGTGATCGTGCACTGCCATCACCTGTTTGCTTCTGGTATCTACCTCAGCCGAGATCTGCTTCCAAAATAGAGTGACAGAAAAAAAATCACAAAATCTGAGCACCCAAGAATTTATTCCTTAAGGAAAACTCTCAGTCCATGCAACAACTTGATCCCTCCACTGCAGGGCCTCGCTTCAGCTGTTCCTTTGGCTGGAGCAGGATCCTGGAGCACATCTGTATGAGCAGTGCCAGGACCAAGAGCAGTGGCCTGGTTCTGAGCTGAGCAAGGGGGGCATTTCTGCTGGAGGGCAGCCTGGTCTCTGTGCCAAACCCGTCCACGGGCTGAGATAACAGCCCCTGCGATAACAGCTGCCATGTCATGACTTTCGTAGCTCTCTTCCCAGCTCCATGGAGCCTGCAGTACCTCCTTAGGGAGGTGGTGCTCTGAAGGCCTCCCAGCTGAGGCTGAGCAGAAGCTCCAAGCCCCCACCTCCCGTTCCTCACCTCTTTCCCTGAGCCTTGCAGCAGCCAGGAAAGCTCATGGAGGAAGGAGCTGGAGCACTGGCAGCTCTCTGTGCCTATGTCACCCAGCTGCAGGGGCGGCTGCCGCACGCCGGTGAGATGCTCTGCCTGGGCGATGCGATGGGGAACACAGCAGAACTTCCAAAACCAGAGCAGAATTGTGCTGAACGCACAGCGTGATGCAGCTGTGCCAGGATGCAGCACCCCAGCAGCACTGGGAGCAGCCGGGGCACAGAGCAGGGAAGTGGCGGGTGAGCGAGGGAGCAGAACGGTTCTTCTGGGGAGGAGAAACCCGGGGGGACGGCAGTGACCTGGCCGGGCTCGCTGCTGCAGCCAGCACGGGGCTAAGAGCGACCTTCCTCCCGGCTTCACAGCCATCGAGCTTCGGACGGAGGTGAAGCGGGAAGCTGCTTCAGCCCTGCCACGGCCAGGCGGGATCCCGATGCGGCTCTGCGAGGAGCGGGGCCGCGTGTGAAGGGCAGGCGGGGCGCCACCATCCCGCCATCGGACAGCCTTCGGCTTTCGGGCCCACGGCACGGCGGGAGGGCGGCGCTGCTGTGGTTCCCAAAGGCGCGCTTAACACCGAACTCCTCAGAGTTCTTCACATCGGGCCCCGGCACGCTCCCTCCCCGCTGCCCCGTTATGCCCGTGGTCGCACCCACACAAAACCCAGCACTCAGATAAGGATCTCGGGGGGATTTATTGTTTTTTTCAACGGCGGCAGCGCGCGGCTCAACCCGCAGGAAGCGCGGCCGCCGCACCGACACCCATCAGCCGCTCGGCACCCCGCCCCGCGGCCGCCATTTTCCGCCGCCGCCTCCTCGGGACCGACGCGCGGCTACGCGCCCGCCTCCCTCCGCGTTGCTATAGCGACCGCAGGCCGGCCGGCGCCCGCCGCCGTTCGCCCAATCGGGAGGCGGCGCCCACCCTCCCCCCGACGCCGGAAGGGGCGTGTCCTCAGCGCCGGAAGCGGGGCCGCAGCTCCGCAGGGTGTGTGTGCGTGCGCCGAGCGGCCGCCGCGCTCCAGTCGCCTCGCCCGTCGGGATCCAGGCTGCGGTGCGCGCCGCCCCCCCCGCCAGGTGAGGGTCTCCGGCCGCCCGCGCCTCGCCCCCCGGCCGGGCCGCAACGCCGCGGTGCCGCCGGAGCCCGGGGAGCGGGCGGGGGAGGCCTGCCGCTCCCGCCCCGCTGCCTGGGGGGCGGAGGAGGCCGCGCCGCTTCGTCCCTCCGTTCTCCCGGCGCCGGCGGAGCGAAGCCGCCCTGAGTAACGGTGCGACCCCGCCGCGGAGGCCGCTGCGGAGCCCGCGCGGGGGGCGCCGCCTCCCGGCCGGCTCCCGGCCCGGCCCCACCCGCCTGAGTCACTGCGCTGCCGCGGGGCGAGGCCGCGCACACCTGGCCGAGCCGCGGGCCCGCGCCCTCTGTCGCCGCCCGTGAAGGGCTCGGCCGGGGCGAGGGGAGGAGGCGATCCGCCCCCGGGGCAGGGCCGAGCCCGGCTCGCGGCCCCCTCCTCCCGAGGGCTCCTCCCTTCGCGACCCTCTCCGGGCTCTGGGCCTTCTCGCGGCGCTCGCGAAGCCGGGAGCTGCTCGAGGCAGCCCTGGGGCGGCGCTCGTCCGTGTGAGCCCGCTCGGGTTTAGCAGAGGTGATCGGAGAAACGTCCCCGGTGCTACGGGGGAAGATTTAATATCGATGGTGTTATTTTTAATTCTTAATTATTCGTATTTGGGAGTAGAGATGAGTTTAGGGAGGACTGCAGAGAGACAGAAGGTGACTTCACACTGTCCCCAACATATAAGAAGGTTGGGTAGTAACCCAGAGCTGACAACTTTAGGCCTTATTTGAGGTATGTATGATCAGATATTAATTGGAATGATAGGAAGTCAGTGAGACACAGTGACTGTTAGGGTGTAGGGCAGAAATGTATCTCGTGCAGCCATTGCAGTATAAATCAGTTACTTAGTTAAATTCCTCGCTAACAGTTAAAATAACTTTTCTTGTGGTAGGAAGAAAAACTGTATATCATGCAGCATTATAAAAGCTACATTTCTACAAAAGAGTTCATAAGGTTGTGGAGCACTGGTGGCTGTAGGAATACCTGTGTCTTCACATATGCACTGCTGCACGACCTCAGCCAGACATTGTAATGCTCGTATTTAAAAGAGAAGCTTGCTTTTGTTTGAGAGTAATATAGAGATGCAAACTGGTCTAGAAAACAAAAAGAATGTGAATGCTTTCCTTCACCCTTGATATTAAAAACCTACAAAAATACAGTTTATGTAACACTTGGTTTATTAAATTGGTACCAATGAAGCAGTAGACTCCTTGCACAGATGGGCCTGGTGCAGTTTTCTCAACCTCATTATGTCAGTACTGCATGTTCTGATCTCCGCTATTTTGATGTTGAGTCCTTTTTTTTTTTTTTTGTAAGCAGGCCTTTGCTGGTATGCAGCTTTTTGTGCTGTATGTGAATAAACCCCGATGAGGAGGAGCTAAGGAAATAGCAATTTGAATGATGGGATGAAAAGCCAGTACTGCAGTCTGTCTGGTGTCCTCATAAATCCCAGCAGGGCTAGGCCTTATTTTAGTGTCTTTTATATGGCCCAGCTTTTTGCTCCATGCTGTAATAGAAATGTTTTTCAGACTGTTATTAACAAAAGTGGTTTCCCTGTGATACAAGTACATTAGTTTGTCATTAATTTTATGCCGGGGGGGAGATTTTTTGGGATAACTCGCTGTTTCCACTTGGACTCGGGCCAAAAGCTCACTCATTGGAACCACAAGGTGTTACCAGGTAAGTATGTTGTACTTTGGAACCGCGTGCTTGTCTCCACCTGCAGCTGTCCTGTGTGAAGTGCCGTAGGTATGTAGCAGTGCAATGCTTCTCAGCCTCAAGTTCCTCATCAAAAGTCATTAGGGACAGCAAGCTGCAGTCACTAAATTTAAGTTGTCCACACAGTATCGGTTTCCATCCGTGCTCTTATTACTTCTGATAGAAAAATCCCATGGTTATTTGCAGAGATCGAAAGCCTTGTGTAGCATTTGTCCGAAATGCTGTTGGTCAGTTTTAGGGAGAAACAATTACTGGTGGCAGGAAGCGGCCTGAGCAAATTGGGGCACGGCTTTCTAGAATGTTAATGTTATCTTAACGTTTGCAGGATGATTAGCACTGAAGGCCGGGACGTATTTCTAACCAGCAGGTACAGAGGAGTTGGTGTTACGTGCTACGCAAGGTCAGCGAGAATCGCAGCTGTGAAACCAGTTTCTTTTTCCTTCCTTAAGCATGTGGTATATTTTACTGAAGTTTTGTTGTAGCCCAGCTGAGGGAAGCTGTAGAAGAATTCAGTGTTCTGATTGTAGCAGACGTCCATTTTCTGATCAGTTGTTTAACAATAGATGGTTGCCTTGGAGGGAACTGAAATACAGAGACAAAAATAATGAAGTGAAATGCCTGAGATGAAGCAAAGAAGGTTCCTCACACTCCATTTAAAGGGGGCCAATTCCTTTCCTGCAGAAAATACTGACTGAGTGATGCCTGCTTGCTGGTGACTGCCATCAGTGTCACACAGGTTCTGCCAGCATTGTAGCTCCAGTGTCAGCATGTGTGCCCTGAATTATGGCTTTGCCATTTGTTTTAGAAATAACTCAAAAGCTGTTAGTCTCAATAATTGCAGAAATGGAATGTGAAATGTGGATATAGAATGGAACGTACCTCACAGGCGTGTTTAATTTTGTAATTAATTGCCTATCCACAAACCTGTAAGGTATGTTCACACGTTGGTAGCTGAACCACAAGAGCTATACCACATTTCTGCTTTTCCTGTTATAATTCGAATGGATCTCCACAGTTTGTGACCAAGAAATGATTGTGTCACATTTCACTGAATCTGATTTTACACTCATTTCTCACAGTGAAACGTCTGTTAAATTGCATCTCTACTCCACTCATTAGTGATGGGTTTGTCAAACCAGTAGTTGCACCAGTTTTATAATGAGGTGGAAGTGTTTATTTGACAGCCTCTGATAGTTGCTGTTAGGAGAAAAACAATACATAGCAATCGATGACTTAATTAGCATCAGAAGAACAGGCAGAGTTCAGGCCAGGATCAGCTTATTACTATTGTCTTGTCAGTTCAATATGTTACATAAGCCAGATTTTTTTTTTCAGTGTCATTTTTCATCTAGTTCCTAGACTTTAATGTCAGTTACTTCTGATCTGTTTTGGCTTTGTCCTAAAACAGTTCCTTGAGCCTGGAAGCAGCGAAGGCCACAAGCAGATGCTGTAACTGCTGAGCAGCAAGATGCAGTCCTCAAGCACTTGCAGTCTTCTGAAGAACGCTGCCTACGTGGTTTGCTCTTCAGCTGTTACTGACATGTAAACCTCCAATGTTGTGCATCACTCTTCTCCTAAAAGCTCTGGGTGTACTGACTTCAGGTGCTGTGTGGGCACGCCTTCCCCTCCTTACTGCCTCTTGCACTGAAAGCAGCCAAGCATTTATAAACCTCCTGACCTCTACCTGAGGTATTTTGTAATTGTAGCAGCTCTCACCTACGCAGATGTCAAACTTTTTTTGTGGGAGGGAAGCAAGCAGTTGTAATTTTCTCCAGTCAGTACGTGCCATCCCGTGCAGGTTGGAAGAGCTTAGGCTGTGTGAGGGAGAGATGGTTTTTGTCTTACTTCGAGTGCGGGGAATCAGAGTGCTTTGAGTTGCTGGCTGCTTGTACTGATGGCTGCAGCTGCTGGCTAGTAGTGGCATTCCTTACTGTAAGTGGTGTCCAGCCACTTCTTCTGAGGGCTGCTAAGTTGTCGTTTGACAGATTCTTAAGAAGGCAATCTTAAGAATTTTCATTGTATTTACAAATCTGAGAATCTTCCGCTTAGAACAGGCAACTTCTGCAACTCCTCCATGGCTGTGATCTGCACGTCTTCCCTCCTTTTTCCATCTTCCCTCTTTCCCTTTTGCCGACATGGCATGGCTTCATTAGCATCAGAGTAGATCATTCCTGTTGGCCTCCTGTTTGTCACCTCTGTGTGTCTGGCTCCTAGCTGCAGGTAACCTTTGTTAGCTGGCTTCTGTTTGTGGCCTAGGACTACTTTTTAGCTCTAGGCTTTGCTTGTTTCAGACTGTGGCACACTGATCCGTTGTTAGTGTGGCTTCCATCTCCTTTATGGGAGAGACTAGTTATAAGTGATACTTGCCTCTTTGCCTTTTCAAACATCACTCCTTTCCTTGTATCTTTTTTTCCTTCTGGCAAACACCTCCCTCTTTTGGAGCTCAAGCCAGCATAGCTCTACAAAGCTCTTCAGGCTTCTAGCAAGGTAAGCAATGGAGAATAAACTGGTGTTCTTTACACAGCACCTTGTGACTGAAGTAATGGTAGGCTTACTGGTGGGTTACAGACATCTTGGTGTGGGCAACGATTTTCTTGCTGCATTTAAGCTCTGTTAACTCCATTTTATGGAATAGTGCTTTGTAGTTTCATAGCAAACACGCTAAGAGTACAGATATTAAGATAAATTGGCACTTCAAACCCCTGTATAATGAATTCTTAATTTAAGCCAGTGAAGTTCTGAGGAGCTCCATTTTCAGTAATGAGTTTGAGTTGCATTTAAGATGTGCATGAATTTATGCTACTGAAGAAAATTATTTGAGAAGCAGCGTTGTAATGCTCTGTGCTAGTGCTTTGGCTGCATAGCTGATGTGTTACAATGGTTTCTGGAGCTCTCTTATCCACTAGCACTTTGTCCTTGCAGTTCCCTCTGATTTCCTTAGCATGTCCTTACACGAACCCATTGGCTGCCACAAACTGACTTGCATCCAAAGATAAATATGTCAGCTAGCTTGATAAAACAAACTCTTCAGCATTTCCAAACTAAACTATATTCTGTTTGTAAACAGAATTCTGGACCAATGACTTGTGTGCATGTCAGACCACTATTGGCAGAATGCAGGTCAGAGATCATACTGGCCTTTCAGTGGCAAAATGTGAACTGCTGGTGTTGCTTGCCTCAGGGCTTCAGCATGCAGGCTTTTTCTAATGTATAATTGTGTTCCCTGAAAGGAAGAGAAGATGATGGCAGTAAAACTCCTCCTAGGAGCTGTGCAGACTGAGGAAGCTGGAAGTGTTTTGTTTAGATGTCCTGTTATTTAAAGTTGGCTCTTGTGACATAAAAAGCATTCTGCAAGTGTGCTGTGTTCATGGGTGAAGAAATGGCATTACTTGCCACGTGAAGCACATAATCAAACAGTGCTGAGTTAAGGGAATGGTTTTGGAAGTTGCAGCAGTTGTAAATGCAATAGATCCTCTCCGTGGTAAACACTGCTGATTTCCTCACTATATATGTGTATATGTGCACCAGTGCATCGTCAGTCCTGTAAGTAGGGCTGCAGTCTCTTGCCTAATTAATAGAAGCCTGTGAAAGCCAATTAGGAATTTATTGTTCTCATTCATTTTTTCCTGTTCCTTTAGAGTTGTTTGTAAGCTGTTTCGGTCTCAGACTGAAAATTTCTGGTTGCAGACATCTTGGCCTAGACATTGAGAGCCCTGATTGACTTGAAGGAGCAAGAAAGGAATCTTACTGCTCAGTGCTAACAAAAATGACCATTCTGGGCCTGTCAGGAAGTGCAGATTTAAGAGTGTGGGTAAACGTTACTGATAGATCTGAACACCTGGGAGTTTGTGAGGCATTGAAGTCCTCCGCATGGAGACTCATCTTGTTTTCCTTCAAACTGGGGCCCAGCTGGTGGAACACAGCGTTAGTGTGATGGCCAAGTAACTGCATGGTGCTGCTGCCTGGTAGGAACAAGCAGCACTCAGTCTGCTTATTGACAAGTTCTTCTCTAGCATCATTTTGTCTTTGCTGAAGCTCTTCAGGACACAGAGGTTGAGTGATGTGTTTTTCTTGGTGCAGTTTAGCTGCAGCCACCAGAGATGACAAACAAGTTGTTTCCATACGAGCAATTGCTTTTGCAGCAGTGACTGTCAGGCAGCCACATCCCATTCATTTCTGTGAATGTCAGTTTACTTAAGTATCTTAGAAGCCTGAATCCTCAGCCACCCTAGGTGTGTGGAATTGCCCATTTTAGAGGTGTATGTGTCTGTCTAGAAAGAATACATTTCTGGAAGAGCAGTATATTTTCTGTGGTTGCTGACAGCTGTCTGTAGTGGTGTGGTACATTCCCACAGAAACATCTGCAGTGAGCAGAAGATACAGGTGCCAGGAGGAGCTGTTCTGGTGCTCTGTGCTCTGAAACAGCTGCTGATGAAGACCAATGCACAACCAATACAAAGGAAGGCTCTGCTGATTCCTGCATTGGAGCATGAGGTGTGCCCCAGGCTGAGCTGTGGCCAGTATGGGAAAGAGGAGAGACTTGTGCAGAGAACATACTGATGTGCCTACCTTTGTGCTCATTTCATTCCTCACTGAAGTATGGGGAATAATGGTTATGTGCTTTAGGGGTTGTAATTACACATAATTCCTTCATGTAAATTGTTATTTCTCATTTTTTTAACAAAAAAACAAAAACATGTCTACTGGAGTGGGTAATCTTGCCAGCTTTTAGTGACTGTGAGTTGTCCTTCACCCATCAGCATTAACTTTTGCTGTATAGATGACCTAAAAGTATTCTTCTGTTCTTATTCCCCGCGGATTGCAGGATAGCCATGGATAAGAGTGAGTTGGTACAGAAAGCCAAACTGGCTGAGCAGGCCGAGCGTTACGATGACATGGCTGCTGCTATGAAGGCTGTCACTGAGCAAGGACATGAACTGTCCAATGAAGAAAGGAATCTCCTCTCAGTTGCCTACAAGAATGTGGTCGGTGCCCGCCGCTCATCTTGGCGTGTGATTTCCAGCATTGAACAGAAAACAGAGAGGAATGAGAAAAAACAGCAGATGGGAAGAGAATATCGTGAGAAAATTGAGGCTGAATTGCAAGATATCTGCAATGATGTTCTGGTAATAATCCAACAGCAAAAATAACAGTAGCTAGTACTGCAGTATTCTTCAGAGAGCCTTAAGGAATCTTATTAGGGTTGTAGATACTGCATCACCATAGCAGGGAAATGGTTCTGCTTAACCACAGGTTTAAGTCCAGTTGTAGCTCCTGAATAATCTAGTTTGTTTCTTAAGGAATTTTTTGGATTCTTACACGTTTTAAAAATAGCATTTTGTTTAAATAGAAATGAACAAGGCAGTGTTGAAGACTGCCTGACTGCTGGCCAGTGCTCAGCATGAACATGAGTTTAGCAATAGTGTAAATCCTGCTAAAAAGCTTGCTGTTTGCTGAAGTTGTTTTGGTAATAAATGCTGACTTCCTGAGGATTGTTCAGTACCTTTTAGGGGATGGAGAGGGTTTGCACTTCCCCAAAGTTAGTTCTGGTGTTTCTTTCTCTTAAATGAGAGGGGTCCTTTATATTGCTGTTCGTTTTGCTACAGATCTGCCCTCAGGAGCAGATGATGTCAGTACTCCCAGTCTTTCCACCTCTTTCTGAAGTGGATGTGCTGTCTGTGTCACTGTTCAGGTTTTCAGCTGGAGCTGCAGATAGAATCAGTTTGTTGCAGATTCACTGATGTGAACAGAGTTGAAGCTTGTGGTGGGAAAAGTGACTGCATTTGCGCTAATGGCAAGCTGCTGCTCTTCGTTAGCTTGCTTGTGGGTGTAGGTTTGCTCCAGTGTATTTCTAGGAAAATACTTGCAGTACTAAGCTCTGGTAGCCATTAGGTTCTGCAGGAGTGATTCTCAGTAGCTTCAACAGAGCAGATTTGCCGAGGCTGAGGATCCAAGGGGTTTCTTTTCTCCTTTCTGAGTTTAGGGAACATCGCAGTGCCTGACACACGAATGCCCATGTTGATGTTCTAACAGTTTGTGCGTACCCTTGTGATGGAGGCTCTGTTTCAGACATTATTTTTATGACTTGGGAAAAAAAACAAGTTTCCTTTCTCAGGAACTCCTGGATAAATACCTGATTGTCAACGCCACGCAGCCGGAGAGCAAGGTCTTCTATTTGAAAATGAAAGGCGATTACTACAGATACCTGTCAGAGGTGGCGTCTGGGGACAATAAGCAAAGTAGGTAGAGGTGAAAGCTCTCATCCTCCTGGGCTCTGGGCAGAATAAAGTGTAGGGAACGCTTCTCATTTTCTCCTCTTTCTTTCTTTTCTGCTGGTGCTTTATGGTTTTGAAGATGAGTGCAGTGCAGGTTGCTTTTAGAGAAACAAGTTTCTGTGAAGTTAATAGAAGCGATTAACCAGCATTCATGACATCAGTCAGATTCTGCTTGCAACCCCCAAACTCTACGATGTTTAAGTTTATTTGGTAGCATGAAATTGTTTGTCTGGTGCTTGGAGGAGGAGAGCTTTTTTTTTTTTTTTTTTCCCATGAAAAATGCTTTGTTGCTATCATTTTTTTGTTCCAACTATGCATTTATCTCACAATTCTTCTATGTTTGCAAGCTTTCTGCTTGCAGAGGTGTGGGATGTTGGTTTACTGAGTCTTAAGCCAGATAATCTTGCAAAGTGTTGAAGCAACACTGAATTATGCCCGAATTCTTGGTGGGTGTTTGGTCTGGTCCACAACTGTAAGCTTAGTTTGCCATCATTCTTGAATGTATCGTTACCCATTAGGCAGGGAAGGACTGTTTGCCTTCTTCTCAAAGGCCTTACTGAGGTTCTGAGTACATGACCTGCCTGTGGAAAGTTTCCTTCTCAGGAGAGTTTAAGTGTGTGGTTTAGATAAACTCCTTTCCCCCATACTGTATTGTCTGCATTTACTGGAATTTAAATGCTATAGCCCAAACCTTTATCTGAACAAATATTTCGGCCTTAGTAGTTGAGCCAGAGGCTGTTCCCTCTGAAATCACTGAAAGAACCTTGAGTGCCTTTGTGGTTTTACAAATTCCTAGTGGCATAAATAGTCTGGACTAAGAATGCAAGCACCACAAAGTTCGGTGATGTACTGTGCCTTAATATGCTTGTAATTGCTTCTTGCAGCAACGGTAGCAAACTCTCAGCAAGCTTACCAGGAGGCATTTGAAATTAGCAAGAAAGAGATGCAGCCAACGCACCCCATTCGACTTGGGTTGGCTCTCAATTTCTCTGTCTTCTATTATGAGATACTCAATTCTCCTGAAAAAGCCTGTAATCTGGCCAAGACGGTAAGCAGACTCTGTTACCAATTTGTGTGTGGGCTAAGGAGGTAATTACATGGTTACGGTAGCACCTTGTAGGTGATTATGCTTTCTCAGATGAAATTCCTTAATTATATTGTCATCTTTAAGCTATAGTCATCTTGATATGTTTTCAGGTAAGTTAGCTGGGCTGGCTTAGCCTTCAGTACAGCTGATATGCTGGTGCAGTTGATCCAGTGATAGGAGAGACCAAGTGATTCTTATGTTCACTTAATTACCTGAAAATGTCCTTGTGTCAAGTTTGAAAACAGCTTAAAGTGAAATTGATTTAAATTTGAACACAGCTGATATGTGGAGCATTGTCTTCTACAGGCATAGCTCAAAGTGTTGCCTTGTTTGCATGCTCACCTCTCTCCAGAGGCCAAAAGGAGCTCGTGTGATGGTTTGTGCCAAACAAATAAGTTTTTGCTGTCCAGTTTAGGCTTTAATCCTATTTTAGGGAGAAGACTGAAGTGGAACATTTTTTACATCTGTGAATGATAACTGGTAGTGACTTGAGTAATATGGCATCAGCTGAATCTTTGTGTTCTTGATACACATTTGAACAATATTTCGTAACAGATACTAAAGTTTTTCTGTGCAAAATGCTGCTGCTATTCCTGATTATTTTTTTTTTAGTTAATATTCTTACGTCTGTTTGAAACCTGATTGAGAAAGGGCACTCGGCTCTGACCTGCAGTGTGCATTTTCGTGTGTAACAGGTGGATGGGCAGCATGGCTTTCAATCTGTTAAACATTCTTGGTGTGCTGTACTGCTTTGAAAAGAAATCTGGCACAAAGAATCCTACTCTACCCTCAAAAAAAAACACCTAACTCTTGACTTTCATTTTATTTCCTACTTATTTGTGTGTATTATGTATCAACTGAGCAGTACCTTTCTCTCCTGCTGTCACTTTAAACCACTGAGGCCTTTGCCTTTCCTTTAATTAAAGTATTGCTATTAAAAGTATTGCTATTTTCTCTTAGACCTCACTTTCAGCTATGTGAGTCATTGTTCAATATAGCAGTGTGTGCTTGCCTCTTCAGTACTTGCTGTTGGCCTTAATCTGGCCCCTCGTGGAGACTTCTCTTTTCCCACTGGTTGTTTAGCAATCTGGTGCTTACTCTGGTTTCCTTTTCTTGGTAGAAAAGAAAAATATGGAAGCTGTTACAAATGTGTGTGATTTGTGTAGGCAGAAATGAGTTCAGAGAGCAGAGTGAAAGTGCTTTTTTTTCTTGCATGTTTTAGGCATTTGATGAAGCAATAGCAGAGCTGGACACGCTGAATGAAGAGTCGTACAAAGACAGCACTCTCATCATGCAGCTGCTTAGAGACAACCTCACTGTAAGTAGCACAGGGCAAACGCTGCGCTCTGCGCTGCTGCTGCTTACGGCAGCTGGACTCTAAGTGGGACACAGCGGAAGGCTCGTGTAGTTCTGTGCCTCTGAAAACACTTGCTGTGAAGCATTAAGTCAGTATCCTAACTGCACTGCTTCTTGTAACAGACCAGTCACAGACCACTTGTTAACCACTGCAACAAAGAGCCTTTCTGTAATACAGTGCAGTGTGCCTGCTCACAACAGCCAGACTGCCCTTGTTTGGCTTGAAAACAGTTTGCTTTTGACTTGTAACCCTCTACCCATTTTCTGGTTTGTCCTTTATCTTTACTATTCAATTCAGCTCTCAGTGATTCTTAGCTGAGAGAATCGCACAGCTGCTAATTATGCTGTCTTCCCTTTACTTGGTTGTAATTAACTGTCTGCTTTCAGCATCAACATGTATTTCTGTTTGCTTACAGCTATGGACGTCGGAAAACCAGGGAGATGAAGGTGATGCTGGGGAGGGAGAGAACTAATGGCTGTCACGCTTCACTATATGTTCAATGTCACCCTGTATCCTACACATATATCCCTTTGTGCGACAAGCAAAAAGAATAGTACATCGACTTTCACAACCTCAACGTAGCAAAAACTGTCTGTGGGGTAAAAAACGGTGGGTTGGTGTTCTGTGTACTGAAAATGGAGGTCGGTTATTATAATGGCATTCCGAATTTTCCTATTATGAACACTTACAGTTACAATTACCGTGTTTATATTTTTAACTGAACACTGTGATTATGGGTTTTGTGATTGCAATTGACTTTGCAAAACTCTTATTGGTAGAAAAATAGGCATCAGTTATGTAACAGTGGAAAGTCAAATTTGGCAGCGAAATAGTCGAAGTACAATTCTGTTGTAAAGTTGTACAGAAAGTTATAGAGATTCTATTGTGACACTGGGGCATGGAAGGAAAACAATCCGATGTATGGCATTCCAGTTAGTAACACACTGCTATGAGTTAGTTCAAGGCACACTCTGTAGACATTTTTAACCGAGTCTGAGGCACCGCTTTCAGTCAAAAGCTCACTTTGTCAATCCTGTCTTTCTGAGGACCGGGTTTGTGTTGAGGAGGAGAGTAATGGGGGAGCTAGCAGCTTGATTTCCAAACTCTTTACACTGACAAATAACTGGGATTTGACTCCTAAAAGTGGTTTTGTGCTCATACAACATGCATGACTAAGCCCCTTCCCACAGCAATAACTTAATTATATCTTCGATATTCTTCAGTAGTGAGAATTCTTGGTTCACTATCATGGACTTGCAATAGCAGAAGATTCAATTTTTTGAATGGCCTTATTAGTTTGGATGATACCATGAAGTGATCTGCCACTTTTGCATTACTATACTCTTGGGTGAATCAAAAACTCCATGGTATTCCCGTTCTGAATTTATCTCAAAAGCCTTTTAATTACTCCACGGAGCCTTCTTTAAGTTTGCTTTATAGAAGACTTTCACCCATCCCACTCTGTTCTTCCTTGACCCTTTTACCTGTTGAAACTCCATTGAAGCAATTTTAGACTCCACACACACACACATCATCCTTTGATTGTGGCTGGTGTCAATGTGGCAGGTGAGACCTGAGGACAGGTTTCTGCCTGGGATGCTTGAGAGCTGCCAGTGCTGTTGGAGTCTTCAGTTCATCTGCCTTTTTTTCCTTTTTTTTTTTTGTAATTCCAAGATCTGGCTCAAATATTCAGGATTTCCCATCTATTGTACTGGAATGCAGACCTTTCCCATCTGTAAGCTTGTAATATTTGAGCTCCCCATGTCCTCACCCATTATGTTTCAAACATGTCCCATTGAATAAAACCTAGTAAGAGTTGTGTGAATAATGCAGTGGAAAAGATGAGTATCGGTCACCTCTCAGCCTCGCGGCATCATCCCCTGCCTTCACATTCCACTTAGGGATAGGCTCCATCTGTTCGTCTGTCCATCTGTCTGCTCAAGAGAACTTCATGCACTGATTTTAAAACTCCCCTCTACTAGCTGAACAAATTGTGCAGTTAATACTTGGCGCTTGATAAATGCAGTAGTGAATGTGGAACCGAGCCTGTCTGTATATCTGGTAGCTCTTCTCGCTTTGTTTTTACTGACCAGTATTCTGCCTAAAGTTTGCTTCTGTGACGGTTATATTGCCTAGCACACGTGGTTGTGAGAATAGTATAGCAAAAAGAAAAACCTGGTTATTGATGTACTAGATTTGTGTATGTCTTTTAAACAGTTCTAGTTTCACCTTACACGAAATAATCAGGAAAGTGTAAAAGAATTCAAAAGTGAATAATAAAAAAATTTTATCAGTTGTTTGTGCCTGTTGTGTCTGCCATCCTTCTTGTGGCAGTTGAATCACCACTTCCTTTTCATTACATGCTCAGATCTTGGGTTGTGTGAGTTGACCGGTGCTTTCCCAAAGGCCCTCATGCTTCACCCAACTGCATTCAACTCTTTGAAAGGGCAGATAATAGCAGGACAAGGGGAAATAGGTTTTAAGTTGAAGGAGGGAAGATTTAGGTTGGGTGTCAGAGGGTGGTGAGGTGCTGGAACAGCTGCCCAGAAGGGCTGTGGACACCCCATCTCTGGAGGTGTTCAAGGCCAGACTGAAGGGGGCCCTGGGCAGCGTGGGCTGGTATTAAAGGGGAGGTTGGTGGCCCTGCCTGTGGCAGGGGGGCTGAAGCTTCGTGATCCTTGAGGTCCTTCCAACCTGGGCCGTTCTGTGATTCATTACCAGCTCCTTTGCAGGGAGTTTTGTCCCTCGCCCTTCCAGCTCTGAAGAGGTTCTCTGCTTGAGGTCACACTTGTGCTGTGTTGCCACTGCAGGACTTAACAGAACTGCAACTATAAATCTCTTTTTGATTTACCACGATTTATCACGTCACTGCATATTGCATGGATGAACAATGTACACACTGAAGTCAGCCAGCACTCTCTGCTGTTGGCCGGCTACGCTTAAAGCTTTTTCCTGGGGGAAACTTGAAATTCATTCTCCTGAATGAGGGGTTAGCTTTCCAGCCGTGCCTCCCCCAGTCATTGCGTGCACTCCCCATTGCACATCGCAGCCCGCACACGCTCCAGTTAAGTCCTCAGCTGGTGGGCTGCGAGAGCAACAACGATGCGGTGCACGGCTGAGGAGGCTTCCTCCAAGCAGCGCTGGAAGGCACGGATAGCAGCATCTCAGTTTGGGGAGAGCTGGGGAGGCTGTTTGGAGCCCGAGCCCCGCTTGCTCGGAGAGCATCTTCGGCTCCTGCACCGCCGTGATCCCGGAGCGCAGCCGCGGGGCTTCATCTGCCTGCTGCCGAGGTGCTGTGCTGGATCGGGTGTGCTGCCGGCCCCGCGGCGCGGCTTAACGAAGCATCTTCGTTGCGTTTAGAGCTGTGTGAGCTCCTAAATAATTCTATAGTGAACACTAACTCTCAGACTATTACTCGCGCTAACGACGTCGTCAGCTCCAGAAAGGGACTGGCCGCTTATCCCCGCACGTAGAGCGGTGCTGAGGAGCTACGTGAACACATGTCGAGTCGTTCTATCTTTTGGGGAAGGTACAATTGTTCCGCAAAGAAGAACGAAGCCGTGCCGCCGCGCGGCGCTCGATGCGCGCCCCGACGGGAGCGGCGCCGCTCCGCCCCGGCACTGCCGCCCGCCCGCGGCTCCGCCACGACGGCTCTGCGCTGCGAAGGAGAACAGCGCCGGCTCACTTCGACTTCAACTGCGAGCAGCCGGCAGAGAGCAACCCTGCGGCCCGCAGCGGCACGGCGCCCGGGGCGGGGCGGGGCGGGGCGGGGCGGCAGCTGGCGGGGGGCGGGGAGGAACCCCGGGGAGGCGCGGCTCCGTTCCGCCCCCGGCGCCGCCGCGGGAAGAGGCGGGCGGTGGCCGCAGCGGTGCTGCGCGTGGAGCCGCCGGAGCGGTCGGTGTGAGTGTGGGAGCGGGGCGGGTTCCCTCGGCTCTCCCCGCCGGGCCGCGCTCAGCTCTCGGCCGGCTCCTCCCGCTCCCCTACCCGCTGTCGTTCCGGAGCTGCGGCGCTGCCCTGGGGCGGCCAGGCTGCGTCCGAGGGCTCGGGCTGCTGGCGAGGCTGGGGCCGCTGCTCTGCTCTGCTCTGCTGTGCTGTGCCCGTGGTGGAGGTGTTGCTCTGCGCACCTCCCCGTTGTCCGCAGAACGCTTTCGTGCAGCGCTGGGGTTCCCGAGCTGCGAGCACGAAGTGTCAGGGCGGGAGCTGCGCCGTTCCTGCGCTGATGGCTTCGGGTGCTGATTTGGGGCCGCCCGCAGCGCTGCTCCCCGCCTCAGCGCTCGTTGGCGTGGAGCCGCGCTGGCAAAGGGCTGCTTACTTAACTGGGATGAAGCTCCGCTTCTTTCCTCTTGGCCTTTGAGCGCTGGAGGGCCCGGGTCCGCGCCCGCAGTGTGCTGTGCTGTGGGCTGCGATGTGTGCCGGCGACTCCGGAGTGGTTTTCCCCCGTCAAAATATCCCCGCAAACCCCGAGCTCCCCCTGGTGCTGCCAACCCCGGAGGTTCTGGCACATCTCCTGGCCCTGCGGCAGCCCGGCTCCAAAGCAAGGCTGTCGCTGCTCCCTGCGGTCCCCAACCCACGCTGTGTGTCTGTCTCCCTCTCCAGCTGAGCTTTGTGCTTGACCATGAACGCCAGTGGCCCCGGCTACCCGTTGGCCTCTCTCTACGTGGGGGACCTCCACCCGGACGTGACCGAAGCCATGCTCTATGAGAAGTTCTCACCTGCGGGGCCCATCCTGTCCATCCGGGTGTGCCGGGACGTGGCCTCGCGCCGATCGCTGGGCTATGCCTACATAAACTTCCAGCAGCCGGCAGATGGTGAGCTCTGGAACACGGCCCTGCAGGGCTGCCCCACACCTGGGGCTCAGGAGGGTGTGGGAGGATCTGGGGTGGCAGCTGTTAAGGATACTGATACCCTCACATGCTGGGTTCAGGCCGTCGTTAATCCCTGTCTGCACTCTCTTGTGGGATGGTGACCTGTGTCTGCTCAGGGGCTGGGAGATGGTGCAGTAATTGGGATTTGGGAGGATTGGTCTCCTCCCTCTGAGCTCAAGAAGGGCATCCAAGCCCCTTCTGCCCTTTGCTGGGCAGCTGGTTGCCCGTTGGCTTATACCAAGCAGAAGTAAGGTTCCTCTCCCAGTTTCCCTCTGCTGACATCCCATCTCATCCTGCTGACTGCAGCAGTTCTGCACAGAATGGTAGAATTGCCTAAAAGGTGAAGGCTTTTCTGCCAGGTGCTTCTGGCAAGAGCTGAAGCTGTCTGCCTTGTTTAGCTTAAGGAAATGCTCAGCAGTGTCCCTGATTCCTGCACCTGTCTCAGGGGCTCTGGGACATGGAAAGAGTCTGTCCCTGTGACGATCCTCCCTCCTCTATGTTCACTCTTTGCCAGCTGAGCGAGCCCTGGACACCATGAACTTCGAAGTGATCAAGGGCCGACCTGTCCGAATCATGTGGTCGCAGCGAGACCCTGGGCTCAGGAAGTCAGGGGTTGGAAACGTCTTTATCAAGAACTTGGATGACTCCATTGACAATAAAGCCCTGTACGACACATTCTCAGCCTTTGGGAACATCCTGTCCTGCAAGGTACATCCCTGTCTGTGCTACTGTGGAGGGGACCTGCTGTATCCCCACATCCTTGGCAGTGTGTTACAACCAGCTAAAATTCACTTTCTAGTTTCACTTCTTAAGTTTCCTTTGGATTTCCACCTTTTGCCTGGATAGAAGCATTCTGGGGACAGGGGAGGCTTTTCTTCCCCCACGTTTCCTTTATTTCTTCCTCCTGATCCCTGACCTGCTGCCTACAAACACCTGAACACAGCTCTGCTGCATTGGGAGCGGGCTGTAAGGAGGGTGAACACTGGAAACAAGGGTGGTTTTCCTGAGACTTACTTATGTGCAAGGATGAAGAAAGCCACTCTGTGGATTTTCTTTTCCTTTGCTCTGCTTTTGTAGGTGGTTTGTGATGAAAATGGATCCCGTGGCCACGGCTTTGTTCATTTTGAGACTCAAGAGGCAGCAACTCGGGCCATTGAGACCATGAATGGGATGCTCCTCAATGACCGCAAGGTGTAAGTCTGCCCTGGGGCTGCCTTGGCACTGCTCCTCCATTGCTTGGTGCTTGCTTGTGAGCTAATGTGTGCCCTGCTCTGGCTGCTGCCTCCTGCCTTCAGTATCTCCTCTTTCCCCTTCACAGTTGAGCAATGCAGTTCTGCTTTCCAGAGCTAGAGCCACTTGCTATTTTTACTGATGGCAGCATGATAGTGGTTTGGAGCCCTTCCTAATGATGGGGGAGGAACCTGACCTGGGGCTGTGTTTTATTGTTAAGTCAGTGTAATGACTACCCACAAAGCAGGGCTGGTCCTCAGTCTTCATCATCTGGGTGATACAGTCTGGGGCAGGAAGAAGTTTTGTCCTGCAGCAGCACCCTGCTGGTGTGATGTCACCTCAGATCTTGTGGGCTACTCTCCTCTCTGTGGCAAGGGGCTGCCAAAGAGCCTGGGGCTGCCTTGGAGGAAGGGAGCTGCAATGTGGTGGCATCTGTCAATTTCTCTTTTGGGGTGAGACCGCCAGCTGTGCTCTTGGCCTGTACCAAGGCAGGTGAGCCTGTGCTTGTTTTCCCCCTGCAGAGGACATAGAGGGTTTTATGGTCCTCTGCTTGCTTCTGCAGGTTTGTTGGCCACTTTAAATCCCGCAAAGAGCGTGAGGCAGAATTTGGGGCTAGGGCAATGGAGTTCACCAACGTCTACATCAAAAACTTTGGGGATGACATGGATGATAACAGACTGCGGGAAATATTCTCCAGGTTTGGTGAGTGTTGTTGCTGAGGCCAAATAACCAAATGAGTTATATGAGGCATGATATATATATTATCATATATATATATTATATATATATATATATAATATTTATATTATTATATATATAATTATTATTATATATATAATATAAATAATATATAATATATATATAGTTATATATATAATTATTATTATTATATATATAATAATATATATATATTATATATATATGAGGAAGTGAGCTGGGGACCCCAAAGAGAGGTGAGGAACACTTGGCTGAAACAGAGCTCTTCTCTTGTGACCTGACTTACTTGAAACACCACGTGGCTGAAGGGCTGCAGAGATTTGCATTGTCAGGATGCTGTGTGTGCTTTCCTGTAATGATGGGATGCTATTAGGTGACCCAAGAAAAGTGTTGGTTTCCTTAGATTTCTGAGTAACAAATTGTTTGTTTTTGAAATTGTCTTGAATGCTGTCTGGTTCTAAGAACCATGGAATAAGAGATGTTGAGTTTGAATTTAAAGCAAAGGTGGCTTTCCCTGTTCAGTCTATTACTGGAGGGTGCTTCACAGCAGAGCTTGGTGCTGTGCCAGCTCATAGGCCATGCTTGCCTAGTGCAAGCTCAGCTCATCTGAGAATGTCATTTATATGAACCTGACATTTGTGTTGATGCATCGAAGAGATGAGAACTCGTGGCCAAAGAGCCTGAAAAGCCAACAGCAATGAGAGCAGCATACTGGATGGGAGGGATCATCCTGGCCTCCCACAGCCTCCTTTCCCCCCAGTGCAGCAAGGATCCGGCAGTTCCTCATGCTGTTTGCCTCTTCCCCACTGCCTCCCAGTCTTCTCTTTGGGCCAGTGTCTCGTGGTGGCTTTGTTTGGTCCCGTGGCGAGCTTTCTTTACAGCGATGTTCTCCTTCCCTCTTTCAGGAAAGACGCTGAGCGTCAAAGTCATGATGGACAACACCGGGCGCTCCAGGGGCTTTGGGTTTGTGAACTTTGAGAAGCACGAAGAAGCCCAGAAGGCAAGCAGCTCCTTGCTGTGGAGCTGGTGGGCAGCTTGGCTGTCTGCTGCCGGCTCTGCTCACCTCTTGGGATCTCCCCTGTCCTGGAGTGGGAGCTCCATGTCCCCACCGGCCACGGTGTCAGCATAGCTGCGGGAGCTTGAACGAGCAGCAGCTGTACAGCCAGCCTTTTGGCCAGGGAGGGGTGGGCTTTGTGAAGGCACAGCTCCTGCCTGCTTGCTGTGGGACTGGGGCAGCGGGGAAGAGTTCTGCCGGTCTCAGAGCTGCGTTCTGCTGACAGGCCGTGGCTGACATGAATGGGAAGGAGATCAATGGGCGGATGGTGTACGTGGGCCGGGCACAGAAGCGGCTGGAGCGGCAGAGTGAGCTGAAAAGGAAATTTGAGCAGATGAAGCAGGAGCGAGTGAGCAGGTACCAGGTAAGGGGAGCGGGGTGCTCTCTGGCACGTGCTTGCACTGCAGGTGTGCCCTCTACAATACAGGTAAGCACACAGAGATCCAGTTGCTATTCCCTAACATCCAGGGAAGCAATGTCAGCACAGAGCTCTAAGTCCAGGTTAACAAACTGCTCAGCTTTTTTTTTTTTTTCCCAAAATAAAATTTTATTCTCAAAATTGGGAATTTTTTTTGAATTCTTGGAAGCCACTTCTTAGCAGTTGTCTGGGTGTGTATCCCCAGGTGAGCAAAGCACATGTTCCTCTTGAAGTCGCTGATTTCATTGGGGTGCTTTTTGAATTCCCACCTGCTGGCTGAGCTGCTGATGAAACAACAGCTTTAAAACCTGCTGTAAATCTTGGGATCCTAATCTACTCTTGGGAGGAGGCCAAGCTGCTTTTTCTGCCCCTTTGCAGGGGGTCAACCTGTATGTGAAGAACCTGGATGATGGGATAGATGATGAACGGCTGAGGAAGGAATTCTCTCCTTATGGCACCATCACCAGTGCCAAGGTAAGGGGTTGAGGGTCCTTGGGCTTTGCTGGCTGGCTGCTCAGCCCTCGGAGGGATTGGGGCGATTGTCCTTTTGAACTACAGTTCCCTACTGATGGCTTGTATCTCAAGCCAAGCATGAAAGATTTGTCACTTGTATCCAGTTCTGATTCAGCAAGTCTTGTTAACTTTGCTGAGTTATCCAAGCCTCAGTGAAATGTAGGATGTGGCTCCTTAAAGCCAAATCACTCTGAATATTGCACAGCTGCTAGCATAGCTCAGGGCCAGTGTGACGCTGCAACTCTGCTTGCTTCTGAGCAAGCATCAGATGCTACAGCATCACAGAGTTCTGCAGGGCTGAGGGAGACCGCAGATCTTGAGATGGCCTGGGCTCTGACCTCTGCACTTAGCAAACCTGTGTTTTTCACACAGACACATCCTCTCCTTCCTTGGGAAAGGCTGGGACAGGTGGGAGCATCCTATAATCTAACCCTGGGTGTGGGTGCCATGGGGTCCCCCTGTCCCGCTGTCTACATGCAGGGGGGGGCCCTGACCATGTGTGCTTTGTGCGTGGCTGTGCTGATCTGTGGACTTAGTTGTGTTGTTCTAATCCAATTTTAGGTGATGACAGAGGGTGGCCACAGCAAAGGGTTTGGCTTTGTATGTTTTTCCTCTCCAGAAGAGGCTACCAAGGCCGTGACTGAAATGAATGGACGGATTGTTAGCACTAAGCCTCTCTACGTTGCACTCGCACAAAGGAAAGAGGAGAGAAAAGCAATTCTCACCAACCAGTACATGCAGCGATTGGCCACCATGAGGGCACTGCCTGGCCCTTTTCTTGGCTCTTTCCAGCCTCCCCCAGGGTACTTTCTCCCCCCCATCCCTCAGGTGAGTCCTTTAGGGACAGCCTTGCATGGGGACCTGAATTTGCTGTATGTGGGGAGGAGCTGGGGTTGGTTGGTAGGATTTGGGAGCGTGTCTCTGTTCTGCACAGACCCAGGTGCTGTTTAGTGTCAGTACCTGGCTTCAAAGTCAGTGCAGGAAAGCTGGCCTGAGGTGCTCCCACTGGGAGCTGTTGTTTGGTAGCCCTGGGGTGCTCCTTGGGTCACTAAGAAGTTTAGTGGAAGGGTTTGAGTGTGGAGATGGAATCTCCTAATGGAATGAGGGGAGCCAGGAGTGTTGGAGAAATGGAGACTCACATGGGGAGGAGTTAAATGGACTTGCTGGAGGAAACGCAGGCGGTAAGATTAGAAGCAGGTCTTTGGCTTGCCTGGCTGCTGAGATGCTCTTTGCCATACTGATCTGATATAGATCAGCTCCCCAGTCACCTCAGATAACTTGTTCTCCTCCCATAGCCGCAAACCAGAGCTGCTTTCTACAGCCCCAGCCCAGTTGTCCCTGTCCGTCCTGCCACTCGTTGGAGTGCGCAGCCCTCCCGGCCTCCCTGTGAGTGCATCCATCTGTCCCTTGCTGTCAGCTGGGCTGGTTCAGGGATCAGAACGCTCTCTTAGAGACACCACAAAGCATGTGGCCGTGGGAAGCTGTCACCTCGAGAAGCATGTGGTGTCCTGATGTAAGGCTCACTGGTGGCAGGCATTGGGGCTCAGGCTAACCACAGAAACATTCCCTGACCACGGCCACCTCCCAGCACATCTCCTCCTGTGCTTTTTTTTTTTTCCTATCAGAAACTTCACTAATTGTGCACCATCTGTCCAACAGCGTACCCTGCAGCCACCCCCATCCTGAGGGCTGCTGTGCAGCCCCGGCGCCTGGTGTCCAACATCAGCACCATGAGACAGGCGTCCACCCAAGTGCCTCGTGTGCCCCCCCAGGCGCAGAGAGTGGGTGAGTGCCACAGGGACCTGACTCTGGCCCTGCAGTAGTGGGTGTGCATGGGGGCTGGCTGCCCTGGGTCTGAGTGGGATAGTGCTTAACAATCTCTTCCTTCCTTGTTGCAGCCAACATAGGAACGCAGACAGTCAGTGCCCGGGTGCCTTCCTCGCCCACCCTGCGGGGTGCCCCGCAGTACAAGTACTCCCTGGCTGTGAGGAACATCCAGCCCATGGGCAGTGTGCCACCTGGGGCTCAGCAGGTAGTGCCAGGCTTTGGTTTTGGTCCTAACTGGTGTGATGGAATCCCTTCCTGAGCTCCAGGTGCTCATCCTGCAGCACTGTAGATGTGATGCCTGGCTCTGGGTTTCCCCAAAAGTTTGCACTGGGATACAAGCAGGCAGTGCCAGATTTTGCAATGGTGGCTCTGGAGGACAAAATGCCCCACTGCGCATCCTTGCATCCAAGGATCAGCACTGTTCCTGTAGGCCAACTCGTGTTTTGCTTCCAGTCTGACTGCTGCTCTTCTCTGCATTTCTTCAAGCAGGTGGGAGAACCTGCTGTGCACGTCCAAGGGCAGGAGCCGCTGACGGCATCCATGCTCGCAGCAGCGCCTCCACAGGAGCAGAAGCAAATGATAGGTGGGTGTCCAGGCTGCCAGAGATCCTCCTGTCTGTGTGTGCATGGGCAGATGGACTTGCATGTGCTAGGGAATGCATAGATAATAGGAGAAGCTCTAAGCCTGTGTTGGATTTCTCTGATATTATGTTGCTTTAAAAAGGAGGAGGAAAAAAAATTATCTAGGCTGTGTTGGAAGGATATGGAACAAGCAGCCTCCTCTCTGTCTGCATTCACTGCCTGGCAGTGGGGTGGACTCTGCTGGAGAGGCACTGCTCCATCCTGCCTGTGCTGCTCCATGCAGCTGTCTGACTTCATCTGACAGCTTCCCTTCATGTGAGAAATCCCTCTGGGCTCAGCAGAAGGCTGGGAGCAGAGCAGTTTGAGGAAGTAAGAGGGAAGCATAGAGTTGGGAGTGCGGGGGACTTCCACTGACATCCTCCCTGGTGTTTTGGGCAGGTGAGCGGCTCTACCCCCTGATCCATGCAATGCATGCTTCACTGGCTGGCAAGATCACAGGCATGCTGCTGGAGATTGACAATTCAGAGCTGCTGCTTCTGCTGGAGTCCCCTGAATCCCTGCACTCCAAGGTAGGGGGCATGTGGTGTCCAAACAGATAATGTCCCAAAGGGTGTAGTATTACTGCTGCAAATGCTAGACAAGAACTCTGGCCTTGGCTGTGGCTGAGGACTTTGATACCACAGAAAGATAAAACAGCTCCTTTTCATAGTGAAAGGAAAACAGAAAGAGCCCCAGGCTGATAGCATGCCTGCCTGTCTCCAGCAAGAGAGGTCAGCAGCTCTCTGAAAGCACAGCCAAGCTCTGAGTTTGGAGGTGGATAGGAAGCAAAAGGGGGGAAAAGTGGAGTGAGAATTGCTGCCAGCAATTAAATGGCAAATTGCCATTTAGTTTAGGCATAGTCCTAGTGAATGTTTCCCTTCTGTTTCCCATCAAAACAATGCAAGTGAGTTACTGCATATCCTTGCTGCTGCTTGGAGGCAGAATTCACTTTCACTATTCTGTTGCCATCTTTTTGGAGGAGCCTTGGCTCTGCTGGGCAGTGCCAGCCAGCTTCGTGTTGGAGAGGTGCGAGTTCTCTCTCTGGCCACTTGTGACTTATGGAAAAGGAGAAATGCTCCAGCCCTTCCTTAGGGAGGAGACAGCAGAGGTTTGAGGGCTGATCCATCTTCTGGCACGGGCAGCAGACTTGGATTAGTATTTATGTAAGCTGTTTACTCCCTTGAAATGTGGAACCTGGGCTACTGCAGTTCTTGTGCACTATGTTCCCATGGTGGTGCAACTCAGCATTTCCCCAAATGTGCTCTCTCATCAGATTGAGGAAGCAGTTGCTGTTCTCCAGGCGCACCAGGCCACGGAGGCGTCACACAAGGGCAGCACGGCCCCGTTCCTGCAGTGAGCCCTGGTAGGTGCAGCGCTGCTGCATGAGCTGCCGCCTGCTCAGGGTCTGTGGCTTGTGCCTCTGAAGCTTGGGAGCTGGGTTTCTTGTCCAGACCAAGTGAAGCTTGATGAGCAATTAGGGATGTGTGCAGTATTTCACTTTTTATCAGGTGATTCATCCTCCATTTTCCAGGCTTAACTGTACTGCAAAGACACAATTCTGCATGTGGTGTTTTTTCGTGTGTGTGGTGCTTGTTACTTTTATTTCCTCACGTGTTTATGATAGTAACAACTGTGCTACCAGAAAGGAAGACAGGGAAGGATCTTGCTTTCCTGTGTGTCCGGTGAAGGACTGGTGCAGCCTCCCTAGGATTTCTCCACTGTCGTTGCAGAACCTTGTGAGCAGATAAGCTTTTAAAATGTTGGAGCTGAGTGTGGGATGGATTCATTAGTAAGCAATTAGGACTCTCGCATACCTCTTTGAAGATGATGGTTTCTTGACTTGTAATCACCAGGAATCTGTGTGTTAATCCAAGCTCAGAGCTGACCTGTGAATTGCTGTCTGGATTAAACTGTTCTCTAGCGGATGAAAATTGTGTGTGTGGGTTCTTTGTGTTCCTTGTAGACTTCATGACTGAGAGTGAACCTTGAGAACGTTGCCTTGAGAACAGCAGCAGCCGCCTCACCTCACCTTGCTTTTGGAACTGTGCCCTCACACTGACCCTGGTTTGCCTTCAATGCCCCATCCTGCTTTTTGTGTGTACTGTGTGTCTTGCAGAACCACTTCCTCCTTGCACCGCTGTAGAAGTTAATTCTCTTCTCTTCTGAAAGCATCTTGTGAAATGTGACGTGGAACTCAGTCTGACTCAGTTGCCCAGGAAATGACGAGTGCAGATGAATCGTTGCTTCAGTGAATTTACTGGGTTCTGTAGTTTTATTTGTTCCTGCAGCTGATGCTGATAAAGAACTGATGCTTCCACTTCCGAAGCCTGAGTTAGCTTCCTTTGCAGAAAGGCAGCAAATACTCTGCCTTGGTTTGTGCTGGAGGAGAGACACGTGTCAGCTAGGCTGCTGCAATTAGTTCTTGAAGCTCGTGGAGTTGGCAGGGTGACAGTCCTCAGGGACAGGAAAAGCACCATGTAGGACTACACAGACTGCTGGCCAGCAGCTCTCCTGATCCTTCTACTCTCTGAGTGGGTGTCCTTAAGCAAATTTGGCACTATTCACGTGGATTTTATCCTTTCTAGGTAGCCCTTCTAAATTTCCCTGTTTTAAGGCACTGCTTCTTCCTGCAGCTCTTCTTTTTTAATAGAGTTTGTGTGCCTGCAGGAGTGCTGGGGCTGAGAACCTTCTGCCAGTCACTGTTCTGCATGTGGCTCTGTGGTGCAGGAGACCCAGCTTAAGTTACTGTGGATCAAAAGCTGCTTCTCCTGTGTATTTTCAGGCTGACGGGCTGAAAACACCAATAATTGCATGGAGGATGTTAAGACCTATCATTAATGATGTCTGCTCTTAGTATCTCCTGGAGCATACTGCACTTGCTGTAGTCATCCTGGCCTTAATGCTCCATTCTGCATTCAGGAGTGGAATTTCTGTCTCTAGTGCTTCCTTAGAATTACACCTGGGATTTTCAATCAATATGCTGACCTTATTTGACTGCTTCCTTTAGCTCACAGGAGTACACCTCCATCGGCACAGCCCACCTTCCTTCTGTCCATCTTGTGTTGGCACTGCTGTCTCATTCTTCCTTCTGTGCTGTATCACACCCTCCCCTCAACTCACTACTGATTCATCCCTCCTACCTCTTGTTTTCTTTCCAGCATTTTAATAGAAGCACTTACACATTTGCTCTTCCATGGCCACTGTTCTGCTCAGCTGGGACTCTTTCCTGGGGCTTTTCTTCTTTCCTGCTCTGAGCTCTTTAAATACTTTGTCTCTTCATAGAGGATGCCACAGCCTGAGCTGTGCACTGCTTAGACAATTCCTTATCAGTGAGATGCTTACTTCCTCTTGGTTATTTTTCCCCAGTGTGTAACTGGCTGGAAGCTCTTATACTTTTTCTCTACAGAGGAAAGTGCATATTGCATATGAGAAATGTATATTAGGAGCTGGGATGGAATTGTACTGGTGAAATTCATTCTGTTGCCTAGAGTCTGAAGCAGTTCTTCAGGCATGGCATACCAGTTTGGAGTGCCTGTTGCATCATTGACAGCACTAGAAATCATTTCAAGAAAACAGCTAGCAGTAGTTCAGGATGAGCAGAATATGGAACAGACAAAGAAAGGATATTAACAAAGTCCTTGAAACCTTGACATGGAAATGTAAACTTGCCACTTGAACACTCATGAGTCCAAGAAAATGCTGTAGAGTTCTCAGAGTAGCTCCCTGGTTGAACTCCTCAGGGAGGTCTCAGGCTTCAGCAGGTTGAGGCAGGAGCAGCAGTGCACATGCAAGTCTGGAGTCTAGTTTGGAATAGTCACTGGTGGTACATGAGCGAGGTAGATGGAGTGCCTCTGTGAAAAGCACCTTCCAACTGCCTGTGTGGGTTGCAACATCTTTGCCTGCCTGGAAAATACTTTGTGCAGTCAGCAGCACGGTTCTGGAACAAAAGAGGAGGAGAGGAGCAGAAGAGACCTGGGCTTGAAGCATGGCATCATTTTGCTGTGTTTGGTCTGTGTCTGCTTGGTGGTATTGCACTTTACTGGGGAAGGTCTTAGAGATAAGACAGCAAAAAGGCATTGCTGTGTTCAGACAGGGCGGAAGAGATAACGACTGCTGCTGCTTAGAAGCACTGTAACGAACTGTAGTTGGAACAGTGCAGGTGTCTGCCAGCCCTGATAACACAGGGATGTTAAAAGGAGAGCTCTTATTTGAGAGCAGGCTCTTAAATAAGATTCCTCCTGTGTTCAGAGACATTCCTCTGCTTATCTGTGTATGGCTGGCCTGTGCTTCACACCCTGAAGTCCATCATGCTTACCTTGTAACAGCCTGGGGAAAGGTGGGTGCAGGGTCAATGGAGTTATAGTGGTTAGAGGGTGGGGATTTAAGGAAGCAAAATTTGCCCGGGGGGGAGGTGTTTCAAACCCTGGTGGTATTGCAGCTGAGGGAGTATAACTCTGGGACTTACAAAGAGCTCCTTAATGTCAGGCCAAGATAAGTCTTTGTCTTACAGGAGTGTAACAGCATTAGTAATGTCTGCCTTCTGAATTCAGTTCAATGGAGCATCTGCCTGGAGTACTAACAGCTGGGATCATTACTGTAAGCTGTTAGATCACATCTAGTGTTGTCCAGCATCATGACTAAAAAAGCAGCAACAGAATGAAATAAAGCAGCATGAAAGTGTCCCAGTTCCCCCATGCCTTCCATCCCATACAAAAAATACTCCAAGAGTGAAAATAAACATCATTTTAATGTGAACACTTCCAACAGATCACAGAATAACTCCAACTGTTTCTTAATCTACCATTTTAACTCAGTGCCATCAGTACCATAGGAAAAAATAGATCAAGAAGTATAAACATGCATGGAAGTAGTAAGCCAGCCCTCCATTGGGATGTCCCTGTAACACCCTGTAGCAACTGTTCCAGAAGGCACAGAAAAGCTCAACTTTTAACAGAACAAAACCTGACCAAAAACAAGCTGCAGAGTGCCCAAGCACCTGTACTGTGACATAGTGCACAGCGGACCACGGCAGGCTGAAGATGCTGTTGGTTTTCTTATACGTGCTGAATAATTAAAGATAAAAGAAAGTTGCTGCTGTAAACGCCTGCCCAGTCACACCATGCAGCAGAAACTCAGCTGAAGGCCAGCAGGTGTCAGGTAGGAGAAGGAATGTGCTCAGCCCTGTGCAAGTAACAATGACTTGGTTTTAAGAGTGGTATGCAGTGCTCAGGCAACTGCAGCATTTCTTGCAGTGCTCCTTTAGCAACCCTACTTAATAGCAGCACAAATGAAGCACAACTGTCACCTGAATAAGGACTAAGAAAACTCTCAGTTTGTAACTTCTCAGAAAGAGCAGCACTTTGTGTGCATCTTGGCCAAGTGGATCAAGTCCCTGAGGCCAGCAGGTACAGGCACATGGACTTCAAGCAGGGAAGTTCACCCATATGCCTCCTTCTCAGGCAAGTGCATGAAGACTTTGCACGATCTTAGAACCAGATACACAAACTGTATATCAAACAACTAACAACGTTCATTGTGGTGGCACAGAATGCACCACATCTCAGCAGCAATTAAAGATAGATCTCAGTACCAATCCTGCATTCAGATTGGTCCCTGCAGCATCAGAAGGGAGAAACTTCCTTCTGCAGCAGAAGCTTTCCTTGTTGCTTGGTTACCCTAGGCTCTGTTCAATTCTTGCAGTAGTCTCAGTGCAGCTGTGTTCTTTGGTTCAATTTTTAACAAGCTGTTGATGTCAGCAATACTTGATTTGTAATCCTAGAAAAAGAATTTGTAAGTGTTAGTGCACTGAAAATGCAGTCTAAGACTCCTGCTGGAGAACTACACCCAGTGACAGAAGCAAGGCAACACAACAGCCTGGGACTGTTTTTTGAGCTGCTTTTGAGCACCAGAATCAGTGTAGCTGTTCTAAAACGTGCTGAAAAGCATTAGCAGGCTCCTACCTGAAAACTGGTCGAAAACTCCTGACTTACCTTCAGTTCTTTAAGTGCCTGAGCACGTCTGTAGAATGCCTTAACGTTTTTAGGATCTAATCGCAGAGCTTCTGTGCAGTCCTGCACTGCTTCCTTGTGTTGCTTCAGAGTCAAGTAACAGAGAGCTCTGCAATACAGACACCTGGTTGGAAACCTTTGGTTAAAAGCAGTATTTACGGCTGCAATGCAGAGAACTAGCCACAGCACAAAGCTGGACTCCCAAACCAGGGAGTATGCTAAGGAATCATTGATCAGAGCTCAATGCTTACGTTAAAAAGAGCAAAAAATAGCAAACAGTTTATCAGTCTGCAAAAAAAAAAACAACCCAGCATTTTTAGAGCAACATGCTCCTTGCTCTGCCACTCTGGAACATGCTCTGCTCATCTCAGAAGTGCACTCTGAGTACAGCAGAGTGCAATTTGTGGCTCGTGGGGCAGCAGACAAATAACAAAATGATACAGTCCTGGCAGACAAGCATTAAAGGGATGAAGCCTTTAGCAGTCCTAGGCTGAGTGGCTCTAGGGCTTGTTGCAGAATCTGATCAAAGAACATTATACAAAGTACAGGGCAGATTGTACTTGGGGGAAATGTGTGGGTGTTTTGTTGTTTGTTTTTTTAAAATTCAGTTGTCTGGAAAAACCACCAGACAGCTGTGTCAGAAGTTCCAAAGTGGCTTTTATAAAATGCCAAAAAGCACTTGGGCAATACCTGTTGGTGTAAGTTGCACATTCCTGGTTGAGCTTTAAACTCTCACTGTACTTCTCAATTGCCTTTTTATGGTTTCCTTTCTTTACGAGTTCATTTCCTTCTTCCTTAAGAGTTCGAGCTCTCTCTGTGCCAGCAGCAGTCTGGGCTGGAAGGGCAAAAAAAAATACAGAACATATAAAAGCGATAAGATCAGACCGGCCTCTCAGAAGGCAAACAGCCCCATCCCAGAGGCAAGATGCAGATCAAAGGATCCAGAACGAGCGGCCAGCCCATGTTCCTGCAGCTCTGAGCCCCAGCTACGGACACCATGCAGGCACGGCAGCCTGCCTCGCTGTCTGCAGCCCTGCTGAGCTGAAGGGCTCTCACCTGGGTCACCCTGTGGTGTGTTTCCAGGGGGAGCATCTCCTGCGGGGGCTCCTGCAGAAGGAACACCCCATCTTCTCTGGGCATCAATGGGGACTGTGGGGATGGGTGGGAGCTTCTCGCGCCAGTTCGTGCCGTGCTTCTCCAGCAGAGCTTTGGTCATCCTGGAAGAGATGGCTGGTGGTTGCACTCCTGCTGGTTGATAGCATAGGAGCTGGGGGGACTACTTTTTAACCTGACTCATGCTGAGGACCTCCTCTTCTCACTGAAAACTTTACACGCATCTCAACTACAGACAGGGTGTTAAGGAAAAGTGTGTCTTCATGTTAGCAGGGCCAAAAATACCACTAGACAACGGCTGGGACTGTTAATGCTCAGCTGGGCAAGGGATGTTTGCCACTCCTCAGCGAGCAGTGAAGTGAATTGGACGCCTCCAAGAAGACAAAATGACTCCAGCAGTCTGCAATCCCATCTGCATGGGGGGCACAATGCACAGGACACCAGAACTTGTAAATTATTTTTCTTTTAAAATAAGTACTGGGCAAAGCAAGAAATCATTCCCAGGCCTCTATCATGTGCCAGCAGCCTGAAAGGAGCTGAGGGCATTAGCACATGCAGGAAGCATGACCCAGCCTGCCCTCTGCACAAAGCATCAGAGCCTCAGCCATCTTGTTAACGTGCTCAGGACACAGCATGCTCCTGACACCGCTGCAGAAACAAAACAGGGCTCTGACTCATAGGCGGGGGTTGGAAGAGACCTTAAAGCTGATCCACTTCCAACCCCTGCCATGGACTGGCTGCCCCCTACCACATGCCCAGGGCCGAATCCAACCTGGCTTTGGGCACCTCCAGAGATGGAGCACCCACAGCTGTCCAGGCAGCTTGGAGCAGCAAACCAGACTGCAGCACTCAGAGGCAGAAAGCAGCGTGCAGTGGGGGTTACCTGTTGACCCCATCGTGGGCTGCCTGTATGGAGCAGTCCACCTGCAGGGCGGTCTTGTAGTCCACGTAAGCCAGCGCGAAGCTCTCCAGGGCCTCATAGGCAGCCGCTCGCCTGAGCAGGGGCTTGATGGCAAACGGGGTCAGGCTGAGAGCCCTGTGACAGGGAGAGAGAAGGTGACAGCGGGCAGAGAGGCCTCAGGGAGCTCCCTGCTGCCTGCAACTGGACGTGTCCTGTGAGAGCTGAGCAGTGCAGGTCTGTGCTCACACACGGCGGTGCCAAACGGTGGGAAATGGGCTAGGAGCCGCTGTCTCATTTCCTACCGTAACGAACTAAAGGGGGAAAGAAGGGAATTTTTTCCTCGGGGATGGAAACCATAAGGGAAGGGCTGCAGCTCCGGAGCCGCTCCCGAGATCTCAATGCCCATCAACCCCAGGGGAGCGGTCTATTTTCCGATGCAGAGGGGACCAGAAGGACTCGCTCACCCGCAGCAGTCGGCGACGCAGCCCCGGCAGGCGCCGTCCCGCAGGTGGCAGGCGGCGCGGTTGGCCAGCAGCACGCTGCGCTCCTCGGCGGCGGCATCGCCTGCGCGGCACACAGAGGTGAGGTGCGGCGAGCCCGGCCCCGCCCCGCCCCGCCCGGCCCGGCCCCGCGGTACCTGCATCCTCCAGCATCGCCAGCGCGCGGCTGTACAGCTCCGCGGCCGCCCCGTACTGCCCGCGGCGGAACTCATCGTTGCCGGCGCGGCGCAGCTTGACCGCGCTCTCCATCCCGGGCCGCGCGGCGCCGCGTGAGGGCGGCGACTTCCGGCGGCGGGCGGAAACGGCGCGGGGCCGCGATGGAGGAGTGAGGGCGGCGGGCAGGGAGCGGCCGTTCGCGGCGCTATGGAGACGGTGCAGCTGAGGAACCCGCGGCGGTGAGGACGGGGCGGGGGAGCTGGGACGGGGCTGAGGTTGAGGGCGGCGGTCGGGGCTCCGGGCGGGCGGGAGGCGGCGGGGGCCGGCGCTCTCGTCCGGCGCTCTCGTCCGGCGCTGTGCTCGGGCTGGGGGCGGCGGAAGCGGGACGGCACGGCATAGCACAGCATAGCGTGACACGGCACGGCATGGCACGGCACGGCACAGCATAGCATGACACGGCACGGCACAGCATAGCGCGGCACGGTACGGGTGACGGTAGCGCTGCGGGAAGCGGCTGCCTCCTTCACTCGGCGTTTCGCCACTTCCTGACTCGCCGGCACGTTTCCTCCGCTGCAGGAAGCCATTGTGCGCCCAGCCTCTGCACGGCGATAAAAAGGGGAGAAAAGTGCATGTTTAGTGAGGAGCGCAGCGAGTCTGTGCGGAGCGGCGGTGTTTACTGGCAGTACAGTGGTCTGCTGTAGTGTATGTGTGCCGTCTGTCCTTGTAACATTTTCCTTAGCGCCATAGAACGGCTTGGGTCGGATGGGACATCAGCGATCATCGCGTTCCAACCCCCCGCTGTGCTGCCCAGGACCCGACCGGCCCGGCCTTGAACGGCCCCAGGGCTGGGGCATTGCCTCCCTCCCCCCAGTCTGGGCAGCTCGTTCTGGCGCCTGACATCTGAGCTAAACCTTCCCTCCTTTCATTTTAAACCATCCCCCCTTATCCTGTCGCTATTCACCCATGTAAAAGAGTTGTTTTCCCTTCTGTTTATGATCTCCTTTTGGCTGCATTGAGGTCTCCCTGCAGCTTTCTGTTCTCTGGGCAGGACCAGAGGCTCCTCCAACATGTCTTTATAGGATATGTAGTGCCTTTTATTTATAAAGATACAGCGCTCAGGTGCCGTAGGAAGTTTCTTGGTGAACAGCTATCAGCATAGCAGAGTGAACTGAAACAAGTGTAGTTGGTTTCCGTGTTGTTTTGTGTGTGGGATCTCCATAAAGTTGTACTGGGGATTAGGTTGATAAGCGAGGGGTCGCAGTACAACTCCAGCTGGCTCTTCCCCTTTTGTGCAGTATCTGTCTAGGCACAGAACCAGTGGTTAAACTAATGTCATTAAAGCTGTACAACTGAGATTAGTGCAGTACTGCCTCCTTCCTCAAAGCAAACATCTTACAGTATGTATGGAACGCATCAGACAAGGCTGCCTTCCCCTCTGCATGCCCTGCGTTCCCTTCTGCGTGCCCTTAGTGTAGTGTACTTTCCAGACAGAACTGTGAACATTAGCAGTATGGTCAGTAGCTGCAAGAGGCTGCTGTGCTGTGTTAGGGTTTGGCCACCAGCGTGCAGATCCCTTAGTGTGTTCTGCAAAGAAGGACTGTAGATGTGTGTCTGTGATCAAACCCTGTGCTCTGTAACTCTCGCTCCTCTTCTGATGTTAGATAACGCTAATGTTTGGTCTTCTGATGATGGGAAATAAACTTATTTGATAAGCAACCTACTTTATACTGAGCCTTTTGTAAGTTTAAATGGCATTTTTAAATTTTTCTGTTTCAATAGAGCCCAAACTGCCATAAAATTAAGTGAAATTTTCTATTCTTACATACGCAGGCAGCTGAAGAAGTTAGATGAAGACAGCTTAACCAAACAGCCTGAAGAAGTATTTGATGTATTGGAGAAGCTTGGAGAAGGGTATGTGCTATGTGACAATGTGCCTTAAGTACATTTATCAAAGAACAGATGTGTGTAACTAATATGTGCTTGATGGGCTTTGATTTTTCACTTTCGATGATCCTATTACTGTAGAGGTATGTGGTAGTGTAGCAGCTGCAGTGACTCGAGGCATTGCAGTTCATCCCAGTACCTCTGTAGGAGGTCTGTGTGATGGCAGGCAGCTTCTGTTTCCTAGGGCTGCTTGTGTTGGGAGCACTAAATAGTATGTTTACCACCTTAAGCACTTCGTTTATAAAACAGAGTGGGAATTCTTCCTAGCTGCTGTAAGAAGGTGGAAATAAAGTAAACAGTGTCTGATGAGTGAGTAGAGCTTTCTGACCTGAGCTGTGGTTTTTACCGTTGCTCAGTGGTACCGTGTGCCAGAGAAGGAGAGAACTGGCTTTATTGGATTCTTCCAAAGCTGTGGGCACGTAATGGTGGTTGGCTCCTTTCTGACCATCTCAGCATGCTGCTGGTTGTTACAGCGTGTGCAAGCTGTGGGTTGATTATGTAAATAAATTGAAAAATTCTCTTAGCAGGAGGGTGATTGTTTTTTCCTCTCAAGTCTGCAATTGCAATTATCATGCTTTTTGTGTTTTAAAAATATTATTGTATTCACTATTTGTTTAATATTTTGTTCCCAGTTCCTATGGCAGTGTGTTCAAAGCTATTCATAAAGAGACTGGTCAGGTGGTTGCAATCAAACAGGTTCCTGTGGAGTCTGACCTGCAAGAGATTATAAAGGAGATATCCATAATGCAGCAGTGTGACAGGTAAATGTGTACTGCAAAACCCATCATCAGTATGCAAAGAAAGTATTGACTGTGATCTGGCATGTAGTCACATAAAAGCGATGATGTTGCCTTCAATGTTTTTTGAAAGGCTGGACTTGTACAGTCAAGTTACCCCGTATCAGCTGAGTCATGTTTGGGTAGTGTTAACCCAAGTGAAGGTAAGACAACAACAATTTAGCTTGCAATGTGAGAGCATTAAGCTGACTAAGTGAAATAACCTTGCACCTGCTGCCAGCACAGAGCAAAGCGTATGAGCAGCTCCTGCAGTGCTCCTGATGCACCTTAACTTCTGGGCAGCAGTGATGAGGTTGTGTGTTAGACCAGTTCCCCTGTCCAAAGGGGCAGTGAATTGCACACGAGCTTCGGGATATGAAAACGCTAGGAGAGAGATTTTTTTGGTTTATTCTGTTTTCAAGGGGCATGTGGATGAGAGCTGCTAATGCATGACTGCTCTTGCATGTGCGCAGTGTACGTGCTGTCATCTGCTTTAGGTGGCAGAATTGTACTTACAGTGCAGGTTGCAGTGCGTGACAAGCTGTCTGCTGATGTTAGCATGCTGAGAATAACTTATGGGCTGATGTTTGGCTCTTTGGTTGTCTGCATGTTTCTTATGGAAAAAGTCATTTTATGAACTCAGCTGGACAAGGGCAAGGGCTGCAGAAGACCTTCTGTCAGTGACTGAAGAGTAAAACATACAAATTTCTTCCTGTGGTTTGAGTCCAGCCTCAAGAAATGCTATTTTGAGGAAGTTTAGGCATAGAAAACCATTTAAAACAAATGATATTAGCAATATAAAACTATGTTCCTAGTCATTCACTCTATTGCTCTTCACTGTCACTATTGTTAAGTGAAGATAATTGGTGGCAGCTAAGAGAATGAAACTTCTAACAAATTTAGTCTTGTGAAGTCGTACTGTGTGAATCAACAGAGCATAAGATTTTCTTCTCAAACATTAAGGAATACACTGGGGTGGGACTGGCTTCTCAGTGTTGCTCGTCTTGAACTTCTTCATTAGAAAGTATTTGGCAGACCTTAGGTTAAGTGCACTTCTGTTCTTTAGCTTTGTCCTCATTAAATCAGAAGGGTTCTCTCTCTTAGCCTTTTTGCTTTACCTTTCCCAAAGGATAAATGGTCGTTCTGACTGTGCTGTACTTTGCTGTTCACCCTCTGGGCAGTCCAGTAGTTGACTACAAGGGAAAGATTTAGGTTGTACTTAATTCCTAAAATAACTTGCATTTCTGGACTGAATAGTAGAAATAAGAAGGTGAACATTCCTCATAATCACCACAGCGGTTATTTTCCAGCTTTTGACCTTATTTAATCTTTCTGTTTGGTTTCAGACACTCTGTAGCAGCTTTACCAGGATCTTGCCGAGGTCCGTTTTTCATTCCATTGATGCCCTGCCTACTTGATGGCCACAGTTCAGGGAGCAAAAGCAGACTGAAAGCTAATCTCTCCTTGTTTCTGCAGGATTTACTTTCAGACGTTTTAGCTCCCTGAACTGCTGTTGTGACAGGTCACGTGGACACCACTGCTAGGACAGGCTTGCAGGACTGTGGTTGCTCACTGCAGACTCAGGCTGGTGCAAAACACTTGGTCAGGGCTTCAGTGGCACTTCCATGTCTGAATTTTTAGAACCTGCTTAGGGAGGCTGCAGTATTGTTCGCCTTTGCTTATTCAGTTGTGCTGTTCTCCAGTATTTGACCCTTTGTTCTCATTTTGTCACGTTTCATAGCCCTCATGTGGTGAAATATTACGGCAGCTACTTTAAGAACACAGACCTGTGGATCGTCATGGAATACTGCGGCGCTGGATCCGTGTCTGATATCATTCGGTTACGAAATAAAACTGTACGTACTCTTTCTTCTGAATGCTATAAATGGGAAGCAGGAGTGGTGGCTCAGGAAGCTGAGCAGCACATTCAGTGCTTTTGGTGTAATTTTCATGAGGTGTTCAGTGTCTGAAACAACCACGGGCTGCCACTGCAATGTGGGTCCTTTGTTCCCCTGAAGATAAGAAGGCTGGTTATGTTGATCAAGTTTGGGTTGTTTGGCTGATGTAATGAGCTTGCAAGGTTTTGGTGAGGTGTTTGGTTGGCATTCCTGAAAACCCAGGCAGGTTCTGAATGACAGACTGCTTTGCCTTGCTTCTGGCTTTGCAGGGTAAGAGTTACTAGGTGTGGAAGGCTGTGGTGCAGATGTGCAGGTATGCTGGTCAAAAGCTAATTCTCATATTTAATGCTGAAGGTTGCTGCCTAGAAGTATGCGTATTCCTCTACTAGTCAGTATGGCAACCTTTCATAAAGGCAATTAAATAACAGTCTATAAATCTTAGGGAGGTATAAACTGAAACACCACTGTGTTCCATCTCAGAAACCAAGAGGTTGACAGTAACGCTTCTTTTTAGCTTACAGAGGAGGAAATTGCTACGATAGTACAATCAACGCTGAAAGGGCTGGAGTACCTGCATTTTATGAGGAAAATACATAGAGATATCAAAGCTGGAAATATATTGCTAAATACAGAGGGACATGCTAAGCTTGCAGATTTTGGAGTGGCAGGACAACTCACAGTAAGTAAAACCAAGATGGTTATGTACCCCTCTGGTCTTCTTTCTAATGTCGTGTGCTTGTGGAGACTTTGAGACATTCAGAAGTGTTTTCAGCACTTTACATCAACATAATGAGACACTATGACAGCAGCAGAGCTTCCTCTGTGGGAGCTGTTAGACCTAAGTAATGGTTTGTAATAACATTTGCTGTTTGCTTCAGTTCATGTCTGATGTCTGCAGCATATTTCAGTTTCTCTCTGCAGCTTTCCGTATCTTTGTCTTGCTTAACCTGGTAATATATACATGTGCAGATGGAAGATAATTAAGATTGTAAATCATTAATGAATATTTGTAGCTAATAACAGTTGCCATGGTCTGGATTTTTATCCTGCTCTTCTTCTCAGGATACCATGGCAAAACGGAACACAGTTATAGGGACCCCGTTTTGGATGGCTCCAGAAGTGATTCAAGAGATTGGATACAATTGTGTTGCAGACATCTGGTCACTGGGAATCACTGCAATAGAAATGGCTGAAGGCAAACCACCCTATGCAGATATTCATCCTATGAGGGTGAGGACT
Source organism: Tetrao urogallus (assembly GCF_951394365.1). Lineage (NCBI taxonomy): Eukaryota > Metazoa > Chordata > Aves > Galliformes > Phasianidae > Tetrao > Tetrao urogallus. Next base: position 5,886,590 of record NC_136829.1, read on the forward strand.
GTGACTTTTTAAAATGTATTGCAGTGCAAAATCTGTGATTTGCTACGACAGCTGGATGAGTGACGTATCAAGATGCCCTCTTGTGTATAATTTAGAGAAAATGATTTGCTTTCTGTCACTTTGTTGTACTGTTGATTAAATGTAAAATGGAGAAGGAAAGTCGTGATCCTCATCTATCAAGGCACGGCTGAGTCTTCCAGTGTTGAGTGTGAAGAAATATATTTTATGCTGTGCATTATACAAAATGTTTTTTTTGTTTTCAAACCAGCACATATTTTTAAGACTTTAAAATGGCAGATTCACACCTCTTGGTGCAGCTAATGGCTCAGACAGACGTGTAAGCTCCTAGTCAGAAAAGTCTGATTTGTTGCTCTATCCTCCCTCTGTGCAGTTTAATATATAAAATATTGGTAGAGACTCTTCTGAAGCAGCAAACTTAAAACATGTATCATTCTTTAGTGCCTGTATATGTTTTTATGTATTTATGTGAGGAGATTTTAAACTTGGTTTAGAAACCTGGCATATCCTTCTGCTTTTAGGCAATTTTCATGATTCCTACCAATCCACCTCCAACGTTTCGGAAACCAGAGCTCTGGTCGGATGCTTTCACAGACTTCGTGAAGCAGTGTCTTGTCAAGAGCCCTGAGCAGCGTGCTACTGCAACACAGCTTCTGCAGGTCTGCCTCGTCTTGGGAGAGCGTGAACTCTAGAGCAGGCTTGCTGTAGTGCAGGCAGTGCTGTGCCCCTTGGGCTGATGTCATTTCTTGGGTTATCCTTCTCATTACAAATTTCACTCTCTAATAGTGATCTAAAAACCTTGTACCCAACTTCAGCCTTTCAGTTCTTCCCTAAGATCTGATCTGATTTCATCTTCCTGTCTTTGTGGATGTGCTTTTTTTTTTTCTTTTTCTTTTATCCTTCAGATTCTCACCAGCAATGCCAAGTACCTGTCTCTTAAACCACCAGAAAGCAACTAGATGAACTTTAAGGTCTCCTCCAACCTAAGCCATTCTATGATTCTAAGTGAAAGTAACTGCTCAGAATGATGTATGCATTTGTAGTTGGTTGTTGACAGTTCAGTTGGTGAGGAGTAAGTGGGGCTTGTGGGTGGGGAATGAGCCCAGGTGTCACAGCAGTGGTGCCTTCAGAGTGTGATCTTGTCTGTGCGGACAGGTCTCCCTCCTGCACGATGCAGAAGGTTTTTTGTTTTGTTCTGTTTTTAGCAAGGGACTGAATTAAACATCAGTTTTGATTGGAAATGGGCCACAGTAGCAGTGTTTTACTGTCACGTGCTGGTTCAGGTGCAATGCTTACTAACTTTAACATACTACACAGCACCCATTTGTTAAAAGTGCCAAAGGAGCATCAATTCTGCGCGATTTGATTAACGAAGCGATGGATATCAAACTGAAACGCCAGGAGGCACAACAGCGTGAGCTGGATCAAGAAGATGAAGAAAATTCAGTGAGTATTTCATAGCTCCAGCATACAGAGTTCAGACTCCTGGACCTTGCATAATGCTAAGCTGCTTTGGTCCTTATTTTTGTAATATTTTGTTTAAGTGCTCAAAGGTTTTACGTAGCTCTAGAGTTTTGTACTTATGGCTGCTTAACTTGATATTTGAGCTCTGCTCTGCCTTTGTGTTTGAATGGAGCAGTCAGCAATTATGACTTTGTATTTAGCTCAAAGTGTAGCTAAGACCTGCCATTGGCTGTGAGTGTGTAGTAGCACATGCTAAAGACTCAGTACGGGTTTCTAATTGGATAATATTATTTATGCAGCAGTGAGAATGTTTCACAGTAGAGTCAGATCTTACATTGCTGTCAATACAAACGAATATCTGTGATGCACTATGATATAAGTGTGTTATGTTGTTTCACTGTTGTTGTGCTTTAGAACACCCCTTATAGAAACTTTGTACTACACAAGAGCAACCGCCAGAAGTATGAGGTGAGGGCATGACAAGTGTGCAGGGGATTGCTGTGAATTTCTGTCCTGGGTGCCTTGTTCCAGTGATTACAGCATGTGAATATGGAAAGCATGTTGAAAGCTGTCTCGTGAGCCTCTGCTTGCTTCAACCTGAATAAATGACACAGGCAGCAAAAGGCACTGTGTGCCACAGTCCTTTCCAGAGGTTGGACACGAGGAGTGTGTTGCACAATAAAAAAGATGTATGCTGTTATAGTTTTCCAGCTTAGGACTGCATATTTATTCAGCGTGGAAGTAATTTTATTGGTTCTGTTGCCATGATGTTGACCTGAAGAGTATTGTCCCAACTGTCTCTCGTTTGTTTCTGGGGTGCAGAGAGATGGCGTCTCTGTAGAGGAGCAGAGCGGTCTCTCTCTGGGCCTGTTTGTTTTCCTGAAGCTTCTGTACTCTGTGTCTGCTAGCAGAAAAGTGTTCTCAAGTGCTTTCAAAGTGCTGTGGAAATTTCTGCAGTAGTTCTTTGTTAAATGATGTGTAGCAAAGGAATTTGCTACTTCCTCTCACCCACTCATCTCCACATAAAACATACTTCTATTAGCTTCTTATGGAGTCTTTCCCTCCTCGTGCTGTTGGCTTTGAGATTGGAGATGCATTTATATCGACATGCTTAGCAGAGCAAAGAAAATGCATAGAACACCAGAATACACCAGAATGTGAAAAGGTGTTCTTCCTTCTGCCAGTGACATGGAGATAGGTCTGCAAGATGTAACACTGTTTTCCCTCTATCAGTAATTCAGATCAGTAAGGCCATGTTTGCACATAGGTTAAAGAACTGTGAACTTAATTCTCAAAACAAAATATGAGCTTTATTTTTTTTATGTTTTCAAGATGAGATGTCCAGAAATTTGTTCTACTGGATTTAATAAGTACCACTGCTGTAAGCCTAGGAATTGGTTTCTGTTGTTCAGCTGCACATTGCTGGTAAATTAAGTAGATCGTAGTCATTCTGACCTCACTCTTCACTACTACTACAACTTGTTTCAGAAGTTTCTTTTCCTGCAGGTTCTGCCACTTGAATTTTGGCAGCAATAATTCAATTTCTGCAATACTGATACACCTTAATAAATGTTAGGGTAAGAAATAGTTTTCATCTGAAACAAAAAATGATTAGGCTTTGATAGTTTAATTCCTTCTTGGTTCAGTTTTCTTCAGTGCTTCTGAATTTTATAGAAATAAAATGACCTAAATGTTGAAAGCAGACTTCTAAAATGGAGGGTAATGGCTTTTCTTTGGTATGCCACACAAAATACAGACTGAGGACTATTGCAGTTTTGTAATTAATACCTCCTTGGTGAACTGTATCACTTAAGACAGGGTTTTAGATCAGCTGTTACCACTGGCAGAGCGAATAGGAATATTGATGCCTGAATGAGTATTGCAGTCTGTCTAGGGCTGGCTCACCAGGTCAGCAATGAGATGCTGGTTCAGTTGAGAAACTTCCAGTGATTCTTTCTGTTTTTATTTCACACTTTGGCAGTATGAACAGCTTTCCTTACTCATTTGGAGATATCAGGGAGAGATCTAAGGGCATAAAACAAACTGCTGCTGGTTTCTGTCTGTGTCTGTCAAGATCTCTGAGTTAATAGGATTTTCCAGTGTCCTTGAATGCAGCCACTTTTCATTGGACCTCACCACCATCAGTAAAAATGTGCTGCTGGTATCTCTGTACAGGAGGAAGATGAAACTGATTCAGGTACCATGGTGAGGGCAAGTGGAGATGAAACTGGTACCATCAGAGTGGTCAACACAATGAGCGATGGAGCCAACACCATGATAGAACACGATGGCACCTTGGAATCCCAGTTGGGTACAATGGTCATAAACACCGAAGATGAAGAGGAGGAGGGCACCATGAAAAGTAAGAACGCACCTTTAACTTGAGCAGAATTACTGGTGGACTGACACAGTGAATGAAGGGCCACACTTACAGCAACAGATAGCTTACACGTTTCAAAGGCAGCAGGACATGCAGTGTGACGAGCTAGCATCTCTAGCATTTGCTCATTTTCTTAAAGTTACTTTTGTTAGCAGGGGCACTTGAACAAACCGAGGCGCTCAAGTTGAAATTTGTTCCACCCCAATAGAGAAAAGCTTGATGAGACTTATCACAAGGTGTAAGATTTAAAATGATGCCATGTTGATAGCTGATAGTCTGTGTAAGACCTCAGAGCATGATCTGGGGGAGAGTTGAAAGTGTTTATTTAAATGAAAAGCTGGTAAGGAGAATGAATCTCCTTGGCAAACTACGAGTAGAAGGAAAAAAATCTTGTCAATTATGAATTCTCATAGAAATCTGTGCCCACAGAGTTGACAATCACCTCTGCCTTAGACTCTTGAGGTCACAGATGGTTCGGTTGGCCGGCATGGATGTTTGTTCAGGGACTGAGTGCTGACTGGGGGCTTGGTGGCTGTGGAACATGGCTATCATAGGCAGGGCTTGTTCTTTAGACTCTTGCAGTGTTTCCAGAAGCTGCTTTGGCTAGCTGATTTTTAAACTTCAGCTATGATGGGAAGGGAAAAAAAATTCTCAGCAGAAGTTCAGAAAAATAATTTTCTTATGAAATTTTGCATTGAATCCTTTTTCTATGTGGGTGCACTCTAGGGTTTGTGAGGGGACACTGCTTTCTCCTAACAGATGAAGCTTCAGCACAACCTGCTTCAGGGCTTTTGCAGACTTCAGCAAACACCGTTTCAGTGCTTTAGAAATGGATTAGAAATGGAGGTGTCAGCCCATGCAGCAGAGCCAGGGGAGTAATGCTGTTGGGTGTTTGTGGAGTGAGGTGACCAGCAGGAGGCAGGTGGATGCTGAGAGGACTTTAAAACTCAGCGAAAGAGAACAGGACTTGTTAGCACCTCTATATCAAATGAAGTTACTATTTCTGCACAAATAGAAACAGTCTGTGCTGTTCTGTTTCATGATTTACAATAGCAGAGGCATTATCTGTGGAGCTCCTGCGGTGGCCATCAAAGCTGTGCCAGCAAAGCAACGGTGCTTCAGATGATCTGTGTGCTTAATAGGTGCTTATTTTCTCATCTTCTTTTTAAGAATGCGCATAACTCAAAAGCTCTGGTGCTTTCTACAAGCTCGTGTGCAGAGCTTTGAGGAGACACTTTTGATAACCTTTCCTTTGCAAGGATTTAGAGTAGAATCAGGAGTATATTGCATATTAATATGGTTCAGCATCGAGCCTCGAGAGGGAGCTCCAGAACAAGCTCTAAGAGCGTAGCTCTGCAGCTAGGATTCGCAGCCAAGCGTGGAGCAGAAGTGCTTGAGCAGCTCAGCATCCCACAGGAGGCACTTGGAGGCCCAGGGACCGAGTGCTGTGTGACACTGGTACCACTGGGGCCACAGTGAGACGTTCTGCACAGCGACGTCCAGTGACACCTGGCTTGCTCAGCATGCTGCTGAGGGTTGTGCTGCATTGCTGTAACTGATAGATGTGATGCTAATGAATATGATTGTTCCAAACTGAAACTTAACTTTTCCTTAGCACGTTACTCTCTTTCTCCCCCAGTACCATACGCTGACATTCTTGCTTCTGCACACAGAGTTTCTGCAATGGTTTCTTAGGCACACTGCAGAGCAGTGTCTTTTAGCAGCTTGCAGATGTCTTTCACGTGAATTGCCTACAGCTCTGTGTTTCAGCCATCTCCATATTCATGTTTGCTTAACATGCAGTTAAATTGATTTAACTGTAAAGCTCATCGGCCTGCTGCAGAACTCTCTGGAGCAAATTCTTTTTGTAATCCCAAACATAAAAGTAATAATGGTATTTGGAAGCAGCTGAATGTGAAGAAGCCTCATTGATTCATGTTTTTAAAGAAGTCAGTGTTTTACTTGGCAGTTTGTGTTATGACTCACAATAAAACCTGCTTTAAATCAATAAAGAAGTACAGACATTTCTTGCGTGGCACTAGCAGGAGAGATGAGCTTTCCTGGGCGGCTGCGAGCCACCTTCCTGACTGCGAGCTTCTGAGCTACGCATTTTGCTCTTCTGAGAACAAAAATCTATCTTTAGCAGCTTTGGCTTTTTTTTTGATGTGAAAATATTTGAGATGTTGCAATACAATGCTTTGGACAGTGTTGTCTTAGAAATCTCTAGCTAACAAGTTCTGATGGCCTCCCAAGTGATTCTTGCTTGAATCAGCTCATGACACTTCAGGCTCAGAGGAAAAGCTTCCTTATGTTGTAGCATTGTACATAATGCAGAGAAGTTCTTTTTGCTTTGAGTCGACTGAGCTGTGCTTCCATTTGCTTAAACTCTTTCTTTTGCTTGGCTTTTTTTTTCTGGACGCTCAACATAAACATTCAGGCAGCATTGAAAATGTCACCATGACATTCTCTTATGCATTTCCAAAGCACTCAAGTGATTGCATGAAACTGCAGATACTAAATTGTGCTGTGACACATTTTACTTACAAATCAATAGCTACCGGATTACTTATGGATTGCAGTTCAACTGTTCTGTGAAGACTTGAGCAGCAGCTGAAGGACTGCAGGCAAACAATGATTTGCAGTGAGCCATTTCCATTGTGTTTGGCAGTGCAATAAGTTTGAGCTATGGATATGCCTGCAATCATCTTTTTAATTATTCTGTGTGAGGAATATATGGTGCTGGTAAACTCTGCAGCATGTTCTTTTACTCCACTGTTCCTTCATTATTTGCTGTAGGTCTTGAGTAGGTCTGTAGGCGTGAGTTTGTCTTTTCCATTGAAAGAGTGGAACATAATTTTATAATAAAGCAGATGAACATACTGCCTTTTTGGACTGTAATGTGATTTGATCCGAGAGGAATAGGGTCTGGTTTGTCTAGTTCTTGAATCTGTCCTATTTTCATTGTTAAAGTACCTCTTGTTTAAGCACGAGGTAGCACTGCAGAATGAAGAACTGTCAGCAGAGGTGTGAGTTGAACTGTTTGGTTTTGGGGTTGAGAGGAGTGAGGGACTGGGAGAGGATGGAGTTGTGGGTGTGGGGTTTGTTGTTAACGTGGCACACGTGGTGATCATCTGGTGTGGAGATGGACCTGAAGCCCTAACAGCACTGGTAATACTGCCCTACTAATGACACGTGCAGGTGAATGTTCTGAATAGCAAGTGTTTAAAGTAAAATTGCTGGGCTCAGCCCTTAAAGTTAGGGGTGGTCTTGGTTTTGTTATGCTTTTACCATATTCACACTGCTAAGCTTGGTTGTGTCCTCTAAAAAATGTCTTCTTTTTGAGGGGAGATTGGATTTCATTAGCAAATTAAATGAGCTGAGATGCAAACTTGGCAATTTCCTATTAGAAGAATGATCCAGAATAAGCTTGCTAGTCTTGGTGGATTTGCAGGGCGTACAGTGGATGATGCTTAAACTGGAGAAGTGTTGCTGCCAAGGTTCTGGAAGCTTTCCAACCCTCAAATTAACCTGTAATTTGTCATATAAAGCGGTGGCTGCTTTAGCAGTAACTTGAAATGAACGGGAAAATGAATACAGATAGCGAAGCGTTTGTGATTGCGTTAATATAATATTCAAATAAATATGAATGGAAAGCAGCTGAGGTAGCAATAGGTGGATCCATGCCAGTAGTTGACTGAGGTGGTTTGGGTGCACGTTACCCAGACGGATAATGCAGGTATTGGAGAGAATAGCTTCGTGTTTTATCAGAGACACTGGATATGTGTTGCATCCATTTCCCCCTGCAGACATACCAGCTTCGTACTACTTAGCATTAGTAATGTCCAGTGGTTTTGTATCTAAAATAAATGGGTCCATTTAGGCCAAATTGGACCATAAAGCATTCTCCGTGTTCTGCATTTAAATAGCACACTGTTTATAGAAACACCTCCACTGATTGAGTTCTCCTCTCACTGTAAGAAGCATTACGCTGTCACTCTTGGGTTGTGGAGAATATAAATCTCCCCAGATAAGTCTTCCATACGTGCCTCTTTTTTTTTACTTTCATCTTAATAGCAGGCTTGCTGGCAGGCTTTACATTAAACAGCAGGCTGCCTCATTTGTTCAAGAATATTAAGTTGAGTGGACACGAGGACAGTACTTCTGATCAATGGGAGGAGTTGTATATACTCTCATTTTTAAGGAATTTTATTTTTCCTTTACTTGTACTGGCAGACTGTTGGACTTGTGTATGGCCTTCGCTAGTAAAACAGTGGTTGTGTTCAGACTGAAGCATCAAGAAGTTACCTCTGGGATCGGAGCTGGATGCTCATCCATCTTCAATTGCTGTGTGTGACAGAGCTCTAAGATGAATCTGATGATCTGTTCGTATTTTCAGACACACTGAAGCTGGAGAGAGAGATGCATGTGTGCAGCACAGCTGTTCTTGCTGTTCGTAGCTTATTAAGCACTCCTGCATTGATGATGGCGGGGGTTTGAAAGCAGAAGGGATGTTTCGTTTGATGAAGATGGGAATAATGACTAAGTATTGAATGGCATATAGAAGGTAATACATTTCAGGAGACTCAACCACAAGGCAGGGTGGTAGTGCACCACTCAAGTGCATCTGTCTCTTATGCCCAGGTACATTTGCACATACATACAGGAAAAAGGTGACCTACCTTTCTCTTCCAACAATAAATTTCCTTCCTGCTGGGTCAGAATAAAGCATGGGGAAAGCTTTCCTCCCAAGCAGGAAGCAATCCCTCTGTAAATTACTATGCTTCTTATTTGCAGGAGTTGAAAAACAAATGCTTTTTACCTGCAGCCTTTGAAGCTTTGGGGAAAAAGTGTTCATTGCTATGTTGTTCTGTGCTCTCTCTAGATAAGCATGAGTTCCTAGGTTATGAACTGAAGTGGTGGTAGCAAATGCTTCCTGGTTATGTGCCATGTGGGGAGCCTGAGCTGCTGCTCGTTGCCCTGGCACTAACACTGTTTCTTACTGAAGTTCATCAGAACTTGACCCAGGTGGCGTGGGATATGAAATGTGCACCTTTTGCACCTTCACAGTTCACTGCTGGTGTGATGTAATGTAGCTGGTGAACTAAATTAGCAATTCAAGCATATGAGATTTAAAGATACAGGTGTTCACTGGAAATCTGTGGAGGAGGAGAAAGGAAGCTATAAATTTGTAGTATTTTTGGATTTTTTTATGTAACAGAAATTTTAGGTATCCAAGAGGAGGCAGTCTGGTCTTGAAACCCTCACGGTAATGAAAACCTTTTCTCCTCTTTCAGCAAGAGTCCTCAATACTGTACACCACAGATCAGAATGAGTGTGTGGGTGCTCTTTTCCTTACATGTCTCCGCCTTACATTCATTACAAGGGATGATTTAGGATAGCCAGCATTGATACTGATGGTCATTCAGGAGCTTCCCCGTAATCACAGGGCCTGTCAGACACGTTCTGCTTTGATTTAGTTTGAGAGGGGCCATAATTATGGGAGGACTCATCCTCATAAGCTTTGACATGTATCAAGTGTTATGCAGTCTGCTTTTAATGTGAGGAGATTTCAGCTCGTATTGCCACGGGTTGAATTCGTTAGTGATGGAGCACTTTTTGCTCTGGTTGAATAAATTGGCATCTCTCTGCTGTGCTGTATGAAATGACTCAGTCCTATTCATACTGTACAAATTATGCTGTCCAGCTGCTAGCGTTCATCTGTGATCTTGAAGAAGTAGCCTGAAGCAAATAAAACTACAATTCCATTGGAAATGTTAATATTAATGAAGTGTTGCTTGCACGTAATGATCAGGCACTGTCTTGTGCATCTTAGATATGTGAGCAATTTGTGTCAAAGTTACATAATTCAAAACAAAGCAGGCAGAGAGTGCTAAGGCTACAGGGAACTAAGGCTGTGAAATGAGAGGTCAGTGAAGATCTGTGCTTATTTTAACCACATAAATGGAGGTTGAAAACAGACGTGAGAACTATTTAAATTAAAGGAAAAAAAGGGGACAGTGGTAAGGAGAGAAGGTGAGCTCTATAGAGAATAATATTTTGACTGCCTGAGAGTTGAGACTTGCTCTGGAACACATGCATGTGCACAAGTGACCAGTAAAATTTAGACTGAAGGTGAGAGGGCTTATAGCTCTAGCAGAACTGCAGGTTTGTTGACAGCAAGGACAAACCAAAGCGATTGCCTTACAGTACATCTCGATCCCTCAGTGAAAGGGTCTGTGTAGTTGTGTACATGACAGCAGTTTCTCCCAGGGGACTCTGTGGCCTTAAGTATGACAAAAGACAGCTGTAGTTTTGCTTTCTTTAGAGTTAACAAGAGCGGTGCTCTCTGTGGCTGTGCAGAGCTCGGTTCTGAGCTCGTGCTCACAGGACTCATGGAATCATAGAATATCCTCAGTTGGAAAGAACCCGTAAGGGTCATTGAGTCCAATTCCAAGATGGCTTGTCAGCCTGTGGGAGCTTGCTAACATCATGTAAAGAAAGAACAAACCCATGTACTCTCAAATTCAAGAGTATAATTTGTTATATGAAAGAATGTAATTCGTTCTTTGCAGTTGAAGAATTACAAATTGTTTTTTTGTAAAAGCATCTTCCTGAGCTTTTTTCAAGGAGTTGGTTGTACTTTCCTTAGTGCCAGTGAGTTGGTTTAAAACGTTTGATCTCATTGCTGCTGACATCCTGTTAAAACACAGGTATCTTCCAAAGCTGACAACAGTTGTCTTGTTTCAGTTGTCTAAAGATTGCAGCTTCCTGGAATCTTGACAAATACATGTTCATGTACCAAGTATCTGATTTTAGTTTGATATTGCTAATATAGTAATTCATCACTTCATGGTTGTTGATTTAAATTACCTTCCTTATAGATGAATGTTCCCCTTATGAAACTGTTAGGAGTGCTGGTTCTTAAAATCTAGCTCGATCCAACAGTAGTTCAAACCATATTTGTGGTGGGATCTCCTGGCTGCTCCCAGTCACTGGGCTGCTTCCATTTCTGTGAGAGAAGGGATAAATCTCTCACTGTGGCTTCAAGAATAGGTATTTTAATTAATGCATATTAACCTAAGTGCCTTGAGTAAAGAGTGAATATGTTCCTGAGGTTAGGGTTCTGTCTCGTGGTAGGCTGTTTGATTCTAGAATTTACTCCAGCTGGTGATAGGTATCTCTGTGAAGAGTAACAAAACGAGGATTCTTCTGCTGTCAAATTGAGTAGAGAAGAAATCTTACAGAAAAGCAGAAATTATAGTTTCATTGCAAGTTTCATTCACAGCAAGCTCCTTCAGTCAGATAGAAGGATTATAAATCTACTTTCCTTTTGAAGGTTTCCTTTGAAGCTCATGAGTTTCTGATATTTTTCGATTGTGAGAGCTAATTTGGCAAAATCAACAAAATGAGTACTTTCGTTTCTGGGGCTGGATGATACCGAACGATCTGGTTGCACTGGCACTCTTTGCTCTCGGAGGACACGCTAGATCTTGTGCTGGTTTAATTGGCTGTGCTATTTCTTCTTTATCATTTCACATTCCCTGCAGCACCGTATGGAAGCACTGATGCCTCCTTTGTCCACTCTTGCTCAGTGTGAGAGGTCTGTGTGCTGCACTCAACCTTTGTCATCTTTTGGCTTATCTGGGCTGATGTTTTTCTGGTATTATCTAAATACGAGTTGATACCAGGCAACACTGGTGCAAGGAAGGCTTTATGGCATGTATAAGGCTTCTGTCCATTACTGTAGGGCCGATCTCAGCGTGGCTGTACGAGTGCCGGGCGCTCCGTGTGCCCAGCCCAAACCTGCAGTTCTGCAGTCGGCTGGACTGTTTCCAGCAGAGCTGTGGTGTTCCATTTGTGTAATTAATACAGCTCCTAAAAGATGACTGCACATCTTGATGGCAGGCTGCTAATGGCTCCAGAGAGCTCTCGCAGCACAACCGTATACGCTACTCCTCAGCTTTCGAAATAAATGCCCAGAGAAGCCTTTCTTGTCACTGCAGGATGACCTTCTAATAAAAGGTGCTTTTCTGCCACAGCTGTGATCTCACTTTCTGTCCATTATTTGTATTTTAGTCTAACCTTACAAACGTGGAAACTGAAATGCTTTTTGGCACAGACGTGCTTAGTGCAGTGTCATCTTGGCAGCAGCTGATCCTGCAAATAGCGGCAATAGAGTTTTGTCTTCGGCTGCCTGGCTCATCTGTGAAAAGATGGCTCTGCTTAGATGACAGGAAGGCCTCTCCGGCTCCTGCAGGGCTTTAGGAGGCCTCACTGGGCTTCTCCTGCCTGGTCTGGGCTGAGCAAACTCACAGCTGTTCCCCTCCATCCCAACTTCCAGCCCGTTGTTGCTGCACCCTTCTGCTGTGTCCCCTTGGTTGCTTGCACTGATGAGGCCAAAAACCTGTGGTCCTCTCAGGATTATAAACTGCCACTGCTGCTTTGTTTTCTTCCTTCTTTGCCTGTTTCGTATCAGTGTGAAATCAGAAGTTTTAGTAAATAAAACTTATTTTCAGATGCGCCTTGCAATAATTCATGGAATCATTAGGGATGGAAAAGACCTCTAAGATCACCAAGTGCAATCCCAACCCGTGCCACATCTCCATGGCTCTGGAGCACCTCCAGGGATGCTGACCCTCCACTCCGTGGGCAGCCTGACCTATCACCGCTCTTTCTGAGAAGAAATCTTTCCTGATATCCAAGCTGAACCTCCCCTGGTGCAACTTGAGGCCATCACCTCTTGTCCCATCCTGACACAAATATTGCAGCTATGGGTAAAACATGAACGTGGGGAACTGAGAGTGATTAAGTCACACAGTTATTCTCTGGTATGAAACAACAGTCGTAAAGAAACTGTCTAATCCAAAGTCACTTGTGTGGGGCATTTGCTTTCAGATTCTCCCGTGCTAACAGTTGTTTTGTAAGTGTGCAGTGCAGGCTTAATGTAGATGGCTTTTTCATCTAGGAAACCCAAATTAAATTTGAGACCTAAGCTGGCCCTTGGTAAGCTGTGTATGGATTAGCCTGGGTCATTAGGAATTCCTTTATTTTGATAAGCTTTGTCAGTGCTAAACACTGCCACGATTGGCTATAGCATTGACTAACCCCTGCTTTATGCCGGCTGGGCTGCCGGGATGCAAGTGGTGTATTTACTTAGCTCTAAATAAATGTTTTATCACTTAGCTGTAATTGGATTGCTATTGTATTTCAGTAATTATTCCCTATAGCAGATCTGTTCTCTCCTTCGCAGACATTTCGTGGCTGACCTTCACGCAGTCTCTGTCTGAAGACGTCTTTCTTGATCTAATCCTGCACAAGTTATTTTTTGTTGGGTGTGGGTTTTCTGTTTTTGTTTTTAAAGGGGAATTAACGCTAGGGATAGGTGAGATGTGTTCCCTTTAGCATGTCTGCAGACAAATAACTTGCTAAGTATTCAGTGGCTGAACAAGGAATTGGTACACTTGTATGAGGCTCAGACATCTTGCCAGGGGAGTTCTGGATCACTGAATGGCAATTTTATGCTCAGGAGTGATATTCTGTGATTAAATCTTAATGGATTTCCGGAGGAGGTAATAATTTTTTTTGAGAGGAAGGCAGTGCTGAGTCGCTTGCAGCCTGGCACCTCTTTTGTGATAGTCCTGTCTGCACACCCTGCTGTGCGCTGTGCGGACCCAGCGAGCCGTTCCAAGGACGGCTCTGTTTTCTCTGTGTACTTCTGGGACTCTGAAGAGCTGGTTGGGTGCCTGCCAGGCAGATGGGGTTTACTTCAACTGAATGGCATCTGGCAGTGAACCTGTTCTCACAGTCTGGAGTTGTGCACGTGCTCGGCAGTTCTGCTGCCTGCTCCTGTTAACTCTGGTCCTCAGACCCCCAGTCCTGCTTTCTGAAAGTTACGGTTTCTGCATTGGCTAAAAATAAGTTTTAAATAGGTGGACCTACTCCCCGGTCTAAGAACAACATTTTACTGCAACAAAAACACTTGGTATTGTCACACCTCACACGCTCACGGGTTTTTATGAGGCGTTTTATTGTGAAGAGGAGCATAATGGCATTCAGTTCTGGGTAGTTTTAACTGCATGTTTGGTGCTGGAGGCATGTTGCTTGATGGCTTGCTAGGCTCATTTGATGTAATGGTGTACTGAGGCGATAGGAGTAGGGGTTCAGATTGCATGAAGGCTGGAGGAAGTGGGAGAAGTGCTCGTATCCATGATCTGACCAACTGTATGACATCCCTGGTTACCCAGTGGGACTACAATTGTGCAGGTTCACTGCTCTTAATGGTCAGCAGTCGTCTTCCTTTTGTTGCTTCTGCTTGTTCTAAAAGATGATTTAGAAAGGCTAGAGCAAAGTGAACCTCGTGCTGGGACGTTGTGCTCATGGCTGTCTGCTGTGCTGCCCTATGGGTGAATGCATTTCCCTGTTACGGTGCTTGGGAGGCTTGGGAGGCTGCTCTTCCAAATCAAAGTGTATTCAGGCATTTACTGAGACTGTTCTGTTTCCCTTTGTTTCCTTACCTATTTGTTACTGACCCAAGTTTCTTAAATGTGGTCTGAACTTGGACAGTTAATTTATGTATATGGCTTGTTCGAGTAATCCAGTAAGTTCAGGGGAATTAACTTTAAAAAAACAAAAGCAAAACCAACGAAGCAGGACAGTTAACTTGATAGCTTACTGACTGTATCTAAAAAGAAAGCTACGTATCAAATTAATGAATACTTTCTACCCAAGAAAACTAGAACTTAACTTCTCCTACCCAAGACAAACTGGGACCTGTTTGTGAGGCAGATGTGGCAAGGCTTGCTTTTGTACTGCTCCATTCATAAATATAAATGTGGGTTGGTTCTTGGAAAATAATGCTGTTCAGTTTTGGCATGTGAGTATTTGCAGCCTGCAGCCTGGCTGGGATGTAGAACTGCAGCAGCAGGTGGCAGCTTCCTTGCAGCATTCAGTGTGCAGAGCTTGGTTACCTGGTGGCATGGTTTGAGGGACAGATTGCAGCTGTAGGGCCCGAGGTTCCAGTGCTGTCATCACAGGTGTGGTGGACCTTGAGCTTCCCTTCTGCATTTCTGGATGGTTCAGAATAGCTTTCTATCTGAACAGCTGCTGAAAAATAGTACTTCAGCAGTACTGTGTGATTTAGTGTGTGCTAAACAAATGAACTCGCTTTTGGGTGCCATACAAGGCAGCATAACTGAAAGTATATTTTTAAAACTACTGTGCTTTTTTTTTGCTATTTCCAGGGAGGGACGAAACAATGCAGCCAGCCAGACCATCATTCCTGGAATATTTTGAGCAGAAAGCAAAGGAGAATCAAGTCAATAGCTTTGGGAAGAATGTATCTGGCCAGACAAAAAACTCATCTGATTGGAAAGTACCACAGGATGGAGACTACGAGTTTGTAAGTCTATACTACGAAATTCAATCAATGTGACAATCTTTAAGAATTTTAGTGAGAGCTTCTGTAATGTTACTTCTTGTTTTGACAGACTAATGGGAAACCTGAGCAGTTTGTAATTGCCAGTGCATTTGGGTGGGTCATTTTGAAAAATTCATTTTCTATAGGTATTTCTCAGTTATCGTAATCAGCCATTATCTGTTTACTTTTCTTGCTGAAGAACAAACAGGAAAAAGAAAAGCCCGAAGACATTAAGGTAGAAACCTTGATGCCTTCATTCCTCTTCATTTAAAATAAAGTAGAAAAATAGGATTCAGGATGGTAGTTGGAAAACGTAAATCCTGAATGCAGAGTGTTTGACAAACAAACAAACAAATGCAGCCACAGTGTTACAACCATTGAATTTCCTTGCTTTTCTCAAGCTTCAGTGGTAGATTTTGGGTTACGATGTGAACATCAAGCTAATCTTCTTTTTTCTTACAAATGTGCAGTTTCATTCTGATCACTCGTACCATGGATTTTCAGGAAGTTTTCAGAAGTCAGAAGAAAGTTCTGCGTTGCATTATTTATAAGCTTTATGAGGGAAGCGTTCTGATGTGAGCTAAAATGCCAGAAGAAACGTGGTCTGCTGAGCACCACTCCCCACACCGCGTTTCCTTTCAGCAGTGCTTCAGTGCAAGCCCTCCTTGCTCTGTGTGCATTGCACACCCTCACAGCCGTGCTGCTACCTCCTGTGATTCAGGTTGTCACGCTGCACTCAGCCCTTGGTGAGCTTCGCTCCACCTTCACAAAGCTGTGCAGGAGGCAAACTCCTCTGCTCGTCACGACGCAAGGCAGCAGAGGAGGTGCTTCACTTTGTGCCTTGAGCAGCAGCAGGAGCCCTTCGTTCTGGTTGTACAGGTGGGCAGGCTGTTGTTGTTATGTATGTTCTGTAGTTCTTGCTGCTGCATCTCTGGTTTTGTTATTAGACTGGGAAGAGCAGCTGGCAGAGGGGACCTGCTGCACTCTTTCTCTGTAGTCCTTTGCACTACGTCACGCATAGCCTGAAGGCTCAAACTGACTGCGTGGACATGCTTTGCAAAAATAACCTGCAAGCTGCCTTGTCAGCCTGTGTGTGGCAGGGGCCGAGCGCGCGATTCCGGTCTAGCGAGGTGCCCGGTATGTCTCATTAACTTCACATTCTGTAACTTAATTTCATGATAAGTAATAATTTTTTGATGTGTGGCGTTTCCCAGGAAAGACAGAGTCTTAAAATTTTTTTGTGGTCTGCAGAAGATATGGCCCAAGGGAAAATGTGCTGTAACTGTTTTGTCTTTCTAATTTGGGTGATATTCAGCAGTTGCCCTTGTTTCCAGCAAGAAGGATATGCTCTACCCTGTACCCAGTGAGCTGTAGGTGCAGGCTATAGGATGTGCAAAGCAGCTGTTTGACACAAATATGACCTTGTTTACTCATTTCCATTAGTGCTGAAGTATTGCCACGTGCATAGATTACCAGTGTGCTGTGAGCAATAAAAGCAAACCATAAACTGTAGGAATAAATCAGGCCTTGGGTCACCTTCACGTCATAATTTGTAGGCAGCTGTGTGTATTTCTCTGGTTTGACTATGAACGTGCCGGCCTGTCCTGCATGCAGATCTTGTAATGAAGCTGCCTTCACATCTCATTGCTTCCTTTTTTTGTGGAAGGAAAAACACTTGAAAACAACCTTATTTAATACACACAGGGTTTAAATGGTCCTTCTCTGGGCTGTGGAAGTGATGACCGCATGGTGGAACCTCATTCAAGACTTAAAACTGAGCAGTTTCTCCTGTTTGGCTAAAAGGGATCCATGTGATGGCTAGCAGTGGGTAAAAATCATGTTTATTAACACTCAATAATTGAAAGCATCAATGCAATAGGCTTTGCAGAATAAGAAGGAATACAGTCATTAGGTGCTTCAGGTACATCTGTCCTGGACTTGGCTGCAGCTGTAACTTATTTCTGCACTGCCAAGGAAAATAGGTTTGTGCATTGTGTAGAGAGTTTGCAGGATTCCAAGCAGACGAGATCAGTGAGGTGCTCAGTGTGTGCGAGTGCCTCCAGAGCCTCAGGAAACCATTGAAATATTACTGCTTTGTGCTGCTGCAGCCTAGACAAATATGCCTTGTCTTTTGTTATGAGTTCCCCTCCTTCCTCTATGAGTGACATCTGGGGTCTCCGGTCTTTAAAAAAAAAAAAGAAAAGAAAAAAGGAAAAAAAAGGACAATATCAAATTACTGAAGATTTTTCTGTTTTCCACTGTGGTAAAACCATTTGACCTTTTGACTAAAATTGTTGCTCTGAAGCAGGCAAATAAGAAGCTATTTATATCACAAGGCAACGTCATGTTAGATAAGGGTTGGATCAAGCCCCGTGTGCTGTACAGCAGAAAACCCAAAGGTCCTGTTCTGAAAGGTGATGAACTGTGTTACCCCAAAATACGGTGCTCTAACCATGCCCTGCTGTTCCTCTAAGTTGGCATCAGCCGGGTGTATCTGCAGCCTCAGATTTCTGAGGTTGAAATTAGGGATGAGCTGATGCCCGGAGTTGTTATTGCTTCTCCCCACTGAGGGATCAACAGGGATCTCTAAAGATTTTAGCCCTGCTTGACTGCAAGAAATGTTTTTGAAACATCATGATTTTTACCATGGACAAAAGTTCTGATTAAGGGCTGGACTTCCTGCTGTGAGAAGGAACACAGGAATAGCTCCAGTCTGAAGGTGCTGCAGGGTGGGCTGCTGATGGGCAGGCTGCGTTGTGCGTGCAATTCCAAACTGCCATAATCACACCTCAGCATTTTTGATGTTGAATTTCATTTTGCCAGGGCACATTAGTCACATGTATTATAAATTAATAATGCTCCAAGATTTGTTTAGACAGTGTCACACAGGTTTTTTTCCATTCTAATCTTTCAGTGGTACCACAGTGTAGCAGAATTAATTGTGTGCTGTTTCCTACTCTTAACCACTTCTGAAGGGCTATTTATTCCTAGTTTTAACTGCTCTGAGCAGACCAGTATTGTAGTGTTACTTGTGACTAAAGGGGGATCATTTACTATTATTATTACCATTCATTTTAATATTGACCTGCTCAAAAGACCCTCCTTCTCTTCAACCCTGCTGTAGCAGGTTCTTATGGATCATTCAGGCACTATAGCACCAATCACTTTGTTGGAAGTCTGTTTCATTAGGAAGTTATGGTTACAGCCATTCATGTCTTATGGGACCTGTGACAATCCT
This sequence comes from Tetrao urogallus, assembly GCF_951394365.1. Lineage (NCBI taxonomy): Eukaryota > Metazoa > Chordata > Aves > Galliformes > Phasianidae > Tetrao > Tetrao urogallus. The sequence goes on from NC_136829.1 coordinate 5,905,106, forward strand.
GAAACCTTTTTGGTTCCATTTAATGATCCCAATTTCACTGGGGAGAATAAGCAGCAGTGAGTGCCCCATCAGTCCTCAATGCTGTCATCCAGATGTGACTTCTTGAAGGGAGCATATAAACAGGAGGGGAAATGGGTGTTCATGAGGGTGGATAGTGATAGGACAAGGGGAAATGGTTTTAAACTGAGACAGGTGAGGTTCAGGTTAAATATTAGGAGGAATTTTTTCACACAGAGGGTGGTGATGCACTGGAACAGGTTGCCCAAGGAAGTTGTGGATGCCCCATCCCTGGAGGCATTCAAGATGTGGCTCTGGGCAGCCTGGTCTGGTGGCTGGTGACCCTGCACACAGCAGGGGGTTGGAACTGGATGATCGTTGTGGTCCTTTTCAACCCAGGCCATTCTGGGTTATTGTTAATGTGTAATGCACTAGAGTGAGAGCACAGCGTGCATCACATCATTCCGCAGGCTTTACAAAAGATGTTTGCTCCAAGGCTTTATGATTCCATCACTTGTGTTATGGGTGCAGCCTGTAAGGCAGTCTGTCAAGAGCTGCCCTGGTGCAGGTGCCTCTGCCAGGGGCTGCCTGGAGCAGGAGGCTGAACTGGGAATGTGGAGCTGTGGACACCAGAGGGTGAACAACAAACGCCTTTCACATTTGGGGTTGTGATTTGCTCAGACAAAGCATTACTCTTTTGGGGTAACTGTCTGGGAAGCTGTCAAGGAAGTGTAACTTTTTTTTTTTTTTTTTAAATAAAGTACATTTTCTGGAGATGTATTCACATCTCTTGGAGCTCTGGTATTATCTGCACTCCAAGAGCTGGTGTCCCAACTACAGCCTCTTCTATGTAATTTTGTAGGCTTCAGATTCAGAAGGCGTTACATCTATTTCTATTTACCTGATAGAATGTGTCTCTATTTAAGCTGGTTCTAGGCAGAGCTATTGCTTACATCTTCTTACAAGTATAACAAATGAAAGCATCCTCTTCCTAAATGAGGAAATAATTCTATTTGCTAAAGTAATAAAGAAAACTTAAATTTTTCTGTGTATTGAGATAGCGTGCCATTACACTGCTCTTATATGGTATGCGCTGTTTTTTAACAACATCCTCATTTCTGCCCTTCTGGTTAACATGAAACATTACATTGGAAACAATGATAAAAAGACAGAAACTGGTCTTTACCAGCAGAAAAGCATACTAGTGTCTCATAAGTGTCTTCAGCTTGTTCCATTGCACATCAGGCTGTTGGTTGGTGATACAGTCATAGAATCAGTCATAGGGTCATGGGATGGTTTGGGTTGGAAGGGACCTTTAAGATCATCTATTTCCAACTCCTCTGCTACAGACAGGAGCACCTCTCTGTGATCATGTTGCTCACAGCCCCACTAAGGAAAAACCTTTCCTTCCAGTTTAGGGGAATGACTTAATGTTGAGTTGGCAAGAGCATGTGATTCTTACAGAAAAGTGTATAGGAAGTGTAATTCTTTCAAAAGCAAATCAAATCACAGAAGGATCATGATGTATTGGTCAGACTGATACCAACCTAGAGATGCCTGCAGATCAGGATCTCCATCTGCACATCAGGGATGGTGCAGCAGGAAGGGTGCTGGCCACGATGGCTCAGTGTGGGCTGCAGTCATAAGCCAGAGAGGTGCAGCAGCTGCTGTGAACCAAGCTCTGTGCTCTGCTCAGCCCTGCTATGAGTTGCTGCTGAGAACTCAGAGCTGGGGCTCATGCCTCGCCCTGCTGCTTCTGCTGTGCAGCTGCAGGAGGGCAGTTTGACGTGCAGCTGCTGGGTGCTGTGCTTCCTCTCCCAGCTCTGCGCTGAGTGGCTGCGTGCTGCAGCCATCTGTTTCTTCCTTTGGAAGTGATTTATAGGGAGGAACTGCTAGGGGGCAGGTGATTTATTGTTTATCAATAACAGTAAACACGTTCTGCTTTACAATGACCAAAGGCTCTAATTTATTGTATTCTGTCTGTGAAGATGTTATTTGTCTTGTGAACAGCTTGTTGTCTACCAATACCTGGAACATTCAATGCCTGTGGTTTCTCTGAACGTTCATTTGGATAGCATTTATTAGCCATCTTATGTTGGTGCTTTATGGCCATGCTGCCTGCTGTCTGTCCTTTCTCAACTGATTAAAAACTTGGGACTATTTTCTGTACAGTTGCAGGCTTTGAAAACAACAGCAGACTCAGTAATTGGTCCTTGTTTCATTGAAGCTGGTCCTTGGGTCTCTTCTAGCAATAGGAGAAAGGGATGCTGAGGATATGTGGGTGAGGCAAATGCTGGAAGGAAAGAACTTTTGTTGTATGAGGGAACTGCTGTTGGGTGACTTTTTACAGTTTATCAGTTTGTAATGTTTCCTGCCTCTAAGATGATCCAGCAGGCTTTATCTCCTTCTTACTTACCACTGTCTTTTAAGCAGCTTGGTTTAGGTGTCTCTGCACTAATCTTTTTGTTTTCCCCCACCCAAATTACTCAAGTGAATAATCTGAGCTGGTTGCTGAGGCTCCAGAAAGTCTGTCCACTAACAAAAAATCCTTCAGAGCATGCAGATCTGCAGGTCATTCAGAAGTTCATTGAGAAGCAACTAATCTCAACTGCTATTGATCTGTGAATCTTGTGATACACTCCTTATTTTCTAAGGAAGCAAGTTTCTCTAACCCGTGCGTGACGAATGAGGGTTGGTTGTACCAAAAATTAGCTTAAATATATATGGTTTTGTGTAGAATAAAAGGGAAGTTTGGTTAAAGCCAAAAGAATTGTTAAAAAGAATTAAAGAATTGTTTTTTATTGTATCATTTTCTAAGGCTGTTGACCAAACACTCAGTGAACCTTCAGAATTTTCTGTTCAAGAGTTTCTCCCCTTTGTGTGCTGTGAGCTCCCCTTTTCCCAGTTACTTCTCAAGCACCCATTGATTCAAAATGTCTTACTTCAATCCTAAAGTAAACTTATTTACTAGAATTTGGATCAGTTTGAGAGGGAAAGCCAGATCTGGGATGGCTGATAGGTATTCCTGTCCGTGTTTGCCAGACCTACGGCAGATTGCTGGCTGGGATGCAAACAAACTGAAGGGTACTTATTTGTTTGTTCTCTGCTGACTCTAAAGTAAGGCTTGGAGAGCATTCAGATCATCACTTCGAAAGACTCCAGAAAAAAGTTCTTTTCTGACAAAAGAAGGCAATCCAGAATAGAAAACTCACTTCCAAAAGTGCACCCCAACCGTATATCCTGCTAATTGAGTAAGGTCTGGAAGTACATTGCCTGGATGTAATTTCTGCTGTGAAGTATGATTTATACAAAGAGACAGCTTTTTGTGATGTTTTATTCAACAGTTTTAAATGTCACCTGCCTTGATTTATAGCATTGATGTCCCTTAAATGGATTTCCTCTTTTTTCCTTCAGCCATCTGCCAAAATTTTTTAAAGCTCAGCTAATTGTTTGTTCTTCACTCAAGTGTTACCTTGCTGGCATGTTCTTCCCAACAAATACTTTAACCAGTGACATCTTTATTAAGGAAAAATGGTTTATTTTGTTACCTCCTAATCAAACATACAGTTATTTTAAAAATAAGCCTTGGAACAGCTTGCTTATCTTCTCTTTTCATCTTTAAGTGGTCTTGAATCTTTCATAGTGTTTGCATGGAGGAGGCACTCTCAGCCTTGCTACAAACCTCCTGAATTTATGGCTGCTTCCAAGCACTGCTGTGATTTACAGCAAGCTCCGTACCATGTAGGTTTCATAAACCTTTCTCAGTTCCCTTTGTATTAAGATGAGAAGGCACGCGTTTGGCTTTATAATTTGTTAGCAGTACTTGAAATGGGAAGAATAGTGCAGTGACTGGTATTTTCTATCTGCTGTAGAAGAGAACAGCTTTCTGTCCTCTTCCATTTTATAACAGGGTCATTGTTCACCACCTGCTTTCACTTTGGTGCGTACTGACATTGATTGCAAAGCACTTAAAGCTACGACTCGCTGTCAGAATTTCATTTTCCTGTGTTTTTGTCTGTAGCATGCCTTCTGTGACATAAGGCTTTTAAACAAAACTTGCAGTGAGTGGGAAGTAAAGTGAGTCGCTGCTGTTTGCGTTGCATTGCTGAGGCCGCAGCCCTTAATGGAGACAGAAGTAATGCAGCCTGAAATCAACTTCTTACAAAAGTATTTAGGGTTGTAAATGCAGCATCCTGGCTGTCCTTTCCTGACTGAGACGCTGACTGAAAGTTGTGTGGATGATTGAAGTGCCCAGCTGTGTTTTGGGCAGGCAGTGTGAGTGCTGGTTTTCTCAGTGCTGTGTGCTGGCGGTCAGGCTGCAGCGTGCATTGCTGCACTGGGAGGAAGAGAAGAGGAATTAATAATTAAAGGTGTGACGCTGGAAAAATCTCACAACATACTGAGTTCTTTAGAAAACCTGTTCCAGCCTTGTTATGCCTCGAGACCTGTTTTCAAGCCTGGGTGTGTTCTTGGCACAGTGTCTCCTTTGAAGAGCATTGCAGCTCGAATGAGATCGATTGGAAGTGCTTCTAAAATCTTCTTGCAGCTCATCTGTCAGCATGAATGTTGGTGAAGGTTAACACCACTAAAAAAGGCAGGTTTGCTCTGGTTGTCTTCAGCAAGGAGGGCTCCTCTTGGTGGCTCGTCATCAGGAGCCCAGTAGAGCTGCTTGGGATCACCTTGGAAGATGGAGTCTGTGGACAGAAGGATGAGGACAGGGTGAAGCCTGCCTCCAGCCATCTGTACTTCCCAGATCCTCACCCAGAGCACCGCCTGCAGCTGTGTTCTGTGCAGCGGCAAAGTCAGCTCTGACTTCTGGACCTGCCTTCTGCCTTTGTGCATATAGGAGTAAATCCTGAGGAAGAATCAGATGATGCTCACTGCTGGCGTGTGGTGCCTGGAACTGCTGGGTGTCTCCGGTTTACCTCAGCAGAGGACTTTGCAGTGGGAGTTTTGTCACCTTTGAGGCATCTCCAGCAAACAGAGCGATGGAGTTTGCAGTGAGCTGTGGGCATGCTGGGAGCTTTGCCCTGCCCGTCTGTGCTGCGCTGAAGGTGATCCCAAGCTTTGCTCTTCAAGAAAGAGGGAGGAAGAGTCACTTAGCGTGCACACAGTCTGAAAGGAATATTACTGAGAAATAGAGTGCTTAATTCCTTGTTCTGCAGCTCGCCTTCACACGGTGTCATTATAAATAGATGCCTAAGTCATAGCAAACACTTGAGAAAAGCTCGCATGGCACAGCATGCGGGTTTGTGTGACAAGGATTTTAAGGAGATGGCTCATTCACTAGAGGGCCGTTCTGCAAAAATATTTGTCTCTGAAATACCAAACATATGCCCTTGTTTTCAAAGCCTGCAGCCTCTCCTGGGGTCGTGCAGCTATTCATTTTCAAAACGCCCTTGAAATCCCCAGTCTTTCTGCACAAAATGCTGAATTCTCCTGCCACCTTCCTCGCGTTCACATTGCCAGATCACATTTCCTTCCCCGTGGCGGAGGAGAGGCAGAGAGTGGCAGTGCTGCTCTGTCACTTGCTGTAGGGCACATGGCACTGGGAACCTCTGTGGCCCTGCTGCAGGCCAGCCCTGCTCAGAAGCAATCCTGGGGCAGGGAATAGATGAGGAAGGACTAAGAGTGAAATTAAAAACATTAATTGAGTAGAGATTAATATTTACAGGGATGAGTTAGTCTCAGAAGATGAAGCTGCTTGTCCTAAGCTGTTGCTGTGCCTTAGGGACTGCAGTGTTGATGCATTCAGATAAGTTACTAATGCCAGTGCAGTGTCTTAACGTGCTGTATCTCACTAAGCCAGCTTCAGTCTTCCTGGAAAAGCAGAGAATTTCAGGTTGGGGATACACTTGCCTTCTTCTTGTGCCTTACCTTTATTTTCCCCAGTAGCTCTCACTGAGTGGTTCTGAATGTCTTTCAGCATCTTTGTCTTCCAGTAGCAAAACGCTCCGTCTGCGGTGCAACGCAGGCAGCATTCACCTTCTGAGCAACGCCAGGTGGCGGTTACTGCTCGTGGCTGCTGGTGGTGGTGTGCTCTGGGGTGGAGCCGTGTGGTATGAAGGAATCCTTCGGACTTGTGGTGTTACTGCTGCTCCTGCAGGCCTTCTGCTGCACTCAGGATAAGCGATCTTGAAGAAATACATTGATTTTTAATGAGTGAGCGAGTCAAGAGCCCATAGGAGTTCCTAAACAAAGAGTGAATTTGACTGAGAGAGAGATCTGTTGCAGACACACGTACCCTTCCAGGCAGAGCTTGCCTCACGTTTCTGGAGATGTGTATTCATTTTAAAGGAATCAGCATTTTCTGACAGATTGCCTTTCTTAAAAAGAAAGGGGAGAGGGAGGCAACTTGACCAGCTGCGCACTTTGCAGTTGGTTTGTACAGCTAGCAGGATCTTCAGTGAAATGATTTATTTTACCATGTCCAGAGGTATTGTCATACTCTTACTTAAGGAAATTAAAGCATGATCACTTAGAGGGGGGTTGGACCTGCTGTGTTTTTTCTTACTCCAATCTCTGGTCAGCAAGTGTATTTTATAAGCAAGCGATGCTCCTTTTTTGCTGTTTTTTTTTTTCCTCCTTGTCCAGACAGGCTGACCTTTTAGCTTGGTTTGTAATTCAGTTACTGAAATAAAACCGGTGAGATAACCTGTCTTTGTGGTTATAGGATTACTCAGCCACTGTCTAAGTCTCTGAAGGTTCTTAAGGTTTGGACCTCCTGAAGTTTCCTGCTGCAGAGCAACAGCGAAACAGTTTGTTATTCCCTTTGTTTAGGCTAAGTATTTATAGTACTTGGGATGGTTTTGGAAGTGAATAATTATTTAATAATTTATTGATAATAAAACTAGAATACGAGGGAATTTAATCTTGGAGCTCAGAAGATTAAAATGCAAAAAAAAAAAAAAGCAAACAAAAAGAAACCAACCTTTTTTTTCTGGCCAGTCATATCAATGAGGATTCCTTTGGATGTTGATTTGTTTTTTTTTTCCCTGAATACAATTTCTGTACATTACTGAGGCTAGTAACACTACGTAGATGCTGTATGGATGTGCTGGCAGTGACACTTCCTCGAGCCTTTTAGGGATTGCAGTAAGGAAGGATAAGGTGCAGCTCTTGGCTGTGAGCAGCTCTGGGATGCCAGCACTGCTGATGTGCAGCGTGATGCTCTCACAGCTGGACCATCTCTGCCCTGGGGATGCCGCTCTGTGCCTGTACGTCTGCAGAGCCTGAGCTGCCAGTGAGGTCTGTGTGTGCTGTAGTCCTCTGAAAATTGTATTAGGAGTTTTCTGACACCCTGCCAACAGCAAAGCTCCCCCTGGCTCTGCAGGCTTCAAGGAAACAGGGCAGAGCTGCAGACTGGAGAAGGGCAGCCAGCAGAGGAAAGATGCCTCATGGGTGATGAAGGAGCAGATGTGTATCTGAAGTGTATCTATTTATCTCTTCAATAGCAGTGACAGAGTTGGCAAACGTGCTGGAGCAAGGTCCTTGCTGAACCAGCGGGATCAAACCATGTGGATATAAATAAAGCCTGAAGAAAGAGAGAGCTTGCTGCAGAAGAGACAGATCCTGAGCTGGAGGCAGCTTCTGCTTCAGAGCCAGAGTGAAGGAGCTGCTGCTGTGAGGTAGTGCTGGAGCCCAGACAGTTGCCCAGAAGCCCATCATTGTCCTGTGATTGCTTTAGCAGCCTTGCTAAGCGAGCTGCTGGGCTGGAAGGAGGTCCTGCAGAAGTTCCCAGCTCAGAGCTAGCCCTGCCTGGCAGGGAGTGGGCCAGGGGGGCAGTGGCTTCCAGTAACTCCATGTGCGCTGGGTTCAGGCACCTTTATTGCAGTCATATCAGCAGAGCTGCATGTCAGATAGCTGGGATCCTTACCGGTGTTGTACCAGGAATATGTTTCGCTTCCAGGAGCCTTAAAACTCCACCACTGCAGAAGTGAGATACAGCTGTCCTGAGCACACCAGCTGAGAAGGGCTGGGTCTTCTCCAGTACATTTCTCCTAAAATACTTCTTTTCATTTCAGCTAGGATTGAATGCTGAGTGCATTAGTGTCTGCCTGTCCTCCCCAAAAAGGCACGTTGCCATGTTACTGCTGTAGCTGCTTGCCTTGCACTGACTTAGGTTGACTTGGCCTCTGAAGCGTGTGTTGATCTGCTTGAAAGTTGGGGTCATCTGTCTTGTGTGGAGTCATCTCTTGTCCACATAAGAGTGTGGGTGATCTGAAACTACTGTCTCCAGATGTGCACTCACTGCATCTCACCGCAGTCCCTTTCTTTTAGAAGTTCTGGCTGCAGTCTGTTTAACTCGTGCTGGATGCTTGCAGCCCATGATGTGTTTTGCTAAATAATTAAGATGCATTAAAAGCAGAAGCTTGTGCTGCTGAGACTTATTTTTCAAATCCTTTGAAAGATTAATATCTGTGTTTTTAATCTTGCATGAAATCCCACAATGAGTGCATTTCATCCTTTGCTTTTGTAACGGTATGAAACTTCTCATGCCAAAAAGGGGGGAGAATCAAGGTAATTAATATTTGTGTTGGTGCTGGGGTTCTGATTTACTGAAGCCCCTCCGTAGCACAGCTACAGACTGACAGATGTGTGAGGCTGTGGGGACCTGGCAGTCAGGAGGAGAAGTGGGCAGGGAGTGCCTGCAGGTTCTTAGATCCCTGTGTCCCTTGCGTTGGGCACACGGTTATGGTGAATAAGTGGTTAATGCCTGCTCGTACGTTCCATCGAGGCCTTCTAACGCTGGGAACATAAATGAGAACAAGGCACTTAATTTTTAGATCAGTGATTGAAAGGACGCCAAATGGGACTGAGCCAGCATTTCAGGAAAAACGCTGAGGGAAAATGGCATGCTATTCCAACACCAATTTATATCACCATTTTCAGGACCTGGACTCCAGAGCACTGCTTAGCAGGAGAAATCACCCTCTTCATTTAATTTTGGCCTGAGAAATTGAATGCTTTTTTTTTCTGGCTTTAAAAAAAAACGTGCATGGCACTATTCTGTGATCTGCTTCCTCTGGGTGTATTTGGTGTGAGCACTTAATTGATACAGCACTTGAACAGCCTTTTGGGTTGCAGAAGGCTAATTCCAGAATAACCTGAGTTCTTACAGCCATGAGAGCTCGTGTCCATGGGCTGTGATCTGTGACAGCTTCTCCCCAGCTCCTGGGCTGCTCTCACACGCAGCACTGCGCTCCGAGGTGCTGCCACAAATAGTTGCACGTAGCACCCAATGAGTGTCTGCAGCCCTAAAATAAAACTCTGCTCGAGGAGGTGATAAAAGAAGAGTTGGAAAGTTGAGGTGGATGTGCGTCAGTTGGAGTCGCCGGATCTGACAGCGAAACGTAAGCATTGCCCTAGGATTTATTGGAAGGATTTATTGGAAGGGAAACATCCTGATAGCATTGCTGCTGTTGTTCCTTTAACCTGTCTGTCGCTGTGCCTTTTTCCTTCCTGCTCCTTGTCCATAATGATTTCATCACGTAGTTGGAGCGGCTCTCAGGTGGTTTAGTGTTATCTGGGTGACTGCTGTTCTTGGAGGAATCTTGTCTGATTTTGGAGTGTCTGGCCCTTTTTATGTAGCCTTTACTTCCCCATTCCTCTGAAAATCAGAACCCTGCTGACACCTGATTCCTGTGGCACCCAGGAGCTGGCAAACATCCTTAGGTACTCCATGGTCTCAGCAGGTTCCACATGTCTGCATGTCCATGTGCCGTTTCCATAAAACCCATTTTAATCTGAAAGTTTACTTTAATTCTGAGGTTTGTTATGACAGTAGTGGCGGTTTTCGTCATCTCTAGCAGCAAACCCCTTTTTGGCATTGACTATTTAGCATGGCTTGGATAACTTCTTTTGGATGGACACCCTTCTGAAGCCATGCTCAGCGTTGCCTGCCTGAATGCAAAGCATTGTGCTCCTTGCTAACATGATTCGAGATGCTTTGAGTCTGTTTAGGGGCTTTGATCTCTGGGTGTGCAGTCAAGAATTGTTAAACAGCAGTGTAAAACCAGGAAGAAAGGGGAGGGAGAACAACAAAAGCTATGCTCAAGCAAGAATTATTTTTTTTCTTTAGTTCCCATCTAGCTGATGTCTTTTCCCTGTGTGGCGTGGGAAGCTGCAGTTTCATTATTTCTGTATTTCAGTCTTCAAACTCCCACTGGCCCTTATGAAGTGAGAATCGCTCAAGCCACTTTTTCAAAGGGTTATTTAAAACTTCTAAGATGACATCAAGCTCCAGTGGATGCCAACTGGAATGTTGGGGTTGAAGGCAGGCTGGTAGCTGGTGTTCGCTTCCTAAACAACCCACAGCTGGTGGTGGTAATTCTGCAGGGCTGCTCAAATGTTTTCACCGTGAGGAAATAACCCCATCTCACCACTGGCATTTATATTCTGGTTGTGCTCCAGAAGGCAGCATCTGTCTGCAGATCTGCGAGGTGATAGGATAAGTGCAGCCCCTCTCTGTGATGGATGGGTTCAGGTTGGGCACCAGCTTCAGGAATTTTAAGAGAGTGTTTGGAAAACAAGCCGACGTGTTGTGCACAGTGGGGGAGATGCAAAGAAAAGGCTTTGCACTAAATCTTGGCATCTGATGCAGCGTCGTCAAAGGAAAGGGAAACGCTGCAGGAGGGCAGTGCTCAGGGTTCCTGTGAGCCCAGTGGAGAGGTGGCAGGAGTTTGTTCTCCATTGGAATGTTATAGTGGAAGAGAAGAGCGTTACAGCTGCTGGGAAATGGCTTTTCTGTCAGATGCTTATAATTCATGCAGCAGATGGATGTTCTTGGCAGTCTTTTTTGCAAGAGGAGCACTAGGAATGGGAGCTGAGGTGGGACTGCTGGGCAGCACTGTATTTATGGCAGTCGTTTGGGCTGTCCCAAGGCAACAGTGCCCACATATGGGGACCATACTGCTATGCTGGGCCCCAGACTGGCTGTGCTGCTGCCCTGCTGCAGGAAAAGGGTCTGACATCCCTGCAGAGAGCCTCCACATGTTCCCCTTTTGCTCAGGTTCAGTTGCATTCAGCAGAATATCGTGTTGCAGCCACACTTGCCTGGATTGTAACAAATGCTGGGGATGGGTTGTTTTATGATTTTTTTCTTTTTTTTTAAATGCTGATTTGAAAGGATGGTGACTCGGGGAGGCAGTTTGCTGAGGTGAGCACTGTGCAGTGATTTGTTATCAGTGATTATCTGAACTGCTTGCGAGGGATGTCAGTGGTAGCTTGTGGATCTGTTACTTGAAAGAAAAAATTGTGCCTCACAACCTTGCATAGAAAGAAAGCTGTTAATCAAATAGTTAACAATTAGCAATGGGACCTTGCTCGAACACTGTCACTGCTCTACCCCCTCTCCCTGTTGTGAGATACACTTCATTGTAAGACACTAACCTTAGAACAAGTGTTTTATCAGCCTTTACGTTTGAAATGCAATTCCTTCCTTTAAAAGGTTGTCATGGCTGTTTGATCACAGCGGATGAAAATAGATAGCTCTGACAAAGGCATTTGGGCTCTTTACCACAGAGGAATCGCTGAGGAGTGAGGAGGGGATGGGGCTGAGCCCTGGGGCTGAGCCCAGCTCCAATTGCAGCTTGTCAGCACTGAGACTTCACCCTGGGCATCACAGAATGCTCTGCCCTTGTCCTCTTCTTATTTTGCTCCTGGCGCTTCGTTTGGAGAATAATGAAGCCTAACCCTACAGAGACAGATGTGCCAGCCTTTAAAAACTTCATTTCCAGGAGAAAGTGTGTCTATGGGCTGGTTTATGAGGCAAGGCCACGCAGCAAAGTGAAATGGAGACGGTCAGGTTCTAAGCACTCCTGGTTTTCCTTTCAAAGATGCATTTGCAAGTGAGAAGATGACGTGTGGGTGCGGGGCCAGGCATCCCTGCTCCCCTTCCCCTGCCCTGCGTGAGCACTGCTTCTCAGCTATGAGTAGTTGCACGCCGTTGCTGTCATGGGGAGCATTCACGCTCTGCACCTTTCAGCTGGGGCTGCCCTCTGGCTTCTCTGCTTCCGTTAGCAGCAGCGTGGCATTCACAGCCACATTGATGCTATTCCAGATGAACTGCCTGCAGGTGGTTCACCATCACCCAGCACTACACACAGGACGTGTTTCTGTGTGCGTTGACTTCCCTCTCCTCCCTCCCCAGCACCTCCCTTCTGTTTAACCCATGATCAGCAGCCTGGTTCTGCATCCCCTGTCTGCACAGTTAACGTACTTCAGATTTGTTCCTATTAATCATAGAGTCATTAAGGCTAGAGAGGACCACTAAGCTTGTCTAGTCCAACCGTCTGCCCATCACCACCGTGCCCACTGGCCCTGTCACTGTGTCTTCCTGTTGCCTTTGTCCACTTCAGACTTTGACATCTCTGCTGTAAATTCCTTGGACTATGAGGGAAGGGAATGTTGAATGATCACCTGCTCTGTAATAAATTATTGTGAAAAGGTAACTGGTGCCATACATCAGCTTAAGCTGCTGCCTGCTAATGTTGCATGACTGTGTATAAATAATGTATATTTTCTCAGTGGAAGTGCTTTGTCTTTCTAATGAACAGCTTGCTGATTGGAGAAGCAGACTGTACAGCCATACTGAAAGAGTTTTGTTTTGCCTGGACTACTAGATCAGATTTGTGATCCTGTGGCAGCACGCAGGCATACAGGCAATCATCCCCACTGTGCTGCAGTGCCTGTGAGGCAGCACCTCTCACGTGTTTCTGGACGTTTTCTTTTTGTCTTGGTTGGGAGAAGAACTGGCACCTGGGGGAAGCACACTCAACATCCCTGTTTTTTCAGTGTTATCCTAAAATCCTCTTGTTTTCCAGGTTACAGTTTCACATAAAGGACATAGCTGTGGACAATTCAGGCTGTCCTGGGCAAACTTTGGCACCTTGAATCACAGGATATAACTTTTCTGTGCCAGTTCTCAGCAAACAGGCACTCACAAGAGAACCAACTAAGCCGAGGGCAGGCACATAGTGAAGTCAGTGCAGGAGGCTTGTCCTGACCAGCCTGACATCTGCACAGTGAAAGACAGCAGTTCTGTAAAACACGAGTTGTGCTTGCATATTGTATCAGTGCAGGGCTGACCTGAGCGACCCGACGTGTGTGCTCTGGGATTTCTTACTCAGCAGAGGAGTCTGAACTCCTCACCATGACTGATGTTCAGCCTGAGTGTACAGAAGCACCTGTGGCTGTGCGTGCGTTCAGTTCTGATGCCAATATCTGTTGTTTCCTCTCCCTGCCAGCTGAAGACGTGGAGTGTGGATGAGCTGCAGAGGAGGCTGTCGGCGCTGGACCCCATGATGGAGCAGGAGATCGAGGAGATCCGCCAGAAGTACCAGTCCAAGCGGCAGCCCATCCTCGATGCCATTGAAGCCAAGAAGCGGCGGCAGCAGAACTTCTGAGCCACGGGTAGAATGTCCTTCCAGCCTCCAGCAATCAGCTCCTTGCTTCTATGACTACTAAACAGGTTGATTTCTATTGAAATACGCTAGCAAAATAGAGGGCAATACTTCTGCTCATTTATTTTTCCATAGCACCTTTGTGAACTCAGGAATGCCATTAAGTGGAGAATCCTTGTGGTGTGTTTTAATTTAGGCACATATTTAAAGCAGTATCCGAAGGAGTTCTGTTACTGTTTTTAGATGGATTATTTTTAAGTCAGATGAGTGGATAGAAATAGACCAATGGAAGGTGGCTCACACTCTTTTCAACTGAACCTTTCCATACTCCGTTTTCTTTAAGTTAATATGAATTGTGTATTTAATGGCTGCATCTGTTGTGGGTTTTTTTAATTGTTTTTGTTGTTCTTTGTGAATGCACAGACTCTGTTTCAAGCTGATGACTGTGTGGTTCTGCTGTTAAGGTACTGATAAGTTTTAGGTCGTTGAAGAGAGTAGATGAGAACACGTACAGACTGTCCCAGCTGTTTGGAAGACACTTAAATCTCATTTTTAAAAAGCTGTAAAAGCCCCATGCCTTACACTTTGTGCTTTGATCGAGTGGGATTTCTTCAAGAACTTGGTTTTGTCCTTTGCTTGTGTACGTTAGGAATTAATATGAGTAGATGAAGTGTGTTGTGCCTCCAGGAGAAGTTACATTCTGTAATTTAAAACCCACTTTGACTTAAAGCCGAAACCAATCGATGATCTGACCTAAATCAAAGCAGATTCCCCTTCGTCTGTCCTTCTGCTGACAGCAGAGTGCTGGGAGGGCACGATGTGTGAATGGGTGGAAGTCATTGAACCTCTCTCAGAATTTGGTACTTCTGCTGTGTCTGAGAGCACTGAAAGGACTCTGCAGTGTGTGAAATATTTCATACACTTCATCATTTCACATTTACCTCTTTAGGTGCTGGAATGAAAACTTCACAATACTTTGCATTTCTGCCAGGCTTAGCACGTCAGAAAGTCAAACAGAAAGCAGACATTCATTGGGTTGTCAGAGATGTGCATTGTTGGATGGAGTGGGGGCAGAGCTGATCCAGAGAGGCCAATGGCTGATGTCCCTGTAGCCAATGTCTGGGAAGAGATTCATTCTCTTCAGTCCCTCTGAGTGCTCCTTTCTCATTAAATTTCCCGACACGGGTCTATGGCTGAAGATGCCCTGCTTGTACAATCAGTGAGGATGGTGCACTTCGCTCCCACTGGTGGAGCTGAGGAGGAAACTGAAGCAGCGTGAGGTGAGCCCAGATCTGGGCACAGAGCGAGTGATGCCCCTGCACAGCTTTAGGTGTACCTAGCTTATGGTGAAATATTTGGACAGAACCACGTATTGCTACTGATTTGTTTTTGTTATGCTCTGACGGAGAGAAGAGTTTCCATGCAATCCTCTGAAACAGGCCTTGGTGCTTCCCGCAGGTCATTAAACAGCACTGTCTCCTGAATCAAATGCTGCTCATTCCATGCCTCGAGAGGCTCTCATTCCCTGCTTGCAGCAGACTGCTGACTACTGTTAACAGGCATACTCCATTGCTGTGAAAGGAACCAAGCCATTTGTACCCCCTGCAGATCTGGCTGCATCGGTTTGTCCCAGGGTGAGCAGCACTGCTCTGCAAGCCTGCTTTGTACCTCTAGTGGGCATAGAGATGTGGCACGTGGCAAACCGTGCGCTGCTGGGTGTAATTCCGGTCAGGCAGATCCTGCTGGGAGTAGTTTTACCTCTGCACTGTGTAGGTAACTTTCTGGTCATCGTAGGGCATTAGAAAACCTGAGTTTTAGGTGAAGCACCACATTGTGGTGTGTGCTTTTGGATTATGCAACCTGTGTCTGCTGTAACTGAATGTAAGCACTGTTGAGATGCTCTGCTTTGCTGGTGTGATTGTCTTAAAATACAGCAAATGAACCAAAATAAGTAAAACTGGCCCAACTGCCTTTGAACCTTTCTTACAAGCTTGCGGTGGCTGAGGCTTGGTGATATTTCTTGCACTTAGAGTTCGAATTATTTTCTCCTTCACTGATTATCAGGTAGAGAGAAATTAATTCCCTTTTTGATGCCCTTGTAGAGCACTGTACCCTCTTAGTTCTCAGAGCCCTACCGACTAAGACCAAGGCTCCCACCCTCCAGGAGAGCTGTTCTGACAAGGTTTTTAAGCAAAGCAGTTGCTTAATTGTGAAGCTGCATTCAGGTGCTCCTTGGGCCCATCTGCATTGCTGAAAGCGTTCTGGACAAACCGTGATCTTTGCTTCTGAAACCCAGAGATGCTGATGATGTCAGTCACATGAGACTTAATAATGTGAAGTTTGTAGCTTTAACTTTTTTGTAACAAATTAGCAACACTGGCATAAAGTGCTGACTTGAAATGCTATTTTGTAAGGTCTGCCTGTTTGTATATAATAGTGTTGGGTCTTTAGTTTATATATGTATGAAATAGTAACTTTTATTGCATTCCTCTGAGTTTGATACAGGAGGTTGTGTTTGATCTTTCTCAACATTTCTTGCCTTATTTGTTTAAAGGGGCAAATAAACTGTCCTTACGGAAAGCTTCGGTGTCCTGACTGTTATGTACGTGTGCACAGAGCTGGCAGGCAGTGACAGGAGTGCTTTGGGACCTGGTGTGCTCTGGGGCAGTCCACCCTCCCTACACAGCAGGTGAGGCTCGAGTCACACTCCTAATCCTGGCTGCACTCTCAGCTCACTCGTTCAGAACGCTGACAGTGAGTGGGTGCTGCCTTCCACGGCGAACTGTTGGCTTTTACGTGGTTTCCCAGAGCAGTTACTAAATCTGTCCCAGAGGGATGACTAACTGAGGCAGAGACAGAATCCATTCAGGAGGCAGCTTGTGTTAGCAATGCCGGAAGAAATAAAATAGATGTGAGCTTTTAAATGTTAGGAAGGAGTGTGGAATCCAACGGGAGGGAGGCTGCAGGCATTCCTAGTAGCTAGGAAAGCCCGGAGCACTTACGTGCTCTCAGCAGCATCACCATGAAACTGCAGAACACCTCCACGAAGGGAGGGCTGCACCCCAGGGGAGTCCTCACCTGCACTCCTTTCATCCATGCACGGTGCCCATTGTGCAGAGATATGAATTGCATGTGGCTAACAGACAGTGGCTGATGGATAGCCCTCATTTTGCCCTCTTTCCTTCTGTCTGTGGGCCAGAGGAGCCCAAGCAGGAGCTCAGATAAATGCTCTCGGCGTTGGCTGACAGCCCTGACTTGAGAGCTGATGATTTCTCATTGCATTAATCACTCTAGCAAAATTTAATAGTCAGACCAGGAAACACCCATCAGCTATTTCCAGACTGAGAGTGACTTAATTACCCTTTAATTTAAGAGCCCAGGAAAGCAGCCAACTTCTTTAAAAACTTTAAAACAATTCAGTCCCATCTATGAATCGCATCCTGCCCTTCTCCCTGCCAGCTCATTGCTGTTAACTTAATAGAGGCTGAGTCCCACCCAGAGCTGTTGGAGCAGCAGGAACAGCCCTTGTGCTGTGGTGAGGGGTCTCCTATCCCCCAGGTCCCAACCCTTAAGATCTCCCATACCCAGCACAGAGCACGGTCAGGGCAGCCAGGGCTGTGGCAGCTGGCAAAGGGAAAAAAGTTTGAAACGAGTAATGAAGTTTGCTTTTCCCTAAGCAGCAGTGACCAATTCTCGGCTGCATGGAACAGCTTAATAAGGTCACTCCTTAATCACCATCCCCTGGAGGTAACTCAGTCTCTCCTTCATCAATCACTTTTTGAGTGTGGAGGGCGATTTATGTGGAAATAACCCAATACAGCATTTAATTGATTTACCCACTGTGCCAAGTGAGAGCGCAGACGCTCTTGGGAAAACCGCTGCCCCAGGGACGTGTGGTCCCTTCACTCTGATGGGCAGTGGTGGAGCTGCTGTGACACAGACAACCAGCTTCCCAAGTGGGTCACTTCCATCTTTTAATAAAATACACCATATGCATCCCATGCATAGATAGAAAATTAAATTACATGCTCTTTTAATGATTTGCATAATGCTTTTTTAGTTATTACATGTCATTCAGTCTTCCTATTTTAGTACGTTTTGCTACTGGAATATTTATGGAGAGAAGGGGAAATTCCTTCCTTTGTTCAAGTAACAGTGGAGTGGGAGCCGGACCGGGGCAGATAA
The DNA here is from genome assembly GCF_951394365.1 of Tetrao urogallus. NCBI lineage: Eukaryota > Metazoa > Chordata > Aves > Galliformes > Phasianidae > Tetrao > Tetrao urogallus. The sequence goes on from NC_136829.1 coordinate 5,922,691, forward strand.
TGCTGGAAGACACGGACGTGAGCACCAACACCCTGCTCCCACCCATGCAGAGGGGCTGTGTCTGCACCAACTCCATCTTCTCTTCCCCGAGGTCAGCAGTCCCTGTGGCAGAGCCATTCCCACCCACCGCCGTGCCCTGAAAGCCTTCTGCGTGGCTCTGGGCTGGTCGGGTGGCTGCAGGGTGCACGTTGCTGAGGGAATTGATGCTGTGCTGAGATGTGCGCAGCCAGGTGGGGAGCCAGATGGGATGGGGGTGCCCCAATGCCTGGCTGTGAGGGGTCAGGCAGGAGCTGGTGAGGAGCAGTGCAAGGTTCCCTCTGCAGGAACGTGCAGGGGGTCACGGCAAGGCTGCTCCCTCCTGCAGAAGGGCTGCAGCCCCAGCTCCTCCTGCACCAGGAGTCAGGGGCACACGGACACAGCAGAGGCAGCTGCTCTGTGTCCAGCAGTGTTCCCCATGCCCCGGCAGCCCTCGGCAGGCTCTGTGCTGCGTGGGCTGGGTGCCAGCATCTGCAGCAGCCGCTCCTCTGGAGGGAATGCGGGAGCCCCATGGACAGGGATGGGGACACCTGCAATGCGAGGAGGGCCACGGCCAGCCAGTCCTGCTGCAGAGTGGGTCCCACAACCAGGCACCACCGTTCCTCCTGGGCTCATTCTGCACCGACCCGGACCCCCTGTCCTTTGCACGGGACTCAGGGAGCGGGGAGGGCACCGGGTGTGAGACTGCGGCGGTCGGGGCTGCCCCTCCCCAGGGAGCTCTCGCTCAGCACCTCTGAGTCCTGCTCGCTCTCCAGCTCCTCGGGCTGCTTCTTCTCACTGTTCCTCACGGCGGCCTCCAGTGCCTTTTGCTTGCGGTAGAAGTGGGAGAACTTGTTGAAGATGATGGTGATGGGCAGTGCCACAACCAGGATGCCGCCCAGGATGCAGCCTGAGGCAGCCAGCTTCCCTGCCACAGTGACGGGCACCACGTCACCGTACCCCACCGTGGTCATGCTGACTGTGCCCCACCACCAGCATGCCGGGATGGTGTCAAAGCCAACATCCTCCTCCTTCTCTGCGGTGTAGGCTATGCCGGAGAAGACAGACACCCCCACAGCCAGGTAGAGCAGCAGAATCCCCACCTCCCGGTAGCTGTGCTGGAAGGCAAAGCAGAGTACAGTGAGTGAAAATGAATACATGTAGGGCATTGAGTTCTGCCACTCTGCGGTCCCAAATCCTGTAGGTAGCATCACCCAGCACCTGCCTGCCTATAGGCAAGAAAGGTGCGTCCCTGCAGGGTTGAACATCCCCTGGGCTGGGCCCAGGACCCATTTCCATGGGGCCCTGGGGAACATCTGAGCTCGCAGATGGGGACTCAGGGTGGTGGCAGTGGGACGTAGGAGTGCACAGGGTGGGATCCAGAGGCAGCACACAGGTTTGAGCCCGGGAATGTGGGCAGTGAAGCTGGAACAGGGCTGGGGCAGAGCAGGAGCGCTGCAGTTCGCTCCCTTTCTGGGCGTCACAGGTGGATTTCTTGGCTCTTTTTGCCTGCTTATCTGCTGACTTGCTCTTCATCTTTTAGGGAAAAGGAATCAGAGTTCTAAAGGTATGTTATTTGCAAAAGCCCCACAGCAGTATCTGGGGCTGCTCCCAGGGAAGGACGAAGAGCACCGAGCTTCACAGACATGTCAGGTTGCTGAGAAAAATGCTCTGGGCTGGAGCTCAGCAGCGTGTCTGCAGGTCCCAGCCACATAACCCCATGAATCTTTAAAGAGCATCAGTTACGGCCCTGGGATGTGTTGGAGGACAGAGGTGAGGGGAAGGCAGGCTATTTTCCCCTGCTGCAAGCACATGGTGCAGTGGAAGAAAAATGAAGCAAAGAGCCTGGATTGAACCCAGCCAGAGTACCAGCATGGTAACCAAGCCCATAGTGACACATGTCCCATCTAGGTGACGCAGATCCCCTCTGAGATGTGCAGCTCCAGCTCTGCCACCTTCATGTCCAGGCCACCAAAGGGACATATGACAACCCACGTGTTTCCCCAGAGCCCAGACTGCCCAGTGCCAGTGGCACCAACCCTGCACCTGGTGCCCAGTAGGGAGGGGGACGGGGATGGCTCCTGTCAAATTCAATAGACCCTGGATCAAACCCCAGGTGGTCTGAAGACCGCTCAGAGCTTACGATGCACAAATGGCAGCAATCCCTCTGCTGGCACTTTGGTGGCAGTGAACGGCTCCTCGCCGTGCCAGAGCCATCCGCTCCCTGGCTGTGAGCAGGCTTTGTTCCTCTGCTGCTGCTTTATGCAGTAAGAACTAAATTATGATTAACACCATGTTGTCATTTTCGTGCCCAGTGAGTCCCAGCACCAAGCTGCTGCATCAGCTCTGTCTGTGTCCACCCTGGCTGCAGCTGGCTTGGGGTCCCTGAGAAATGGCACTCCATCACATCACTGTGGGGTTGGTGGGCAGAGCCGAACAGTGCTGCTCCTGCACCTTGGTGACGTGCAGGTGGGCTGGACAGCCTCATTGCACTTATGTGGAGTGCAGAGAGGGCTCAGTCTTTCCCGCATGTGCAATTTTATTTAAATTCTGTAAGCAGTTTTATGTGTGGTTTTCACTTGCTAATTGCTCTTCCAAAGTGAGTTGTCAGATACAAATATGCTGCAGGCATCTGCGTTGCAAACAATGCTCCCAGGACTTCATTCTCCTCCCCAGCCCTATTCAGGGGCTGCTTCTCCCCATGAATCCAGCCCTTGCTCCCATGCCTGCCAGTGGCAGGATGCCCTGTGCCATTGGTGCCCCATCGTGAGTCCCAGCTGGCTGCTTTTGATCTGTGCTCCCCGTGCACAGCTCAAGCCTGTGCTGCTCTGCTTGGCCCTCTTCAAGGGCTGGCTTTGGGGTTTGTTTTGGAGTGATCAACAAGAAGGAGAGAAAATCAGCCTGGGTTTAATTGGCCTCTGTATCTAGCTGGAGTTCCTTTGTGAGTGCAGGGAGGGAAAGGGGCAGCTTCACCCTCCGTTGGTACATCAGCTCAGAGGGAATGGATGAGGAAGGGGCAGTGGGGACAGCAGAGACCAGACAAGGTGCCTGAGCTGCAGTGATGGAGGTGCAGTGACAGGTGGTGTGGGGCTCAGTGCCTTCATGCTTCATCTTTTATCACAAGAGGGCATGACATGGGAGATGAGGGCCCTGTCTCACCAGACCTGCATGAGTGCTGCCTTCCAGCGTGCCAGCACCCTGCTCCTACACTGGCCCTCTGCAAGCCTTGGCTCTGTGTAGAAGGAGGATTCACTCAGTGTCCTTCCCTCACAGCTGGGAGATGGCCAGCTTACCTTCAGAGTGGCTCCCAGCGACCGCAGCCCGGTGGAGTGCCGCGCCAGCTTCAGCACGCGGAAGATGCGCATCAGCCGGAAGACCTGCACCACCTTGCCCAGGTTGCCCAGCTCCGAGTCGCTGCCCGCCGTCACGTCCACCAGCAGCGTGAAGTAGAAGGGCAGCACCGAGACGATGTCGATGAGGTTGAGCGGGTGCTTGAAGAACTTCTTGGGGTTGGGGGAGAGCAGGAGGCGGGAGGACACCTCGAAGGTGAACCAGGAGATGCAGAAGTACTCCAGTTTGTGCAGGACGGGCTCGTCGAGCACGGCGCCGCTCTCGTCCACCCGCTGGTACTCGGGCATGCTGTGGATGCACATGGTGGCGATGGACACCAGCACCACGCTGATGGACACAAAACTGAACAGCTTGCTGGGGATGGAGTAGCCGGGGTTCTCCATGGTGAGCCAGAGCCGCTTGCGCGCCGTGCCGCAGCGCAGCGTGCTGTAGCGCAGCAGCTCGTGGTTGATGTCTGAGATCTCATCGGGCGACGTGTCCACGCTGCTCACCTCGCTCTCCTCATCCCAGGTGTGGTGCCGGCCCTCCAGCTTGCGCTCGTGGTAGCGGTAGCTGCAGCACGAGTCCAGGAAGAACTCGTTGATGCCCCAGTACTCGATCTCCTGGCAGAAGGAGAAGACGCACAGCTCGTCCATCACGTGCAGCTTGCCCGTCTGGTAGAAGTGCAGCACGTAGAGGAAGAAGCCGGGGTTGCGGTCGAAGTAGAACTCCCGTGCGCTCACATCGTAGTCATCGCAGAGCTGCAGGATGGACTCCTCCGAGTCACAGGACAGCAGGCGGCCCAGGCGCGTGTCAGGGAACTTGGAGAGAGCGCTGGGGCTCAGCCGCCGCCGCAGCCCTCCCACGTTGATGTTGATAAGGTCCTCCTCGAAGGCGGCACCCCAGTACGTTAAGGTCTTGTTGACCATGATCGGCAGAGCGGGAAGCCCTCCACCTGCAGGGGAGATGCAGAGGGGTGGGATGGAGGGGGTGCAGGGAGTGGGGAATGGGATGTGGCTCTGGGCTTCGTTCTTTGGTGCTGCTGGGGGAAACGAGTGGGGAATTTCCACGGCACAAGTGCCAACACAACGCACCTGCCTGCTGTGTTCGTACGTGTCTGTCCTGCCGTGTGAAATATTACCATTTATTTTTATAGTGCTGAAACATAACAGGGACGTGACTCAGAATCACTGATGACCCTGAAATAAGAACCTGTCTGTCGGGAGGGATCAAAACGTGAAGTTCTGATTTCAGTGTTCTGACATTTTGCAGGTTTTGGGGAGCCCTGCTTTTTTGCACAGCAGCAATGCCATTTGCCACAGAGAGGCAGATCCCCAATGGAGAGCAGCATCCCCACACCCTAAAGTACATTTACCCATCCTGACCCGAGGTTTAAATCAAGAAGATAAATGCTGCTTGCCATCCAAGTCACCTTGAGAACAGATGCCACTCACCTTATGTGCTCAAGTGCTGCTGTTTGCAGGTGGCGGAGCTGGCAGAGTGCAGCCCCACAGACCTGGCGCCGGGTTTGCTCTCAGTCTCCACAACCACATTTCCCTCAGTACATCTGCTGCTTTGGGCGGCCTCTGGGGGCTCCTCTGTGACTGAACGTGGAGCTCAGAGCAGAGCAGGTGAGAGGAGGTAGCAGAGCCCTGAAGAACGGCCCCCGATGGGGTGGGATGGGGCTGAGCGCAGCTGAGGGTGCAGCACGAGGTTCTCCAGTGGAGATTCTCCTGTCCAATGTTTGTTTCTGCACAGAGCAAATGATTTCTGCCCACATCTCGCTTTCATCTAGGAATCTAAGGCAGCAATTAGGAGTTCTCTAACTTAGTGGTGAGGAGCTGAGCTGAGCCTCAGGGCTGGGTTTGGACCCAGCGCTGCGTGATCTCCCTGTTGGATCACCGACACCTCATGGTGTCTGCGGGGCTCTCTGCTGCAAAAGGATGGGGAAGGTCGGGTGTGTTTCTTTGCAAAGGCACAACGGCAGAGAATACAAATGCGTCTGTCTGGAGTAATGTGAATTTGCAAATTTCCCTTTTAGTTACGCTGCTGTCTCTGTAAATGATGGAACAGATTAAGCCAGTTTCTTCCTGCTACACTTGGAAATACACTGTAAGCTGTTTTAAGGAGCAGCTATTGGAATTGCATGAGCCCAGCATGAATTGGGGCATTCACTTGAATACATACCTTGTAGAGAAAAAATATCTCTAATACGTCCATTTATGACAGCAAAAATTAAGTATAAAAGCAGATTGAGTCTATCTGTGAGAAATGCTAGAGGAGTTTCCCTTGACAACGTGTTGGTTTTTTTTTTTTCTGAAAGGCTTTCCAGTGGAAGTTCTGTACACGTATTCCAACTGGCAGAGGGGACCCAGGGGGGCGGGAAGAGAGATGCTCATAGATTTACAAAGGAGGATGCGGTGAGCGCAGGGAGTACTGCACGAGGGGGTTTTCCAAACAGGTACAATGGATTTAGATTAACAGTCCAAATAAAAAGCCCTGTACTCACCGCTCAGCACGGCTTCCCAGCGGCGTGTCTCAGAGGAGCCATTGGGAACACAGAGTGGAGGAAAACCTTCAGCCCCAGCTGCAGCCCAGCCCTATGCACCCCTTTGCCCCAGGTGTGCTGGCAGTGGGGTGCCCATGGGGCAGGGCTGGGGGCACTGTGGGGCTGAGATCCTGTCCTCAGCACCGGGGACAGCTTGGGCAACACTGGGGAGGCACTGCTTTACCCATCATGGAGAAGTGCCCCATACCTGTCACTGTCACTGAGCATCCCCATGCCTGCTGAGCAGAGGATGCTCGGCAGCACGCCTGTCCTTGGCCGGTTTGCCTGGGGGACACGGGGAGGGGAGAGCATGGAAGGGGTTTTCCCACGGCTGGGAAACACAAAGAGTGAGCTCCTGCTGCACGCTGAGAGGCCACCGAAGTGCCCAGGGATGGGAGGCAGATGGAGGGGGGATTCCCTGCCTTCTCTGGGGTGAGGGGCTACCAACCGCTCCGATGTCTGCTCAGAGCTGGCAGCCTAGCGCTGCTGCAGACGATGCGCTGCCCTGTGCCACCCTCCGCTCCCTGGTTTTGGGCAGCAGGCACACAGATCCGGGGTGTGGAACCCGGGCCCCAGAGCTTCTTGGGGGGGGGGGAAGTGAAGAGAAAGCCCTTCGGTGTGAGGGGCTCCCCTACCGCCGCCTGCAGAGGGACCGGGAGAGGTATTCCCGATCTCCGGCTCCCAGCAGGAACCCAGAATGATGACGCCGGCACACCCCGCTCACCCACCGCTCCCTTCCCCGCTCACCCCAGGATGCCGGAGCCCCGGCGTGCCGCTCCCCGCAGCTCCCCGGGATGCGGCTGCCCGGTCCCCGCTGCTCCCTGCATTGCCGATCTCCCGCTCCCCGCGATGCCGCACCCGCAGCCGAAGCCCGGCCCGGCTCCGCTCTCACCTGCCCTCGGTGCCGCCCCCGCCGCAACGTGCGCGCCCGGCGCGGAGCCCTGCGGAGCCCTGCGGGGCCGGCGGCAGCTCCGCGGGCCGGGGGGGCCGCCCCGCCGCCCCCCGTCCTTCCCCTACAGCGGGGTGCCGCCCTCCGGCCCCGCCCGCCCGAGCTGCTGTGCTCCGAGCGGGGGAAAAGATGGAGGGGGGCTCTGGGGAATTCCCCCCCTGTACCCCTGGGAAAGCTGGAGACGGGCGTGAGCTGGTTCTGCACGCCGGGGGGAACCCGATTTTTGGCAAAACCGGCTTGCTAATTGGAACAGCTCCGGAGTGAGCGGGCAGTTTCTCCCTGACAGACGCACAGGGACAGGGACAGGGCTGGCAGCGGGACAGAATGGGAGCCGTGGCCAAGGATAAGTACCCCATCCCATGTCCTTACCTGCTCAAAGTGCTCAGAGCAAGCTGTTGAGGTGGGCAAGGACCTCCAAATCAGCGTGCCCCTCCACGCCTTGCAGGCGTTGAGCCTCGGCCTTCCTGGGATCCCATCACATCATCCGGCTCCATCCTCCTCCTTGCCACGAGGCTCGTGTGGGGCACCAGGGCAGCCCCCCCAGGCTGAGACACCCCGGGCACTGGGCTCCCGGCTGTCTCCGTGTCGGAGGTGGGCAAACGGGGTGAGCCCCGGGCATGGCACACGCTGCACTCAGATCACTGGGCCACCTGTGGGCACTCCGGCACGGCAGGGCGAGCACCCGAACTGCCCCAGGAGCCAGCTGGCAGGGCGGGGAGATGGCAGGGCGGTGAGCTGAGCCCTCGGCCGGGCGCCGGTTGGGGCCGCGTGGCCATGTCTCATCGCAGCCGTGTTGGAGCAGCACAAGGCGAAGCTTCACACCGCGTCCATCCTTTCAGCTTGCAGCACTCTGCAGGCCTTCAGCTCTCTCTGGGTGTGCACGGAGCCGTGCAGGATCTGCTCTGTGGGGAGAGCATCCTTCCCCTCGCCGTGTGCCCGCCTCCCGTGGCCGTGCCAGCGCCGTCCCTGCGCCAGGCAGCGCTGCGGGGCCGTCAGCGGGCTGCCATGTGTGTGATGTGTCAGGCTGTGTGCGCCCAGCGCTTGTTTACATGGGAAGGAGGCGACGGAGGGAGGGAGGGGGGGAAGAGGAGACTTTGAGGGACGCCTGGGAAAAAAAAAAAAATCGGAAAAAATACCCAAGTGAGGAAAATTCTTCTGTTCTGTGACACGAAGCAAGAAGCGTTCATTTTGATGGCAATTAGGGATGGCTGAGCTACGAGATGAACGCCGCCACTGGCTGCTTGCACGCTGCTCCCTGCCTGGCTGCAGGGAGATACTGTGGGATGATGCTGTGGGGCGATGCCGTGGAGTCTTTGGAACGCCATTCCCATGCATCTGCTCTGCCACCAGGGGGAATTGGTTTTCCCCTTCTGTTCTTCTGGGAGAGAGCACTGCCTTCGAGAAGCTGTGGGCTCACCGTGGGACGTGCTCAGCGCACACTCTGGGCAGCCTACACATACTGCCAATGCTCCTCCACAGCCCTATTTGTGCTGTGCCACTGGGAAGACCCAGACCTGTCTCCCTGTATGGCTGTGCCAGCAGCAGGGAAAAGGCATTGGGCAGCCCTGCATGCCCCTGCACTCTGCTCCCTGCCTGGGACTGCTCACCTCCCGACCTCTCCTGGTTTGGTTCTGGCATCGCTGCCATCCCTCCAGCTTTGCTGCAGCACAAGGGGCAGGTGCACTGTCCTCCATTGCACAAACCCTGCTGCAGAAGGACCGGTTCTCCCATCAGCCAGCTCCAATCTCCTTCTAACACCCAGAAGCTGGGGAGGGATGGAAGGACTCCCGTTTCCAGGCTGTTCCCCAGCACAGGGCCGTGCTCACAGCACCATCGGTGTGACCACGCCACGGGATGCAGCTCCCACGGCCCCAGCGACCAGCATTGCTCCTGAGCTAACTCACAGTGATGTGCGCAGGGAAACGTGAAGAAATCAGGTCAGCTGGAAACGCCATCCCCTCCTTCACGTCTCCCCTCCTGCCTCTCTCAAAGGTGGCCCTCCTCCCGCTGCTGCCGGGGGGGGTCTGTCCATAACCATTCGGCGATGCTCCACGCGGGGCCAAGGGACGCAGCCATGTGCCACGCTCTGTGCTGCACAGTGAGTGGAGCCAGCAGCCATCTCTGTGCTGCAGTGACTCATCCCGTGTCAGCTCTGCTTCTTTCTTCCTCCTGCTCTTTTTTTCTTTTGTTGTTGTTATTTAATAGCTGACGTAGCAAGAAATTAAAATATAGGGGGGAAATATAACTGGGTACAGTGTGTTAGCAGAGCTGCTTTAATTAAAAGGGATTTACTGTCTTCAATACACCTGGAGGATGCTCACCACCTCCAACCTCACCTTCCAGCATCTCTGCACCTGGTGCTGCACCCAGGACACATCCCTGCACTGTGCTGCTCCATCTTTTGCTTCCATCACCATCACCACACCGAGGGCAGCCTTCACTTGTTGCTTGTCTTTCACAGCCCAGGGACTGTGTTCGCTGCCAGATCCAGGCACAAAGAGGTGATGCATCTCCCTGATCTCCAGAGGTCTGGAGTGATGGTAGAAGCATTGTGACCCAGGATGATCCCTGCTGCTGCAGCGTGGCACCCGTGCCTCTCACTCTGCAGCTGGAAGGATCCTCCTGATGGCATTTCAGAAGAACCATTCCTCTACTTTCAGAGGCTGTACTGAGCCAGGAGATGGCTCCATCAGCCCTGAGCTGGCTGTGCTCACTGCATCTCTGGGGCTGCTCCCAGCTGCTGTGCCAGCTGCCCACGCTCATTAGCAATGTGAGTTGCAGCAGCTCCCAAAGCAGAAAGGTACCAGCAGGCATCGGCCCATTGCCTGCGTTTGGTGTCTGCCCATGTGGGCTCTGTGTGTGTTGGGACCACGCTCTGCTTTCACCCTGATGGACGTGGAGCCATGCCTCATGAATCATGCATGAAGCTGTATTTAGTGTAATGATTTCTGACATCCAGAGCCTGGGCACTGCGGTTCGGGACCACAGAGAACTCCAGAAATAAGGAGGTGACGTCCATCCCATGCGGAGTGGGAGCACTCAGAGCGATGGGGGTGAGTGGAGCAGCCGCTCCTCCTTCGGAGGGAATCACAGGTTGCTTCCTAATTAGCCAAATGTGCAAAAGCTAAATATTGACAGAGCTTTGCGGTTTCCTGTGTCTCGCAATCACATTGCATGCCATTAACCTACATAGCCGTCAGGGGAAGGAGCAGCTGCGTGTGCCTTGGCACGGGCAGGGCTGTGGGAATCCCTGTGCTGGTGCTGACAGGAGCTGTGCTCTGCTATGGGGGAACCTCCTCACCTCGCTCGGTGGACAGCACTGCCCGCAGACCAGCTTCAGCATTGGGCTCATCCTTTCCTGAACCTCAAATGGGGCGCTCATTTTGTGAGAGGCAGAGCAGGGAGAGTGTGTGCATGGGTCGGCCTTCAGCAGGGAGGATGCTTTATTTCTCTGCAGAGCTGTATTTATTATATGCAGGGACTGGGGTGGCACTGATTCATTCTTGCTCATCCCCAGCTGCTCTCCACACATAGCAGACAGTCCTCTCAGCCTAGGGATTTCCTTCCTTGGGTTCCATGTGGCAGCTGCATCCTGTGGGACTACGGCTGTTAAACCTCCTTCCCTTGCAAAGCTGCTCCTCTCAGATGGGTCAGAATCATTCTTTGGAAAGGTCTCATGTAACTGCAGAGCACCAACCCGCTCTGTATTCAGACCCCAGTCAGAGGTCCTAGAGCTGTGAGTCCCACACAGTGCTCCTCAGCCCCTCCTCAGGCCACCATCACCACCTGCTGCTGCCCAGCCGGGTGGCAGCGGTGACAAAGGCTGGAGGAAGGGCTCTCACAGACACACACCCAGGCCTGCATGTTCCAGAGGGCAGCTTGCAGGGGAATTAAGCACTCCTGTGCTGTCACCTTTCCTCTGTCCCCGCAGGATGGGCAGCTGGAGGCACCCCACGCCTGGAGTGCTGCGCTTAATCAAACTAATTAGCGATTTAATCTTGTTAACAAACCAGGATAATTGCAGCGTTATCAAATTAGCCAGCTGTATGGAAATGCCTGCTTAATAGCTGATAATAGCTGGTGCTGCTGGAGGAAGGGAGCTGGGAACTGTGACTAATGGGACATGCCATCACGTGTGCCATCACGCTGGCCTGTTTGTGTCACTGTGCCAGCCTGGGTGCAGCGCTGGGGCTCTGTGCTGTGCCCCATAGCGTGCAGGACACGGTGCTTCCCACTTCATGGTACATTTGGTGCAAGGGGGCATCTCCATGGGAGGACTCAGTACTGGGGGTGAGTGATGATCTATTTCCCACCTGAGTTTAGTTGGTGAGCTCGTCATCTGGTGTTTGTATCCTCCACCAGCACTGTGCAGTGGGAGTGTGCCCCTGCCATTTTCTGGGTGCTGCACCCCCATCCCAGAGCACTGGTCCCACTCCTCATCCCACAGCTCTGGTGCACCTGGGGACGTGTGCTGGGATGGGCCACGAGAGGCAGGGAGGGGAAGAAGGGAACTGCACACCGGTGCTCCTGGGACAAGCTTTTATTTGTTGTAACAGCAGCGGATGATGGAAGAGGGTGAAAAGATGGCACATAGCAGCAGAGAAGATCTCAGAGTGTGAGCATGAAGCTGTCCCTGTCCCCTGCGAGCTGGCGGTCCTTCTGCAGGTGCATGGGGCTGGAGATGGCACGGGGACACAGGCACTCTCTGGCTATGCTGGGAGCAGCAGCTCACACTGGGGAAAGGGGAGAGAGAGCAAAGAGATAATGCTGGCTTACCCCAACAGCCCGAGCTCCCTGCCCAGAGCCACGGCCATTGCAGCCCCAGCGCCCCGAGGTGGCCGTGGAGGTGACAGTACCGTAGGTCAGGTTGATGCGCGAGATGCATCGCCGCCCACAGAAGGTCTTGCAGCACTTCTTGCCACGCGGGCACTGCCGGTCGCTGTAGCAGTCGTTCCTCGGGTTGACCATGGCGCAGGTGATGCGGACCTCAGGGCAGGACCAGGCAGTGCCTGCAGGAGCACAGGGAGGTTTGCTGCAGCTGAGACCCCGGGGAGGGCTCCAAGGGGACGTTTTCCCCTTGATGATGCAGGTGATGTAGTTGCTACCCACTCCTCCTTAAGCACAAGGAGGAGCTGCTCTTTTGCAGCAACCCCTGCAGCAAAGCAGGGATGGCTTGCTGCTGCAATCAGTCCCCTGCCCCTGGGCATATCGTACCTGATGGCAGCTCAGCCCAAAGGACGAGCATCCCCACGAGCAGGAGGGCAGGCACAGTCTTCATGCTGCTGTTTCTCCTGAGAGGTGCGAGCGTATCTTGCTGGGGGGCAGCGGCATTTAAGTGCTTGGGGACAGGATGGGGGGGGGGGGGGGAAGCTGGGAGGGTGTGTTTGTGCCTTTTTCCTCTGCTGTTGCATTATGTTTTCTGGAAGCCTTTTGCATAAGACACACATTGATTGTTCAATTGCTCAAAAAGAAAAGCTGCTGCATTGCACAACTGTGCTATGAGGCTGCACCTGAGCGGGGGTTGGGGGAACAGCCCCTGAGCAGCCCCTGGGCAGTGGTGGGGTGCCCTGCTGCACTCACACCATTCTCCAGGTTAAGACATGATGGTGACCTGCTGAGCTCCCTCCTGGGGCTTTACTGGGGACAGACAATATCTCTCCTGCGTGAGGAGGTTGCACCCTTGCTCCAAGCACAGCTGTTTTCTTTGGGTGCTCTTGGGCAATGGGAAATTGACTCTGGTAGGAAATTGAGTAACGTCCCTCTTACCTTGTGCAATGGTTCCCGAAGCTTTTCCTTGGACTCTTGCAGCGTGCAGAACCCAGCTGTGCTGGAAGTGGGCACAGGGAATAGTCAGGGGGGTGCCCCCCCTTCCACTCCCCCCATAGCCAAGCACACAGCTCTCAGCCAGCTGTGTTCCCACAAACGCAGCCTGGGGCAGCCCTGGGTTTTGCAATGCTCTGGGCAAAGCCCAGGAAAAAGAGGGCACCGTCCCCCTGTGCCCCCTGCCCAGCCTTCACCCTGTGGGTGTCTCATTGCGCCCTCTTCCCACTCCGACTTCCCATCTATCGTGTCTCCATGTGCCACAGGGACTGCTCTTGAACTGTCTGGGTATCTGTTAATTATTACCCGCTTCCCCTAATGACTCTGTGGTTACATTCAGCTCTTTGTAAAGTCATTTGTTAAACAAGCGGGAAGGAGTCAGCCAACCCAAACAGGCGTTCTGGGATGTGCACCGCTAATTTAGCGCTTTTAATGAGAGATACAAGCCCTTGATCACTTTTGAAACCATCTTTGGGAGTCGGGCAGCCGCTGGGGGGGGAGAGGGCAGTGCTGCACTCCCCATTCGCTCCAGGCTCTGGGCATGGAGGTGACGTCCCGGCTGTACGAGGATGCACAGAGCCCCTCAGGGGTAGCTTCGCCCTGCAGCCTGTCCTCTTCTTAGGGCGATGCGGTGCTTTCCGGCTGGAGCTCCATCCCTCCCCCCCCAGCTCACAGGTGCCCATGAGAAAGGACGCCCCATCCCGCACCCCTCGGCAGCGCCGGTGTCTGGTGCCATCTAGTGATGCCGCTATTGGCGCTGTGCGGGACTGCCCAGCCGCTGCCCTAACGGGGCTTTGCTCTGCCCTGCTGTCCCCCACATCCCAGCGCAGGGGGTTACTGCTTCTTTCCTCAGGGAGCTGCTCCCATCATCTCGACGGTGCGTGGCATTAGGATCAAACCTCCGGCTCAGCGACACCCATCCTTGTCCTCAGTGGGGGTCCAGCCTGAGTGATGCTCATAGAGCAAGGATCTTCCCAGAGGACGTGCAGAGGCAGAAGGTGGGGGACCCTAGTCGGGCACAAGGAATTGTAGGGCCCTGCAGCCCAGCAAAAAGGAGCAAGACGTGTCCTACAAATCTCCAGGGTGTTTATTGTCAGGATAGAAATTTCCATATATAAAATAAGGGTTTAAAAATAGCACTACCCTGCTCTCACAATAAAATATATATATACACACACACGTAGATATTTATAGGGAGAATTATTACCATTTTGCTACGTGATTAAAAAAAACCCCAACCCAATAAAAGAAGATAATGATCGATTCTAGAAGAATTCTGCCAAAACAGGGATGAGGGGATCCTGCTGCCTGCTCTCCCATGGGCTGCACCCCCACGGCTGTGGGGCCGGGGAGCACTCAGCCCACATGCAGTCCTGCTGCACAGCCTCATCCTGCCCGCAGCAGCTCTCTGGGTGCTGTCACTGCTGGGTTTCCTCATGCAAAGCAGCGCAGGGAACGGTGCAGGGGCTGCTGCCCATCCCAGCTGCATCAGGAGCTGTGTCACGACTCCTCTTCCAAACCTTGCCCACCTTGCCCCAGACCAGCCAGGCTGGAGGGACGAGGCAATGACGAGGGCTGAACCCATTTGCTTCGCAGTAGGGCTTTTGCTCGAGTTCTTTTTCCCCCTTTTTTTTAAAGATTTTTTTTTTTCATACACTCCACATCCCCTTGGGATTTTGTGATAAAGAACAAGCAATGATGCTTTACATAATCTATCAATAACAATGCCACGTAGCTACTGTAGGTCCCCTCTGAGCCCTGTGACCTGCTGCAAGGATCACTTCTTGAGGGCAATCTGCTTCTCCAGGGCTTCCAGTCTGGCTGTCATCTGAGCAAGTGTGTGTGCTAAGAAAACTGGGAGCTGAGCAAAGAGCGAGAGATGTGCCCAAAGCAAGCACAAAGTGAGCCTTACCTGCACCTGCCAGCCCCTCACCTTGGAGAACTCAGAAGGGACTGAGCTCCCAGGATGGAGCCCATCCTTGATGCTGGCCCCCATGCCTCCTCCAGCTTGGATTTGGATGCAGTCCCCCCACCTCCCCTCCCCAGTGAGCCCATGCAGCACTCAAAGGATATTTCTCTCAGTCAAGCTCTGCAGGATGGCCACGGTGTTTGTCTGGAACTGCACCAGCGCCTCGCACTCACATGGGCTGCGGATCTCCGTCTCCCCTCTGCCCTCCTCTGTGTTGGAGGGATTTGGGGATGCTCAGAACACGCACAGCAGGCTCTGCTCACATCCTCCCCGACATAAGCCCCTTATCCTTGCAGTCCTTTTGCATTAACCCCATCTCCAGCTTCCCTTCCAAATCCCTCCCTGAGCCCCACTTCACTATTTACAACAGAGGGATGGATCGGTGGGGCGTTATACCAGCTATCTCGGCCCTGGGGAAGCGCCCAGCTCGGGTTGGTGCCTCTGACTGTCCCCACCAGCATCATCCCGATGAACATGCCACGGGCTGACGGGCTCTGTGGGCAGAGGCAGGCTGCTGGCTGGGATACTCACCTGGGCAGATGTTCAGCTTGAAGTTCTCCACGAGGTTGGTCATGGTGGTGAAGTCTGCCGAGTAGGAGAAGTGCTGCTCCACCGGCTCAGAGGCGATGGCTCTCAGTTCCTCTTCCACTGCCTTGCCGACACCCACAGCGAACATGACAATACCTGCAGGGCAAGGGCAGATCCTCAGCACAGTGCCTGCTGCCCAGCATCAAGCAATCCTGGAGCAAGCAAGACTGAGCAAGGCAGGGATTGGGGCAGCAAAAACCCACCTCCCAGGAGCCAACCACCCGAGGAACCAAACTTGGATGCCTGAAGCTCTGTGGGTTGGACTCCTCACCTGACTCTTTAGCTCTCTGTGCCCACTCTGAGATGTCATCCTGGGAGCGTCCATCCGTGAAGACGAGCCCGATCCTGGGCACGTTGTAGGTGAGTGGCCTGGCCCCTTCCAGTTCAGAGAAGCTGTGCTCTACCATGTGCTTGAGGGCCAAGCCTGTCATGGTGCCCTTCTCCATGTACTCCATCTTCATCACCGCCTCCTTGATCTCCTCTGCACTGTGGTACTTGTTGAGGGGGAACTCAGTGCGGACACGACTGGAGTACTGCACCAGCCCCACATGTGTGCCATCAGGGGACACTTCCAGTAGATCCACAATGCGGTTCACAAACTGCTTCACCAGCTCGAAGTTCTGGGGCCGGACACTCTTGGAGCCATCGATCACCATCACTAGGTCAACGTGCCCGGCCCCACACTCTGCAGGGATACGGGATGGTGAGAGGGGATGTGCAGGATCCCACATGGACTGGGGTGAGGCTTGGAAGTGTCCCAGGGCAGAGTAGAGGGGAGGATCACCTCCCTCACCCTACTGGCTGCACTCATTTCAATGCATCTCAGGGTACCATTGGCCTTCTTGGCCAGAAGGACACATTGCTGGCTCATAGCCACCCTGTTGGCCACAGGAAATCCAGGGCCTTCTCCTCACAGCTCCTTTGCAGCAGGTCTGCCTTTAACCTGTACTGATGTGTGCAGTTATTCCTGCCCAGATGCAGGCCCCTACGCTTGCTCTTGCTACACCTCATCCTGTTCCTGCCCGCCCAACTCACCAATCTGCCCAGGTCTTGTTGAATGGCAGCACAGCCACCTGCAGTGTCCTCAACCTTTTCCCAAAACCCTGTTGGCTCTTCCTCTGAGGACACAAGCCCTTATCCACCCACAGAGATCCCCTCACAGTGGGCTAGTTTTGGGTAAGCCCCCATGGTGTGAAGCCCAGTACTCACTGTTGCATGTCTTCCCATCAGCATGGAGCTGCTGGCCCTCGGGGCACACGCAATGGAACGAACCTTCACTGCTCACACACTTGAACTCGCAGCCGTGATCCACCCCGTTGCAGAGGTCAACGGCTGGGACACAAGGCATGGAGAGGTGGTTACCACCAAGCAGATGGGGACACGGCCATGGCAGCTGCCTCCTGCGGCCCTGTGCTGGACTCACCGCGGCAGGACTTGCCGTCGTGCTGCAGCATGAAGCCATCGCGGCAGCGGCAGCGGTGCCCGGCAGGGATGCTCACACAGTCATGCTGGCAGCTGTGGTTGCCAAAGCTGCAGTAATCAATCACTGGGGAGGGAAAGGATCAGAGAATCACAGAATTGTTAAGGATGAAAGACCACTGAGATCAGCTAACCCAACCGTCAGCCCCCGTCCCACTGCTCTGGACCATGTCCCTCAGTGCCACATTTCTCTTTTTCTTGAAAACCTGTGCCAACACCTCACCGCTCATTCTGAGAAGAAATTTTTCCTAATATCCAACCTGAAAGGAAGCCCAGTGAGAGACTGAGAGACTCTTCTGAGCAAGGAGCAACGGGAAAATGAAGGGAAGGAGCGGGGAGGGAGATGACCTTACTTGTGCAGCTCCTCTTGTCCTGGTTGAGATGATACCCGGCGCGGCAGCGGCATGAGTACGTCCCCCGGGTGCTGATGCAGTGGTGCTCACAGCCATGCCTGCCGTCAGCACATGCGTCGATGGCTGCGGGGAAGCAAATGCTGTCACCCCTCGGCCTCGGTGCCCCCCAAGAGACAGGAAAGGAAAGCCTCAGAGTGCAGCTGACACCACCCTGCCCTCCCTGCACCAGGAGCACCCAGCTGCTGCTGGCCTTATTGGGCCTCTTCCTGCTCTCCCCTCCAAGAGACACGCAACTGCTAGAGATAGAGTTAGAAAGGGTTTTTACGGGAACAGGTCTTTCCATCCACGTTGAGCTGGTAGCCAGGGTGGCATTCACAGTAGAAGGAGCTGGGGGTGCTCACACAGCTGTGCTGGCATCCGTGGTCCCGTTCCATGCACATGTCTACCCCTGGAAGGCAGAGAGGGCATCAGAGCAGCCTCAGCTTTCAGGTCTACCTGCACACTAAATCAGCACTCAATATTAATTAAGTGTTGATAGCTGGAGCTAAATGAAAACTTGAGCTCAGCTGGAACATGCTGTTCATTGATGTAAAGAAGCCCAGGCAGCTGTATCTGCACATCCCTATGAGCAGGAGCCTGCTGATCCAGCTGGGATATGGGCCAGGAGGCAATGGGCAACGTGCTGCCAGGAAAGAGGGTGCTGCAGAGCACACTCTCACCCCCACGCCTATACCTGGTTAGCCCTGCTCATAACACAGGCCAAGGCACAAGCAGCCTCCCAGCTCCCAGCCACTACTAAAGGCATGTCAAAATGCAGATGGGGCTCTGGTAGGCATCACCTACCCCCAGATACCTGGGGAAATCAGTTCCACATTTCTTCCTAGCTCATATTGCCATCACTGTTGCCATTACATCCTGGCTCACCGCAGAGCTACCAGGAACGGGTGAAGACAAGAATGTGCCTGCAACACTTTTAAAGCTTTTAATCCCACTGCAGCACAGGGAAGGTGTCCCAGGGGACAGCTACTGGATGAGGCTGCACGATGCCACCTTCCAGCCTGACAAGGAGCAGGCAAGAGGACCACAGCTGTGGATCTCACCCACCGCACAGCTTGTCCTGGAACTGCTTCCCAAACTGCTGGATCAGCTCGAAGGACTCCACCAGGAAGACGTGCTCCTCCAGTGGCGGTGAGGCCATGGCCCGCAGCGAGTTCATGTCAGCCCGCTGGATGCCCACGGCGTAGATCTCAATGCCGGCGTTCCGCGCATGGGCGGCCACCTCAGAGACGCGGTCCTGGGGCCGTCCATCCGTCACGATGATGGCGATGCGGGGGATTTTCTTGTGGGGTGGGCGTGCGCCCTCCTGCACGGTGAAGGCCACGTTCATGGCGTACTGGATGGCCAACCCCGTCATGGTGCCCTGGGCCAGCGGTACGATGCCGTTGATGGCTCTCTCCATCTCTGCCCGCGTGAAGAAGGTCTTGAGGGAGAAGATGTTCTGCACCTGGCTGGAGTACTGGATCACCCCAACCCGCGTGGCGTTGGGACCCACGTCCAGGTTGCCAATGATGTCGATCATGAAGCGCCGCATGGTCTCAAACTCAAAGGGACGCACGCTGCGGGAGCTGTCGATCACAAAGACAATGTCCAGGGGACCCGTCCTGCACTTCAGGGCTGTGAAGGGCAAGGAGATGGATCAGCCTCGTGGTTGTCTGCAAGAATCTGAGGCATCCCATTTGGCTTATCCTCCTTATAGAGGATGGAAAGGACAGGTCTGGGCAGCGCAGCACCTTCCCACTGCCAAATAAACCTATGCTGGGTGCCTGCTAGAGTGGGACTGGGGACAACAGGAAAGGACACATGCTGTGACACCATCCCCATGGGGAATGGCAGCGTCTCCTCGTCCCCAAGTGCTTCTGCTGCCCTGCTCCTGCAGAAGCACCTCTCTGTCTGGATCTTCCCTGACAAGGCTTAGACACAGGTTTAGGCAATGGTGTTTTCACCTCTGCAGCAATTCTTCTGTTCCTCCTGCAGCGCCAGCCTCCCACAGTTTCTGGTTTTTTACTGCACTTTGCCAGTTCCTGCCCAAATACAGAACTTCTCTTTTTTTTTTTTCTTTTTTCTTTTTTTTTTTTTTTTTTTAAGGGAAAAGAATAAGACAGTGAAAAGCTCTGCTACAGGCATGCACATTGAGAGCATTAAGCCAAAGAGCCTCTCTTGGATATATGGGTGCAACTTCCAGTGCAAACCGAGAGTGTTTAGCGAGCAAAAAGCCAATGAACATATTTGGCTTGGCTAGTGAGTAGCTGAGCCTGGGAGAATTTGGCCGTAATGGTGAGCAAACACTGCGCGTCCCATTGGGATGATGCCCAGCCCACGGCTGTCAGCTCTGCTGCTCCCCCGTGCCCAGAGGTCCCTGAGACATACTCCTCTCTCTCTCTGTGGTGCTGCTTTTGAAACTGAAACTGATTTGGCCACCTCTGCCCAGGGAGGATGGAGGCTGCTGACCCCAGACTTGCTTTATCCCCCACCACATCCCCATCTTCATGCTGCAGATGGAACCCTGCATCCTTCTGGGGATACCCCAGAGAGCACGGTGTCCCACCAAGCCTTCCTCCAAGGAGGTCTCATTGCCCTTACACACACACTCCTCTCTGCACAGGCAATTCCCAGCCACCACAGCTCACCTGAAGGCTTCGGTCTGGCTTCCAGCGCCGTCAAGACGAGCAGGAGGAACGCAGCAAGCGGCAGGAGTTTCATCGTTGCTGTGGGAGCAGAGCTGGGCACTCACTACAAGAGGAGGAGATGTGCTGTCAGTGTTCAGCCCCTGATGGCACTCAGTGGGTGCGCAGGCACCGCCAACATACCCAGACAGTGCCCCAGCTCTGCCAGCCCCGTCCCCAGGCTCACCGTGCAGGGACTCTTCAGCACAGCTACATTTCATTACAGCAGCGACAATCTGCCAAGTGAAAAGCTCTGATTTTCTGCTCTGGGTGGAGCTGGCCACCGGACAAGCCTTATTTTCACTTGCAAACCATGCGTCTGGGATGTTCCGCCAAGCGCTCGCTGCGCAGCCAGGGGACGCGGGGAGCTCTGTGCTGGGAACAGACGCCCCAAAATTCAATGCCAGCAGAGGGCAAAAACCCACTCAGAAGTGTCTCAGAGCCACTGGAAAAGGTCATTTTCTCCAAAAAGCTCCACGACTGTAGATTGCTTTTGGGAAAGCAGAAAGCAAAAACCTCCTCATGCACAGGTGGTGACAGTGCCTGTGCAGACCTGTTTGCAGGGTGGAGGATGGTGCATTTGAGGTGGGATAACTGAGGGATGGAGATTTTGACCAGCTATCTGAAACCTCCAGTTGTGCTTGCCTCCCCACCTGCCCATTTCTTGCTTTGGCTTTCGGGTTAGGGTTAAGTGCCAGCCCAGGTCAGAGCCCACTGAAAGAAGTGGCAAACGCTGCAGGCTGCCAAATAATGGCAGCAATAAGAGTAAAGGCACTGCTTGGGCACTGGCGGGATACCCTGGATCAGTGGGGCACCCAGGAGCCCCATCCCCAAGTGGGAAAGCCAATGGGAACAGGGAATAGCACAGATAGAGCCGCTTCCCCCAGAGACAGGGAGCAGGCAGGGGGGTGGGGCTTTTTCAAAAAGCACACTGGAAATTTGCTTTATCAGTAGTTATTGGCTGCTATTTGTTTAGCCCCGTGAGGTCTCGGTTGTAATTCATCACCAGGGTTTCCACTTAATTGCTGAGCGATTATGCACAGCCCTGAACCTGATGTTTTTGACAGCGGGGATGCTGATAATAGGTTGCACAGCTGTGTCCTAACGTACTCTCTGGTGTTCACACCTGAAAAATGATATTGAAGAAGTTGAAAGGATAGAAAAGGGCTACAAGAGGATTCAGAATATCAGTGTTATGTGCAAGACCTTCAACTTGGCTGAACTCTGTTCCCCACAGGCAGCACTCAGGTGAAGCCAAAGCCCCCTCCCAGCTTGGCTGTGTTTCACCACTTATCTAGCAGAATCTTTTCAGTGTAACACATGCTTTTTTTTTTTTTTTTTTTAAGAAGACAGCACTGCCCAACCACTATACTTTTTGGAGACAGCTGTGCCACCTATAGCATTTCTGCAGGTTGCTCTCCTGCAATGGCAGGCTGGCACAGCATCCAGAGTGCTTCAAAGCCAGCGCAGAGGGAAGAATGAGCTCCTGGGCCAGGAACCAAGGAGGAGAAAACCAGCCCACAACCGATTCTATTTTTAACAGCATCTGAGTGTTGGATGAAGCCTTCACGCTCCCTGTGGCCAGAGGGGCTGTGGGAGCAGCACGGCACGGTGGCACTGCCATGCACCCAGCAGCAACAGGGCACTGTGGGCAACCCTACGTTCAGTGCAGCGCCCAGCAGCAAGGCTGATGGGAAGCAAAGAGGGAGGTGGGTGGGAAGCACACGGCTGGCAGGCAGGTGCTGCGAGGCAAGGCAAACAGCACGGGGACCTTGAGATAACGCCGGGCTATAAAGGAGGAAAGGCCTGGGGGGTGGGAGGGCATAAGCATTGCCACAGCGTGACACCCCACAGCGTTCCCTCATTTGTCAAAGCAACGCAAGGAGAAAGTCAGCCTGCCGTTCTGCCTTGCAGAAGGAGATGGGTTGACGAAGGGATGAGCTGCATGTAGAAGCTGGCAATGAGCCCAGCCTCCTCTTGGCACCCCTCCTGCTGTGGGACAAGGAGAACCAGGGATGGACCTCCAGAGGCAGGCAGGTAAGGCAGCCCCAGGGTGCTCCCCACCCCCCCGCCATCACTGCACTGCGCTCCTGCCAAGTGCTGAGCCTCGGGGAAAAAAACAGCCGCCTCGGGTTTCAGCCTGGCCTCCTTGGCAGCGCTCTGCTGGCCGCAGGTTCACAGAAATGCTCGGAATATTCCCCTTCTGATTCATCCGTGCAGGTCGGACCTGGGCGCATCCCGCCTCAGGCAGGCAGGGAGCAGAGATCTGTAGATCTGTGTCCTCCTGCCTCTGGGATCGGGGCTTTCTCAGATGGTCTGCAGCGGGGATGAAGCTGGTGGAGAAAGTGGGGGTGAGTGGTGCAAGAGAGGGCAGCACCTCATAGCTTGGGGGAAATCCTGTCCACGGGAGACCCCATGGTTCTGGGCCTTAGCTGGGTCTGAGGCACAAATCACACTGAAGATGGGCAGAATGGCAGTGGCGCACGGCACCGGTGCTGTGTGAGCTGTCAGATAGCAGCACCTGTGTCTGTGCTGGGATTTTTGGATGATGGCAGCACTGGATGCAATATCCCCACCACTCATGGGACTCTTTGTGTACTCTGCTTCATTCCATGCCCAATAACAAAGATCCAGTAAGGCAGCTTTGTAGGGCATAAATCAAATCCTGTCTGGGTGCATGGTAGAAATACTGTCACAGCTTGAACCTATGATGGAGCACCTGGAGGGAAGGCAGGGCCAACCCCAGGGGAGCTCAGGTGTATGCAGTATACCTGAATGACCAGAAGGGCTGGAGCCAGGATCCACCCCTTCCCAGATCTCATTTAAGGGCTGGCAGTGGAGATGAGGGTATCTTGCTGGATATTACAGTGTACCTGAGGACTTCTAAAGGTAAGCAGATTCTTTCCTTTGTTTCTGTGTCCATGGCTGCCTTGTTTGAGCAGAACCTTGCTTGCTGCAGCCTAGGACTTTGCTACTATGCTGTTGTTGCTGTGCTTTCCATTGTGTTACAGGCAGTTAGTCCATAAAGTGTCAAAGAGACTCCAGGAGCTGGAGCATGCAGCCATAGATAGCCATGTGTATCTGTCCTTGGCAGAGCCATTCTCTGAGTTCACACCTTAAAGAACTGCCCAAAAAGTGCAGACTGGACAGGGAAAGCAAAGAGAAGGGTGCACTGCCCCAGGTGTGAAAGGCAAGAAAGCAATGAGAGATTGCATCAACCTGGAGACATCTTCTGATGTCAGTCAGGTTGTGCTGTGCGAACTCCACTGACCCCTGGCATGTTGTGTGTGTTTGCAAGGCCCTCGTGTGGTGTGGATGGCTGAGGCCCAGGCTGGCCCTGGAGCTGTATCCATGATGTACTGGAGGGCTGCCCAAAGGTTGGTTTCTCTTCCTGGCTGGAAAGAAGCCCAATTTCAGAGTGGAATTATATTTCCTAGCTCTTTTCTTTGAAACACCTGTGTTCTTTTAGAGCATAGAACCCACACAGCAATTCCTCTCATATTCCAGCAGGGGAAACTGAGGCACAGAGGCAAATCCTAAGCCAACTGTATTGCTCCCTGTGTGCCACAGACCAAGCAGGTGCAGCCTGAGGGATGCTGGGCTCCCCGCCTGCCCCCAGTCTGTGGCTGCCCATACCCTGAATTACTGACTAATAGCCCCTGGGGACCATTCTGCAGCAATGATCTTGCACTCAGCCCCAGCATCTTACACCCTCCTCCAGTGCTGCAAAGCCCTCAAGGAAGGAGACCTCTGCAGCATTCAGAGCATGGGAGCACCAGCATGTGGAGACCAGAGAACCAGTGTGAATTTCTAGTCCGAAAACAAGAGAGGATAAAGTGCTTTTCCCCCTCCATAAGGACTGGCATATCTTTGGTTCTTCCCAAACACGTGTGTGGGTGAACAAGAGCAGGCTCTTTCCAGGACATTGCAGCACTCTCTGGTTACAGTGCTGTGGCAGCTCCTCTGGGCCAAGTGCCACCTGGAAGGACATGTTGTTTGAAAGACAAGGCTGTACTCAGCACATCGTGGCTTCAACCCCAGCGGGAGTTCAGTAACAGGAAAGACTTGCTGGATGCTGGACAGACTTCCCTGAGAAGGTCAGTTCCTATTCTATGAGGCACGTAGCAGCTGGCTGCTTCCCCATCAGCTTGTACGTACCTGCAAACTAAACATGGCCTCACAAAGCGTGTGTTAAAGATCTGGCTAAGAGGACAACCCCAGGTGGTCACCCAGTCCTGCTCCTGTCTGCTGTTTTGAGCAAATCTGGATGGACCTCGGAATAATTTTCAATGTTAATGAAGAATGGTCATTGAGGAAACATCCACCTTGCAGATTCTCTTTCAAAATCGGGGGCTCATCTGCTAATGAGTCCCTGGAGAGCAGTTGGATGAGCCTCAGGCTTTGGAGAAGAGGAGGTCAGGGCCATCCAGAAGCTGAGGCAGCAACCCATAGCCCAAATCCTCATTCTGGGAGGAAGGTGTTAGAGTGCATATTTTCCCCAGAAATATGCATGTGTGACCACAGAGGAAAAAGAAGTGTCCTGGAGCAGCTCATGGGCTGGTGTGGTGTTTGTGCAGAGCTGCTGAAGCAAGAAAACCAACATCTTTAAGCAATGAGACAGATAGTTTCTAGGAGGGTATGTACCTCCTGCCACTGCAGGAACCCCAATCCCCAGCTGACCTCTGTGAGCTCCCAGGGCACAGACAACCACTGCTATTTCAGCCCCACAATCACAGATCTGCTGCCCGACCTCCTTCTCTAAATCTTTATATCAGATTTCTTACTCTGGAGACGTGATTCAATGTGTTGGCATAAGACAACATGCCAGAATGCTACTCATGTGCCTCTCCCCTTTATCCTACCCATCCTGCTAAGCGTTTAATTGAAATAGCAGAAAATGAGCAGCGCTTGGCTGCTGCAGAAAAGCAGGCAGAGACTGCAGCCCTCCTCAAGACAGAAAAGCGATGTGGTTGAAGTCTTTGTCTAGATGCTTTTCATGTTGGCAATCCTGAAGGTAGCACGGGAAAACCCTTCCATATAACTTCATAGCCACCAGCCCCCATAGACTTGTCCCAGCACTCTGCTGAGGCAACTGTCCCACCATGGTGGTGATGTATGGGGAGCAAGGGGAAGGCAGACTCCTGCAGAGTAGCTAACCCAGCTGACCTGCTCCTACTGATCCCTGCTGTGGGCCATGGATTCCTATGGGTTTGTGGAGTGTAGATCAGGATCCTGTTACTATGGGGTAGCAATCAGTTGGTGAAGCAGCAGGACACAGCCTGGAGGTGGGAGTGCTCAATGCTTAGGGAGGAACTGAGGCACTGCCACCTCTCTGCAGGCGACCACAGCAGATCCCTATGGAGTTGTGCACCGGGGAAATGAGTATATGATGGATTCGTGCATGCAACCAAGGACTTACAAAGTGGGAAGTCAAACCCTCACATTCCTCCTGGGCAGGGGAGTGAACAGAAACCCAGCTGCTAGCGATGTTACTTATTGCCTAAACCACATCTATGCTGCAAATACTGACAGAGGGACAACGCTTGCTCAGTGGAGCTCTTATGGCAGTAGGGGCTGTGCTTTGGTGATCAATTTGCTTCTGTTTGGGCCCAAAGTGAGGAAATATGAAGGCAGGAGGTACTGACCTGCCACAGGAGCCACTCAGCCTGCAGCAGGGCTGTAGGAGCCCATGGGATATGTGGCACAAAGGGGACTCTTTCTGCAGCTGATTTTTTTTATACAGTTCTTTATGAGTGCCACTCAATCATTTTTGTTGCGATTTCCCAGGTTTATGCAGTGATGGTAGGGCCCGTCTGTAGCTCGTGTGTGCTTATTGCTGCCTCTCTCAGTGTTTCAGCCCCATTCATCCAGCATTTATAAATGGTATTTTATGAGTGCTGAGTTCTGAACCAGGCAGGCACGCCGCTCGGAAGGCGGACAAAGGGGCCCCTATTGGAAACTTTTAAAATGCTCAAACAAAGGCTTCTCTTGAAAACCTTTAACCCCTAATGCCAACCTCGAGGGAAACGCTGTGAGTGCTCAGAGCACACACGTCCTGTGACTGCAGACTGCCTACAGCAGGCAGCTGTGTTGGCTGCGTCTTCTGGTGGCTACCATCACCAACAGAAGTAAATCTCAAGCCCAACTTGCAGTAATCCCACAACATTTAGTTAATGCTTTAAGAGGGGGAAAAAAAAGAAGTTAGAACTCCCACAGAAATGAACAACAGCTTTCTCCTGTTGGACGCAGCAGACTCTGTCTGCTTTGATGGAAAGTGCCATTTTACTACAGACCCGAAGGACTCTCACACGCCTTCCAGATGGGAATTTGTCTTTCAGATGAGGCCAGATTTATCCCAGGAGTTAACTCCGCTCTTTGCATTGCCAAGTCCTGGTGGCAAATAGCAGGGCTGAGATCTGAGAGCAGATTTCTCCCCACACACAGGCTTTCTGCCTGGATTGGATGCCAATCTAATGATATTCCCTAAACAGATGGCAAGAATCTGCTTGTGGAATACGCTTTCTACTTGTTACTGAGAGCCTCCAAGCTGGCTGCCTGCAACTGATGGCTCCTGTTCTCAGGAAAACAACAGATAAGGGAGATTTTTGTTGTTGCTATCAAGAGATACTACAAAGGGTCCCACAGGGAGGACCTCAGAGTAATTCTGTATGCAATCTGGGCTTGACGGAGGCAAAAATCCTGCAAGCTTACATAGAAGAGGCAGAGCTGTGAATGGGCTCCTGTCTTGGAGCCTGCTCCCCCCTCCACCAGTCCCACAAGAGGTGGTGGATTCCTTTCAAGTGGCAGAGCTCTGCTTCCTTCCTCTCACCCACACCAGCTCCTGCCTGCAGGGCAATCCAGGAGCTCTGCACCCCTTATTCTACAGCAGAACGAGGGGAAAGCCCCCAACAGCACATGCCATCACTCTGCATTACCTGCTTGGACAGCTGCATGCCAGTGCAGAATACTCTGCTTTTCCAAACAAGTTTTCCCATGTAATTGCTTGTAGCAAATATGCCCAGGGCTATTTTTTTTCCCCTGTGAAACAGTTGGAGTTATAAGGCAAAGGTGGGTGATCACTTGTGCAAGCATATTCATGAGTACACACAAGCACACTCAGGGTGTGCACAAACCCAGCATCCCATGAAATGGGGCAGAACTAAATTCAGCTCCATTTTCAAGCTTATCTTTTGGCAGGATTTTGCTCTTCTGGTGCGCAGCGTGCTTTGCCCAGGTGTACGAGAGCTTACTACTCTCTGCTAACGGAGATCCTCGCTTGTATAAGCAAGAACTTGCCCGAAAGCCGGGCAGCGGTGAGCAGGGCAGGCAGAGGGCGAGCAGTGCTGCCCCGGCAGCAGGGCACGGCTTACGGCAGCGCCCACTCCCCAGCGCCGTGTGCTCGGGTGGGTCAGTGGGCGCTGCATCGAAGCAGAGGAAAAGCACACAGGCAACAGAGCTCGGGGATCTTGGCTTGGGGATAACCTGGTGCCGAGGGGTTACCCTCTCCCTATTCTCTCTTTGCTTTCCGCTCGTTCCGAGGGGGCACCCGGCACCTCAACCCTCCATCCCGATCCAACCCCCCCCCCCCCCCGAGCTCGGGGCTCACTCTCTCCCCTTTCCCTTCCCGTAGGTGCGGATGCAGCGGAGACCCTCACTCACCCGTACCGGCCGCGGAGCCGCTCCCCGCCGCGCTGCTGGCTCAGGTAGGCGCGGGGCTGCGCGGTGCTCGGCGCTGCTGCGGCGCGGCATTTAACGGGGCGGGGGGAGGCGGGGCGGCTCTGCTCTGCTCTGTTCGGCCCGGCGCAGCGCGGGAGGGGCTAAGGACCCCCCCACGACCGAGGAACGTGGGCAAACGGGAGGTGGGCACAGGTGGAAGCGCATCGCCAAGGGGGGTGGGCGTGGGGCGGCGTGAAAGTGATTGCCGACAGGGAGAGGCTTTCTGGGTTGGGTGGTTTGTTTTTCTCCCCTTCTCCGCTTTGCGTCTCCTATCAGCTTCAAGAAAATCGCCCAAGCACCCCGCGTCCTTCCTTCCCTTTGAGCACCATCGAGCGGGGAGTTTGGAGAGCTCTCTAGCTGGGGCTGCAGAGCCTCTGGTCCAGCTCCCAGCAGCAACAAGTGATGTGCTGTGCTGTAGCAATGGAGAGCATCACCTTCAGGCACCTGGGAACAGAGCATCCCAGCCCCTCATCTCAGCTCTCACGTTACATAGCGGTGGTGGGAGCCACCTTTAGCGCCGTACTGCACTGGGCTTTGGTGCTTTAACAGCACTTCCCTCCCTCTTTGTGCTAACAGAAACCAGAGATAGGGGACCTCAATGTATCACCCGTGTTATCGGAGCTCTCTGGCAGCCGAGCCAACGCTGTGTTACCAAATGGAGCAGTGGTGGGGCAGGCGGGGACCACCCCTCCTGAGCTCCGGTCCCCCACAGAGCTCACCCACCCTGCTCTGCTGTTTGCTGCTGGCGTGGTCCATAAATCCCCCAAGCCCAGAAAAGGCTGAATTTCACTTGTGTGTGCAGCGCCGAAAATATAGGATTTATAAATACCCGTGCATATACAAGGGCCTGTGGGTTGGGCTGCTCTGGATTAAAGGAGGTATTGAAAAATGAGGGAAGCCAGAAACTGCAGGCTTCTCGTTTCTGTGAATTCTAATGGCTTTTCCTTTTGCATAAACATTGCGTTGAGCCCATACCCAGGAGCCCAGCAGGCATTTTCTCCCCTGCTCTGTACAAAATACAGCCCAGATCTCCAAAGTGGCTTTATGAGGAGATTTGGTTTCTCCAAGCACGGGAAAATACAACAGCACTCTGTGGTGAGCTGCAGGGCAGCTGTGCTCTGAGCAGAGCATGCAGCAGCTCCTGGGCAGGGAGAGCAGAAAACTCAGTCTGCTGGAATTCAGGGTTAACTGCATTTGAGGGTGGTGTTAAAGTTATTGTATAGGCAGCACTTGAAGAGCCAAACAAGGGCTGGTGGGGTGGTGCTTCGGTCCTCTGGGTCGGGTGCTTTTGTTCTATGTGGAACCAAAGAAACTGCACCCACTCCTGCAGTACATCCAAACCCAAAGTGAGGGCTAGGCCAGGCTGTGCAGGGCGAGGAGCAGGCTCACAAAAAGCAGCCCAGCGAAGGTTGTGGCCTGCAGAGCTGAGCTGACCTGCTCTGCTTCCACATAATACCCAACTTTGTGCGTTGGATTCCCGGCTGAGAGCTCAGGCTCTGAAAAGAAGGCTTTGAGTGCAAGCGGTGCTGCTAACATGACACTGAACTAACACTGCACTACAATCAAAGCATTTTAATAATTTAATATAATAAATGTCAGAGGGAGTGAATGATTCCCTGTAAGAGGTTGTAGGTGCCAGAAGGAGCCGAGCGGGTGGCTACACCCATTAGCAATGGCTCTTTGACTTGCTGAGGGTAAATGTAAACCAGATGATGGAGGCTGGGTGGTCGTCTCCATGGTCAGAGTGGTGAGCACTGCTCAGGAGTGCATCACTGAGGCAGCATAGCCCCATAAGTCAGGAGGGAATTGCTGAAGAGAATGGGTAAAATGAAGAAAAAAGTTGCTGAGTAGTTCTTCCTGCTGCTAGATGTCGAGTCTTTTTACCTGCCTTTGGCATGCACCTTCCAGCCCGAAGCAAAAGGAAGGTAATTAGCACAGATGGGGCACTAATAGGTGCTGTGCAGTCACCCAGCACTGTGCCTCTGCATTACGCAGGCTGGGAGGGAGCGGTGGTACCCACACAAGCCTGGCCCTGCCCCAAGCTGCTGCTGCAGGAAGCTCTGCAGAGCAGGATTTGCTTCTGACTGTGCTGTCAGCACACGTCTTAATTCACATTTTTTTGGCCAATATGCTGCCAAACACTCCCTGCCATTGCCTCACCTTGGTGTGAGGCTGTTCCATACTCTGCTAATGGGTGAAGCCACAAGCAAAGCCTGAGGGCTGTGGAGCAGCATCTCCTTGCCCTGTGTGAGGCTGTGGGGCAGCAAATTCAGCCTGGGCACAGTCTGTGCTCACCCCACAGCCCTGCAGAAGGCAGTGAGCATCCCTGTGTGCACTGTGCTCAGCAGAACCTCTGTCTCGTAGGTCCAACCCATACCAAGCTGACCTGCTGCGGGATGGCGTGCGGAGATACCTGCAGCTGCCAGCAGAGCAGACAGTGCTCATACTGCATGCCAAAGTCGCCCAGAAGTCGTATGGCAACGAGAAAAGGTAAGACACATCTTCTCCTTCCCAAAGCAGCTCTGCAGAGCTCAGCTTGTGAAAGACCTTTCATCAAACCTGGTGTGGGAATGATGTAGAATTATAGATTTAACATATCCCCTTGCTGTCCATTCATGATCTTTTAGCACCCAAAGCTATTCAGTCCTCAGGGACTGAACAATGGGATGCATCCTTCCCACCCACACAAACCTGGAGCTGGTGCTCCTCCTGGGCTTCTTCCCCTCAGCAAGGTCAGGGAGATGGGTGAAATGGGAGAAGCCATTCAGGTCTTACCCTCTGAGCATGAAATTGCGAAGAGGAGAGGTTGCTGCTTTAAGGTCACGCTGGGACTTTTCCATCAATGGCCATGGTCTCCCAGAAGCTATTTTTGAAAATCCTCCCCGCACTGCAAGAGCGCCTTGAGGTTCTGGCTTGAATCTCCAAAATTGCTACTCCTGAGCAGTGACGTCAGCTGTGGCAATGGAGTATAATTTATCCTCCATTAGTCTTTGTGATATAAATAATCCCCCCCTTATTAGTGCCACCTTTAGGGCTGAGCTGCCCCCAGGTTAAAGATGAAAGGTGCTGGTCTGGTTTCCTTCATGTCCTCGTGGCCCAGAGCTGGGGGAGGTCTGTTTAAACAAACCAGGACCCCAGCACTTCAGGGCTCCAAAATATCACCTCCCCGTGCTGCTGGCATTTCACCTACTATCAATAGAGAATGAATTTGCACCATTCACATGAGTGCAGTGACAGTGGAAACCCAAATAAAACACAGGAAAATAGGTTTCCAAAACGCTGGGTATAGATTTATTTGCGTTGGTCTCCAAATCTGGCTGTGAATGCAAACTCTGTTCCTGAGCTGCTGAAACTCCACATTCCAGGCGGGCAGAGCACAGAGCTCAGCCTCTGTAGGGTTGGGCTGGGGGGTTGTGGGACCCCCACCCCCTCCTGCTGCTCAGTCCCTGCCCTGTGCCCACCAGCAGCACCCAGAGGTGGGACAGCAGCACTAAGCCAGCTCTGGGGTCACTTGGAGGCACCTATCTCTGCCAAGAACCTTCAGTGGTTGCAGTAACAGTGCCCTCTGGTCTCTGCAGGTTTTTTTGCCCCCCACCTTGTGTTTATCTGGGTGGGCCAGGATGGAAGCTAAAGCAGGAGCAGCTAACAGGTACGTGCTGGGGGCAGCCCTAGCCCTAGCCCTAGCCCTAGCCCTAGCCCTAGCCCTAGCCCTAGCCCTAGCCCTAGCCCTAGCCCTAGCCCTAGCCCTAGCCCTTGCCCTTGCCCTTGCCCTAGCCCTAGCCCTTGCCCTTGCCCTTGCCCTTGCCCTTGCCCTTGCCCTTGCCCTTGCCCTTGCCCTTGCCCTTGCCCTAGCCCTTGCCCTTGCCCTTGCCCTTGCCCTTGCCCTTGCCCTAGCCCTAGCCCTTGCCCTTGCCCTTGCCCTTGCCCTTGCCCTTGCCCTTGCCCTTGCCCTTGCCCTTGCCCTTGCCCTTGCCCTTGCCCTTGCCCTTGCCCTTGCCCTTGCCCTTGCCCTTGCCCTTGCCCTTGCCCTTGCCCTTCCTCCCCATTTGTCCCAGCCAGGGACGTGGGAGAGGCAGGGCTCCGTGTGTGGGGCTACATGGGGCTGGACACCATGGGCAGCAGCCTGATGGAGACACAGAAGCTCAGCTTTGAGGAGCAGCCAGATGCAAAGGTACAGTGCTTGCTGCCTGCTCCCCTCTTGCAGCACAGCCCCCCAGCAGCATTCCCACACATAACGCACACAGAAATCCCAGCCCTTCTAAAGTTCAAGAGCTTGAGATGCGATCTAGCATCTTTTGATAGGGGCAAAAAGAAAAGTGTTGTCTGGGGTCCCCAAAGAGCACGGGGTCTGAGCTGGGCCAGAAATATTACAAAGAGAGCCTTTGTTTGCAGTGCTGGAGCTGTTGCTAGAGTGTGGCCTATCAGCCATCCAGCCTGGGTTTGGAAACCCAAAGCTGGGGCAATCCCTCATGTGATGTGGGATAAATCACACATAAACATGAATTTCCATGAGGAATTCTCTGCCCCCAGTGTAAATAAAGCCACTGCTGATCCCCAGTTCTTCACTGCACCTGTAATAACATCTCTGGTCATTTCCCCCTGTAAATGAACCCAGGGCTCTTTCAAAGGGCACCATTATGTCCTGGCAACACGCTGTGCCCAGGCTGGTGGTGAGGAGGGTGAGGAAGGTTGGAAGGATCATATCTGTGCCTGCTGCCCCCAGTCTACATCCAGCAACCGCTCCTTCT
This sequence comes from Tetrao urogallus, assembly GCF_951394365.1. Lineage (NCBI taxonomy): Eukaryota > Metazoa > Chordata > Aves > Galliformes > Phasianidae > Tetrao > Tetrao urogallus. The sequence continues at coordinate 5,954,929 of NC_136829.1, forward strand.
GCCCTTTGCAGGGGTTTGGCTGTGCCAAGGCTCTGTACATCTCAGATACGGATAAGCGCAAGCATTTCCGCCTGGTCCTGAAGCTCTTCTTCAGCAACGGGCAGGAGATCGGCACCTTCCACAGCAAGCTGATCAAGGTCATCTCTAAGCCCTCGCAGAAGAAGCAGTCGCTGAAGAACACGGATCGTGCGTATGGAGTTGGCTCTGCCAGGGAGAAAGCAGGCGTGGGGCTGGGTGGGGTCGGTTGGGGTGGGATGGGATGAGGTGGGGGGGCATAGAATGGCATGGCATGACATGGCGTGGAGCAGAGTGAGATGAGATGGGCTGGAGTGCAGTGGGATGAAGTGAGATAGGACACTGAGTGCTCAGGGCTTGGCTCCGAAGCGGTCAGGGCAAATTCAAAGCCCGTGGGTTTCAATTTCAAAAGATCCACTTGGGCAGAGGTGATGTCTGCTTCCAAAGGGTTGACCTATTGCAGTGTATAATGTCCTGATGCCATGAAGAGAATGGCAGCTGGGAAACACTGGTTCCTGCAGTGCTGGTCACACCAGAACCCAAGACTTGTCCTGTCCAGCTGCAGAAAGCAGCAGGGTTGTGGTTCCAACCCTAACCCAGCCACCTTCCCCCACAGTGTGCATCTCCTCAGGCTCCAAAGTGTCCCTCTTCAACCGCCTGCGCTCACAGACCGTCAGCACCCGCTACCTGTCCGTGGAGGGAGGAGCCTTCATCGCCAGTGCCAGGCAGTGGGCAGCCTTCACCCTGCACCTGGGTAAGGAGCTGTCTCCAGGGCTGCCTCTCTCCAGCCTAGGCTTACCCATCCTATGCCGGTTCCCGGGGGCTGAAGGACTGGGAGTTAGCTGGAGGTCGCTGCTTGTGACGGTGACTCTGCCTCTCTCCTTCCTGCAAAGCTGATGAGCGCTGCACCCAAAGTGAGTTTCCCCTGCGGGAGGGATACATCCGCTACGGCTCTGTGGTCCAGCTCATCTGCACGGCCACCGGCATCACCCTGCCACCCCTGGTAAGGCTCCATCCCCATGGGAATGAGCAATGGGCACTCCTAGGGCTGCTGCTGCTCTGCTGTTCCCCTGAGCTGAGGGGCTCACAGAGAGCAATGTGGGCATTGTCCCTTTGCTTTCTCCTCCTCTGCAGTGCTCTGTATGCACAGGGACATGAGTAGGGACAGAGCACTCCCCAGCCCCATGCTGACCATCTGCCTTGCAGATCATTCGGAAGGTGAGCAAGCAGTATGCTATGCTGGACGTGGATGAGCCCATCTCCCAGCTCCACAAGTGTGCCTTCCAGTTCCAGGGCAGCGACCGCATGTACCTGTGTCTGTCCACAGAGAAAGTCATACAGTTCCAGGTACAGGGGGCTGAACACCCCTGGGTGCTCCGCATCCTCTCTCTGAGCTCCTCTGCTTTGTTCCTAGCCAAAGTTTTTGCAAAGATCTCCACTGGGACCAAATACCAGGTGTCATGGCACTGGTTGCCCACTGTCCCCACCGTGATGTGTTCAGAGCTGTGATGTTCTCTGCAGGCATCGCCATGTCCAAAGGAAGCCAACCGGGAGCTGCTGAATGACGGCTCCTGCTGGACCATCATTGGCACTGAGACGGTGGAGTACAGCTTCAGCGAGAGCCTGGCCTGTGCTCGTGAGCCCGTCAGCCCTGTGCCCCTCATCACAGCCTTGCAGGTAGGCGTGGTTCTGGGTGCAGGATGGATGTGGGCTCACCTGCTCCATTGCTGAGCCCTGGCTTCTCTGCTCGGCTTCTGGTTTGAGACACGGGGAGGAGAGGCAGAGCCCTGTGCCCACTGTGGCTCTGCCCCATGCAGCTCAGTGGCGGAGGGGATGTGGCCATGCTGGAGGTGCAAGGAGAGCATTTCCATGCTCACCTCAAGGTCTGGTTCGGGGACGTGGAAGCAGAGACGATGTACAGGTGAGGGGGCAGAGGAGCGGCTCTGGGTTTGGGCATGGCCTGGGGGCCTTGGGCTGGTGACAAGTGGGAAGAGGAACGGAACCACGAGACAAGAGGGAAGGGTGGTCCTTGATCCCGTCTCCACCACCAAGACCCCTTCAGGTGAACTCTTGTTTTACTGCCTTGCTCCTAGGAGCCCCAAATCCCTGATGTGTGTTGTCCCTGATGTCTCTGCCTTTGGCAGCGACTGGAGGTGGCTGCGGTACCCCATCACTGTCCCACTCCTGCTGGTCAGGGATGATGGCCTCATCTACTCCAGCTCCTTCACCTTCACCTACACCCCAGAGCAGAGCTTCATTCCAGGGCAGCAGCTCCCTGCTGATGTCCCACAGGACTCAGACACACTGCTCAACAGCATCCACCAGGAGTTCACCAGGACCAACTTCCACCTCTTCATGCACAGCTAGTGAGCTGGGTGGGAAGCATTCATTGCCAGCAGCCCTTGGCCATGCCCAAGAGTCCCCTGTACACCTGCTGTTTCCTGACCTGCTGTCTCTTGCAACAGCAGAAATCTCACATGTGGGCACCAATAAATCACACTGCATGGACTCTTTACCAATTCAATGCTACTTTATTGGCCCTCATGTTTTACCTCCTGTGCTGGCACAGAGCATCTCCTCTCCCCAGTGTGCCCCTTGCCCATATATTTAAAGGCCATGAGGGACAGGAATGATGAATGTCTGGGACTTTAAGTGTTATTAATCTATAGGAGGAATCTCATCCAGCAGCTGAATATCAGCACTAGATTATTATTGATTTCTTTTCCTGCTTAGAGACCCAAATGGCATTATTTCAAAAGGTGGGGGGTGGGGGAAGAAAGGCAAACTCTTCCCAGCAGTCATGGCTCTGCTGAGACAATGCTCTTCACCCCCCAGAGCGTTTTCTTCATCTGCACAGGGAGCTCGATAGTTAGGATGGGGTCAGGGCTCAGTCCCCACCCGCTCTATAGGAGCTGCAGCCACAGCCGTTCCCAGTGCACCACTTCTGTTTGATGAATGGAAAGTGACCCCTGCTTCGTTCAGCAGCAGCCGGGTCCTGAAAGGCAGGAGGAGCGGTTCTTGTCGACTTGAAGGGCTTCAAACAGGCACACGTTGTTACGTTTATGGTACATGCCCTTATCTCCGGATAATGGCAAAGCCTGAGGGCGTTGGGAAAGCGAAGCACAGTTCCCGGCACCGCACGAAGGAGGCAGAGCTGAGAGCTCCTTCAAAACATCGAGAGGAAAATCGCGGCTTGTCACTCCCCGCCCTCCGGGAGGAGAGCAGCTGCCGCCATCTAGCGAGCCGCAGCCGGGCCGGTGCGCACCGTGCCGACAGCATCCCCCCAAGGGCAGCCCTGGCCCCAGAGCTTTGGATGGGGCCCTAGGTCTGTGCAGTGCCCAGAAAACCTCTGCTGACTTATCCATTACTGACAGAGCCGCAAATAACCCAGCAGGGTGGCAGGAGGCAGAGCTAAAGCCAAAAGAAGCAGAGCTGAGGGATGCTGAGGCACTGCAAAACGGGCCGTCCAGAACCCGCTGCGCTCCTGTGTCCGCAGCTCTGAGCTCTCAGCCCTGCCCGTGTGGAAAGTTGGGATTCGGGTTGTTTGTTTTGCTGTAAAACAAGCAAGTTTGAAAAAACTCCCTTCCAGCACAGCCCTGGGCTGCCTGCAGTGCAGGGAAGGACTGAACCCCCCATTGGTGCCCATCAGCTCTGTGTCAGGGCCAGGGGATCTGGGTGGAAGCTGGGCTCAGCAAGGGGTTCTGGAGGAGAAGCAGCAGCTAGAGGATTACAAACCTGCAGCGCTGTGCCCAGCTCCCCCCCCACAGTGAGGTGCTGGCATGGTGAGGATGGCTGGGAGCAGAGATGTCAGTGTGGGCTGTGTGTCAAATAATACTAATAATTTTCACTGCTTTGATGTTTGAACACAGTTGAATGCAAATGTGATCCCAGAGAGGTGTCTGGCCATGGGAGCTGAGCTTGGGCCAGAGGTTTCTGAGCCAGACTCTGCCTGCTACCACAATGTCACTACCTGTCCCAACACAGCATCTCCAGTGCTGTGAATAGGGCATAAGGAAAGAGGCTTTAATAAACAATCTCCAGCTTACAGCAATGCTGCAACCCCAAGAAAGCAGGCTTGGTACTGGGGCAGGGAGAGATTTGCTCCGTGCTTTCTGCAGTGAGGATGGACAGACCCCAGAAGAGCCAGATAGGGTTTGACTGTCACCATGATCCCCTGTCCCCCCACATCCCACTAAGAGCAGGCACAGAGGTGTATGTGCAGGGAGCCCCAGGGCTGTACTGGGGGGAGCAGGCAGCTGTAAAAGGCTCTTTGTTCCCCGGTGTAATTATACCTGAGCAGGGAATAGGAACGTGCTGAAAACTCCTTGCTGGGCGTTGCTGCAGGGAGCTGTGGTGCTCAGCCCAACACTGGCCCCATTGTTCACTCCATGTTCTGTGGGGCTGCCGGCCCACCTCGGCCCCCCGCTTCTCTGCCTTCCCTCCAAATAATCAGGCGGTGATTAAAAAGCAGCCCTTTCCCCTCCGCAATGTCAATATTGGGCCAAACGCCCTGAAACTTCCTCCTGGGAGGGGGATGGTGCAGAGCAGAGGGCTGCACTGGGGGCTGAGTGGTGCTTCTGCACCAGGAACACTCCATTTCCTGGGGCCAGCAGAAGCCTGTGGGGTACAGAGACCCTGCCACTCCCAGCCCTCATTCTATCTCTGCTGCACCTCCGCCCAAGGCTGCTGGATAGAGACCCAGATCTCCTAGCCCCAGGTGAAAGCTCAAGGAAAGGAGTGGGGCTTTGGTGCACCTTTGAAACAGATGGATTTGGAAGATGAACTAGCAACAAGCCTGGCAGCACTGCTAGTCATGGTAGCCCTGGAGACCCAACTGCATCACCTCCCCACAGCAGCACAGTGAGGAACATGCAGTATGCACCCAATGCTCCTCTGCAGTATTGCCTCCACATTATTAAACTGACACTGTTCCCAGGACAAATGCATCTTCTCCCACCTGCACATTTCCCAAGCCATAGATATTTTAGCAGAGAAACCCCTACCTGCCCCTTCTGGTTCCTGCGGCCCTGGTCTGACCTCAAAGCTGCTCTCAGTGATGCTCAGCACAGCAAGGTCAGGATGATGTGGTGGGAGCAACACTGCACCCCGCTGCCTTTTTGGTGCCTTCTGCAGAGGAACGTTTCCTTGCAGGTCTTAGGCATCTTTCAGAGCATACCTATAGCCCTGCCACGAGCTTCAGCACATCATAGCTGACACTTTGCTAATGTTTATCCCTCTTCTGAGCCTTTCCCACCCTGCACTCTGGGTGAACTGGCTGATAAAGTACTCAGGCATAATGACGATATGAGAGTTCTCTGTATCTCCAGGCCTGAAGCTGTTACCTGCTGGGTAGTTAGACTGATTTTCTTGCAAAGCAATGGCATAACTAACTAACTAACTAACTAACTAAGTAACTAAGGGAAATGGGGGGAAGTAGGGGGAAGGGTGAATAAGGAAAAAGTAAAAAAAAAAAAAAGTGGAAAAAACAGAAAATGAAAAAAAGAAGGGTAAAGAGAAAAAAAAAAAAAAAGAGGGGGAAAAAAGGAAAAATAAAAAATAAAAAATAAAAAAATAAAAGAGGAAAAATAATAAAGAAAAAGAAAACCCTGCGGGGTGCGCGCAGTGCCAGGAGGGGGCAGCAGCCACAAAGCGGAGCGGGGCCCGGGAGAGCCCGGGGAGGGGTAACGGGGTCACCCGGCTAAGAGCATCCCGGAGGAGCCCACCCCAAAGCGCCCCATCCCGCAGCAGAGGGCGGCAGTGTTCAGCTCTAACTCCAAAGGGGGTTCTGGTGTAAGAGCAGAGCTGCACCACGAGGAAATGCGACCAAATGACAGCCGGGAGCAGGGCGGTTCTGCGAAGCATCACTCAAGGGTAGTAGGCAGCAAGGAGCAGAGCCTGTGGGTGCTGCACCCTGTGACCTGCAGAGCCCATCCAGAGCACTGCACAAACACAGCACAAGGGATTCCTGCAACTGAAATGAAGCCCCTGGGAAAGGAAGAGACAAACAAATGCTGTCCTGAGGTGCAAGGCCAAGAGCCCATCCCGGCTGTTGGAGGCATGAGAACACAGAGGGTGCAGGCATACATCACCAGGTCTGGACAAACAGCAGCTCCCAGGAGCAGAGGTCAGCCCAGCCCAGTAACACCTGAAGTCCTGGACACAGAGCAGGCAGCAGCACAGAGCCAGTGTGTATCTGCAGCCCTAAGGGAGCACACACACTGCTCCCAGCTGCCCAGAGCAGGAGTTCTTAGCAGGGAGAGAGCAATTAGATTTTCTCAAGGACAATAATCCATTTAAACACTGCACTTCTTTGGACACTCAACACCCATCCCAGCAAGCAGAGCCAACCCCATCCTTCAGGAGCACCAAAGTGCCAGGGCAGAGGGGCTGGAGAAGCCACAGACTCCTCCAGGGCTTACCAAAGAGCTGCTCTGGGTTGAAGCAGCACAGAGGACATATGCTCCCACCTGGAGGCCATGCTGCATCCACACTGCTTGCCTGAAGAACTCAGCACTAGGTTGCTCCAGAAGCCCAGCCCTGCTGCTCCTGCAGGCAGCAGGAATGGGGACAGTGACAAAGCCCCTCTGAGCTGCAGGGCACTGCAGGGCACTGCCACACTGCTCCCAGCACACCCCTCCCTTTGGTAAACCAAGGAGTTACACACACAGGCTCTGTTATCCAGTTCCCAAAAGTAATCCCAGATCAGAAACAGTCCAAGAAGCCAATTTTAGAAAGTACCAGTTTATTTGTGGAGAAAAAAAAAATAGAAGTCAGTAACAGTGGAAAATCCCCAAGAGCAGTTACACGAGAGAATTGAAATATCCAGAGAAGCAGACACTGTTTCTGCCTTCCTGGCAGTGCTGTCCATAGGCAGTGAGTCCCCCCTCTCCTTCCTACCCTACATCCAACTGTGCATAGTTTTTAGAGCACCCCAGAGCCTGCAGCTTCCAAAAACACATGTGCTGGAGGACCCTTGGGAAAGTCCTCCCAAACTCACATCAACACATCCCTGCCTGCTGCCCCAGGGCAGCACCAAGGAGCGGCCGCCACCAACTAAAGCCTCATTTCTTTGTGCTGTTGCCTCTAAGCATCTGGCCACAAGCCTCAAAGTCCTGCTCAGGAGGCTCAAAGAGCTGTTTAGATTACATCAGCTTCATGCTGCCTACCCAGGTTGGGCTTCAAACCGCACCAAACAGCTACAATCCTGCAACGCCACCCCAAAGCACAGGACATGCACTGCATCCTCTGCTCTTGGAGCACTGGGAATGGGTCTGAGAGGTAGGAGCTACATACAGGGTATGCAGTGCAAGAGCCACAGCTGGGAGCTGCCACCCAGGCAGACCCAACGCCCACCTGCACTCCAGGCAAGATGCTGGCCAAACAGCAGTACAAAACAGACCTCACAGACAGCGAGGCTGCTGAAGGGTTACCTCCAGCCTTCACACTTAGTTGCATATTTCTCTGTAAAAATATAACATAGAGCTCTATAGGACTGATTATAATATATTACAGGCTAGAAATACTAAATCTTTCCCCTACTTCAATCATATAATGAATCCAATTTTGCATACAGATTAAGTCTAAAAGTTATTGCTTTGAATTTATAATTAAAATTCACAGAATAAAGCTTAAATAGTTTCCACAGAGACTCATTATATTAGCGTTTTACATAAGAAGGATAAAAGTCACCAGATGCAAAGAGCAGCCATTCCAGAAACTATAAATAATTCTATTTTAAAAAAATAATAAAAAAAAAATCAGAACCTACATTACAGGAAAACCATAAATATCTTTACCCTCTACAGTAGCTGCTATAGAAGCAGAAGAAACCAGTGACCACGCTGTAGCTAACTGCTGCAGTTCTGAATATGAATCATAAACATCTCCAGAGATATGCCCAAAGAAAACACAAAGGGATTGAAAAAATAAATCTGAGGAAATTAAAAAAGTAGATTTTTTTTTTTATTATTTCAAAACAATTTCTACAAAACTTCATATAAACGTTAAGCTCTCCTCTTTAAAAATTTCTGTTATAAAAATCCTACAGGCAATCCTAAAAAAAAAAAAAAAAAAAAAAAAAAAAAAAAAAAAAAGCACAAAGGCAAGGAAAGGGTGTCACATAGCCAAGAGAAAGGGCTGTCCTGATTGCACAGACTAATGACCCCTGCCTGGGGCAGACAGGAAGGCAGAAGCCTCCTGGGGAAGACATTCCCATCAGCCATTTATGGCACTGGGGGATTGGGATCCCCGTGGACCCTCTGCTCCCCAGCAAGGCAACGTGATCGGTAGTGTAAGAGATTCATAAATAGTTCCTCACAGAAACGCTTCACATCGACAGCCTGCTGCAAGATGTCTGTTAGCCAGGTTTATAAAAAAAGCCATCTTCTACAGAAGCAGCCAATCTGAGCACAGCACTCTGGCTGCAAACACATGGTGTTTGCTTCCATACAGTCTGTTTGGTGTTTATATACCCTCTATAAAAAGAAGCAGAAAGTTTGGCATCTTTATTGTTTTTACACTAGCTTTAGGAAAAAAAAAAAATACACTGAGGCTTTTCTCCCCCCAAGACTCTTTGTATTTCATTGGGCCCTTGTTAGCTGAGCGGGATGGATTATGTAGAAAGTTTGGTCCCCCCCCTTCAAAGTCACTCTGAAATTCAATCCAAAAAGAGCGTTTGTTCAGCGCGTCTCACTGGAGGGCACAGTGTTTCCATACAGTCCATTTGTCCCTCGAGGGGCACAGGGCGCCGCTGAGCTTTAAGCGTAGAACTCATTTGTAGGGGCTTTCTTGTAGATGGGTTTCTTCCCGAGGTCGTAGCTGCCTTCATCCTTTTTCTTCATGCGATAGACTAAGAGGAGGATCAGGAAGACGGCAAACAGGAGGCCGACTGCTCCTCCTGCAATGAGAGCTGCAGGGGGAGAGGAAACATGGAATTCAGTCCGAACTCTGAGGCAACTCCAAGTTCCTAGATCTCAAGATCTGTCAACAGCACCAGTCCCCAGAACTGCCTCCAGAGTCAGCTTTGCCCACACACCTATCCCCATAGGTACTGACATTTTCTACAACAGAAGATGTTCTTGGAAAAAAAAGCCAGAAACTGATTTTCCTCCAACCATAAGCCAATCACAGTCCATTCTAATCTTCCAGTTAAGGGCTAAAAAGGACTTCTGATAAGACAACCTCCATGCTTGGAGACAAAGAAAGAGCCATGCCCCAACTACTGACAGCGTCAACTCCAGGAAGGTGGCACAGCTTTCATTTGAATGAGGTGTCAATTGGTTGTGTGAGCACACCTTGGAGACTCCATACAAAGTACACTGCTACAGCTCCCCACCATCACCACTAAGATTCTCCCCTCTCCCCCAGTCAAGTTTATCTTTTGCTGTGACACCTTCTCACTGCACTAAGCCAGCTCTGATGTTGGGTGGCCCGGCAGTCCAGTCTTCCAGGCAGAAGGATGGCTGTGTATCAACGTGACCTGCCAAGACCAGTGCTCAGACCATCACGCTAAGCGCAGGATGAAGCTTGCCTTGAGACAGATCTGTCCCACATGCTGCTTGGTTTTGCTCCAGACAGAGCAACAAGGGTTTGTAACAGCTGACGAGGTGCTCAGACACCTTACAGGAGCTGCTACATCCCCAGCAGGGCTCAGAAAAGGCAAGCCTTGGGCAGAGGTTAGAAGGACAACGCCAGTGTTTGCTTTACAAGTTTATGACACTGTTGATTCATGGCTAGATATGCCTCTGGCTGAGGCTGGCAGGTGCACGGCAGCTGTCACATGACTTGTGACACTTGTTTAAGCCAACAGTCAGGTGACAAGCCCAAAAATAAGCTGTTTACCCAGCAAGGCAAGCAATAGGCTCCTCTGCCATTCGAGGACTAGCAGGCAGAAGTTGCTGGTTACAGGTAGTCACAGTGGTAATGCAACTCACTTGCTTTGTCAGAAGGGAACTGCTCCCCAGAGAACAATGCAAGCCATTTTGATTTACAATACGAATAATTTGTTGCCAGAGTTTAAGAACAATGTGAATTATTACCTGTAAGAACTTCTGTTCTTTCAAAGATGCTGCTGTTGGCTGTGCTTGCCATGGAGATCTTGTTGGACAGGTTCTCTTCAACAGGTGAAGCTTTGTCTGGAATGATTTCATTGTCCAGCATCGTGTTTTTCTTCTCGCCTTCTATCTTTCTCTCCCTATCTCCAGGGATATAGTTGTCAGATATCTGCAGAGAACAGACAGACCACACCCGTCAGTAAGCAGCACCCAGCCTACCTGCAGCTGAAAGCAGGAGGGTGTGCAAGACAAGGAAAGTTTGCTCAGTGCTTTATAAGTGTGCTGTTCTGGCTCACGCAGGTAGATTTGTCTCCATGCCTCATCTTGCAGGGGGAAGGGTATTCAGAAAGCTTCAGAGACAGACCAGAGTGGCTTAAAAAATGCAAAGGTAACACCTACCACAGGAGTATCCACAGTGGTCAGGTACATGGCATCATCAGAATCCGAGTAGTCTGCAGGAAGGGAAGAAGAGCACACTAAGTTTTCCTCACATTACAAACTGTTTCTCCATAATTCCAACGCTTCCAGCAACTGCAGTGTAACTAGGACTCCAGTTCTCTCCTGAACACAGTTCCCTCTTACCTGCTGGAGCATCCATCACTTCATAGTTTTGATTGCACAAGATCAAAAGATGCAACCCCAAGAGCAACACCTCATGCACACCAGGGATCTTCAGCTGTACCCATGGGACCCCACTGCAGAATATCTGGAGTTGCTCTACAGAGCAGGTCTGCCACAGCTTGCCAAACTAATGCCAAGGGAGGGCAAAGCTCTCACCACCCACCCCTAGAGGATAGCTTGCTAAACCTCTAGTCACCAGATCTGCCCAAACATGTCAGGTACCGATTTCAGGACTTGTTTTTTTTCCATTCAGAGAAGAAATGCTCACATAAAGGGGACAAGGAGCTGCTGAAACTGGTTTGGGCAGGGAGCTTTGCATGTCACAGAGTTCACTTGCACACCAGTTAGTCCTTTACTGTCTCAGCTGAGGCTAAACAAGGTAAGCTTTAAGCCCTTTAACACTGCCTCAAGTTTACAATTCTGTTTATTTGTTAAGTCTCTCACAAGTTCTTCACAGTTCTAAGGAAAGAGCCTCAGCCTCCAACATTCGGTTGGATTCCATCTGTCCTCCCCAAGTGATTCAACCACTTTCACTGCTTTCCTCCAACCCACAGGGCTCTCTCATCTTCACCTGGCACACAACAGCTCGTTCTAAAGCCCTGGTTTGTACCCTCACTCGGTTCTGCAGCTGCTGGCACAGGGTTACTTACTTCCCCACTCACCTCCAGAGCCAGATACATCAATATCAAACTCATCAGAAGTTAAGTGAGGTGTGAATTCAGCAATGTCTTCATCATCTGGCAGGTCTCCAGAGCCAGCGTAGTTAAGCCATTGGGCATCCATGGTTTCTGTTTCTCTCACCTGGGGACAGGGGGGGATAAGAGTTAAGTTTCAGACAACTGCTGGAAAGGGTTTCACAAGAGATCAGCAGTTCAGGACCTGTGCTGAGTGCATCGCTTCCATCACAAGAACATTAAATGCTGAACTTCCTCTCCAGAAGACATTATCTTCACTGGAAGCAGCTGAATTCCCCTAGAATTTCTCAGAACAGAAGTGAGAAGTCATAGAGGGGAATTTCCTGAGGGCTGCAGATTCAGGAGGTTCACTGAACAACCATGGGATGGAAACAACACAACAGGATCTTGGTCAGGAGTTTGTAGCAAAAAAACAATGCCTTCAGTTTGTCGTAAAGGGGGATTTGGAAGAACTTCCTGTTCCCAAAGAAAAAGCCTGGCACCTATAAGTCAGGGTGGTTATTTTGTTGTTGTTCCCCCCCCCAGCACCAAAGCTTCACACTGAGACAATTCATTGCTTCCTGCACTGAGAACAAACCTACTTTATTACCCAAAGGTTAAAACTGGTCTGCCAGTTCTGCTGAATTGCACTGCAATTCAGTGTGATGTTCAAGAGCATTCGCTATCAATAATGACCCGCCCAAAGGAAGAGCTTTCCTTGCCTCACCTATTGAAACGTGTGTAAACAAGTCTATGAAATGAAGCCCAGGATCCGAGGGTCTAACGGCTGTAGCTGCAGACACACATTAGCAAAACAGCAGTGCAGAAGGGCAGCCTGCCCAGCTTGCAGAGCAGCCAGGCCAGAAGAGCTGCTCAGACAATCAGCTGTTTGGCCACAGCAGCAATTTAGACACTAGAACTGATTTGCACTTGGGTCTTGAAGGAGCCACAAGCCCAAACCTCCTGCCCCTGCCAAGGTTATGCAACTTCCCCAAAGCATCGCTCCTCTCCCAGGAGCCTGGGGCCAGGTGAGGGTCCTGCAGATGCAGTTTCATTGCCCAACACCAGCCCACAGATTCCAGCTCAGCTGCCTCCAATTCCATAGCCATGAAGTCATTGGCATGGTGGGAACTTAACCCCTTCCCCGAAGGCAAGGAGTACGATGCAGGCAGACAGGTCCCATAGCTAAGGGCTAGGCTGTCACATTGTTTTTTTTTTTTCTGCTGCCCCCACAGAAATGCTGGGCATGCACTTCTTCAGCATCTCTCTGGTTTAAGTCCTGGAGGTTTTTATCCCAGGAGAACATTTTTCAATAGCCACAACTATGCCTTCATCCCACAGTTCTTCACACTTGAGGGCTTTGGGAAAGTACAGTTCATGAGCCTAAGTAGAGACCGTGGTCAGTTGGATCCTGGCCTCACCCCCCCAGCTCTGCTGCTCACTGCTTTGCTAGGACAGGCTGTGCAGCTCCAGGACTTGGAGCAGCCCCCCTGCCAGCCCAGCCAGGTGTGACACATCCTCCAGCCCAGCAGTGACACCGAATGACAAACCAACTGACAAGTTGCACCCACTATTGATTTTAGAAGCAAATGCTAACAATCCATCACAATCCATCACATGTGTCAACTTCCTCTACCCACAGCCCCAGCCCAGATTTCCCTGCCATTAGCATATTTGTTTTGCCACAAACAAGGCCCTGTGGTAAGAGCAGGATGCTTCTCATTCTGCATGAGGAGCAGTGGCTACTAGATGTGCTTTTCATTAGCTTATTGTGGTATCTTTGGTTTCCTCTGCAGCTCTGCTGGAGGACAACCAACTGAACGGCCACAGGGCAGGAAGCACTGAGCCCAGCTCTCCCAGAGCCCTGCTCCTCTCTGCCTCAGCTGGCACAGGGCAAGGGGAAGGGGCCTGGGGAGGAAGGGCTGCTGGGAAGAAATCCTCCTTCCCCCTCGAACCAGGTGTTCCCAACATTGTTGATCACTTGCTCCAAGGCAAATTCATCTCAAGATGCATGAAACCCAGCCAAAACCCAAACTGCTGCCAGCACACAGCCACACTCCCATTACAGCTCACGGCCATCCCATCGAGGTGCAGGGAGGATGAACTCCAGTCCACCTGAGCTAGGACAGTAGAGCCATGTTTGCTGTAGGTCTGCTCAAGTGGGCTGCCAGGTCAGACAGCCAGGCTGAACCGCACCCCACGCCAGCTCACACCACTGTGAATCACAGTGGTCAACAGCCTCTCCTGGCCAGGGTGGCTCAAGGAAAGCCACATGCAGGCCACTGAGCAGCTGGACAGCAGGCTGGCCTTATCAGATCAGCCCAGACATAGGCAAAGCCATGGCACTCAGCCATGGTGATTAGTACATACTGTGGAATGCACTATGTTCGTCTATCAGAAAGCCCTATTTAAGTCAGGAGAGACAGTGTTTACAAGCCAAAGGACATAACAAGGAAATTACTGACTCAGAAACATAAATAAGATTATAGGGGAGCGTTCCCCAAACTCACTCTTCATCATCCTCTTGATTAAGGGCAGGGAAGTTCCTGGAAGCCAGAAGAGCTCTTCAAAGCCCACAGAAAGCTTTTCTTGCAGGCAGCAAGCCTCATTCGTACAGCTTCACCCCAAAGCACAGGAAGCTGGAGGGCTGCCGGGCACCTCGGTGTGTGCCCTGCTCTGTGTGTGCCCTCCAGGCACTGGGACACACTCTCCCAAGAAGCAGGCTCCTGAGATGGGTCCTGGCAGCCCAAGAAGAGTTACAGTGGGTACAGCATGTGCAGCAGGCACATTCCTTGCATACACACCTGTGAGAGGGCACACAGTGCTTTCACAGACTTAAAAGCAAAGGCTCGGGGCTTCTCAAGCGCCACAGGGTTCCCTGTAGAGCTGCTCAAAAAGTGCCATTCCTTTCTAAGAGGGAAGATTCAGCCTCCCTACAACCACAGCATCCCCTGAGCTGCCAGGCCACAGAACACGCAGGGCAGCAGCAGGCTGCCCGTGCCAATCCATCCCAGGCCACATTCAGCTGAACACCCTCTGCAACTGCCAGCTGGAGAACGGCACAGGACATTCAGAGTCCTGCTGTCTCAGGCTGGAGACCCACTGGCAGCAGCACACTGCTTGCTGGGCTAGCCCACATTGCCCCAGCAGTCAAAGCCAAACCCTGCTATTGACATGCTTCCTTCCAGGAGAGGTCTGAGCAGAAAACCACTGCTACTGCAGGAGGCTGCTTCCAGGATTTCTTCCTCACACTAAGCAGCTCTGATCCCCAGTAAGCACTGAGGGGATTAGCCAATGTGCTAGGGATGGAGCAGCTTTTCCTGCCTGCCAGTGGCAAAAATAAAAGTTTATGCCCTGCTAGACATCAGGCACTTGAACCGTGGACACCATTCACAACACAGAGGACTCACAAGCCCAGGTCAGGCTGCACAGCCAGTCAGGGATGGGCACTGTGTGCCCTGCTCCAGTGGGAGCACAGCTGGCATGCAGGCAAGGCTGAGGCTCTGATGGACCTCTGCTCATAGTCCCAGCACACCACCAATCCCTAAAGCAGCAGCATCCCTCTGCTGAGGCAGCAAGCAGATCTCTGCCCCATGGGCAGGTTCCCCAGCTGCTGGCTAGTTCTGGGAAATACCAAACCCAGCCCACATATCCTCACCACAACTTTTACAAAATCAAGCATTCTGGGACTGGAACAAGGCTTTCAGACACTGAACAGCTTTTATGCTGCTCACTGTCTCTGATCAAACATACCAAGGGTTCAACTAAAAGCTTCTTGGAAGAGCCGTCACCAGCAAGCTGTACAGGGAGCAGACCTGCAGAGACTCAGGCACCTGGAGCACAGGGAGCTCCTTATCTCCTTTACAACTCCACAACGACAGCCTGGAGGTCTGTGCGTCTCCCTTCCCAGCACTGTGTACACACATCCAGGAGTAAACAGGAGCAAGGTGAAAGTCAGCTTTCCTAGACAAAAGCATGTGGAGCCATGCCAGCCTGAGAGGTTGCAAACCGAGTGAGTGCTGAGGTACAGACCTGTTAACTCTTTACAGCCTTCAGGGACAGATAAACCTAAGGTTCTCGTGTTGTTTTTTTTCTGGGCAGAAGAGGCCAACAATATGAATCACTTTGTTTTATCTTAATGGCCAGGGATGGCAAACAGCACCTCAGACTACCTCATAAATCCGTGATGTGAGCCCCAGGTGCACATAGGTATGTGCTGGAGCCAGGACTGGGTCTCTAGTCAAGCAGATCTATGGGAAATTCCTGTGTTGAGGGGAGACAGACACAGAAAATCAACATAGGGTACAGGCGCACTCTACCAGCAGTCTCTAGGCAGCGCTTTTCCCCATCCTTTTCCCATAAGGCATTTAATAGACACAGAGCATGACATGCTAATGTTGGCAGGGCTCTCCTGAGAACCTTTTTGGGCATTTTTCAGAGTCAAGCAGGGGATAGCTGGAACTGTGTGACAAAACATCTTTCCCAGACCCATGCTGCCATGAGCAAATGCCACCTGACAACCCCACAACACACCCAACTCACCTGAAGAAAGCAGAGCTACTGGGCAAGGCAGGCAACTGCCCACAGACAGCACAGAAGCAAGCCCAGAAAGGTTTGGAAGCTCGCAGGAGATCTGAGGAACCCCACAGCACTGGGAAGGACTGAGTGCACCCAGAGCTGTCCTCCTCAGCACACAGGAAACAGGCAAGGACAGCTATCTTCCCATTTTAACTTAAAATGGAAGTCAGAGGGAGCTTTTGCCAGATGGCTAAGGCAAGAGCAGACCAAGGCAGCCAACATTTGACTTGGTATGCACAGGAAAGCCTACTTAGCAAGCTCCCCACCCCTGCAGAGACCAGGAGGGCTCAACCCCATTGCAGGGAAAGGATTCTGCTTAGTAGTACAGGCAAAGAGCAGCACCTTGCTCACCAAGGCAGAGCAAGAGGAACACGTAGGCTGACAAATCATCACTTGTTTAATGTCATTAGGAGGAGCCTCCCCAGCCTCTGTCCAAGCAGGTAGGTAACTGGCGACCCAAGCCCAGCAGACCTCGTGCTACACATGGCCAGAAGAGCAGCACGTGCCCAGCACTCACACACAGCCTGGCCCACGTCCCCCTGCCTGCACATCCCCTATGATTCTTTAAGCCATGTTGCAGCAAGCAGCTCTCCCAGGGCTCACGCAGCAGCCAAGCCGTAATCCCTGTGCCAATGACTCCCTAATCCTGGCTTCTGCAGTGTGACCTGCTCTATGGAGTGATCCTTTCCCTGCAATGGGGTTGAGCCATCCTGGTCTCTGCAGGGGTGGGGAGCTTGCTAAGTAGGCTTTCCTGCACATACCAAGTCAAATGTCGGCTGCCTTGGTCTGCTCACACACAGCTGCTCTCTCCTCAGACCATAATGCAGCACCAAACAGGAGGACGGAGATTACAAAGGAATGAATTCCTGTTTAACTGCTCTTGCCTGATTATCAGCCAAGAGCAAAGCCATAAAGATGGTGCCCTTCACCAGCCAGGCACATGCTGGGAACGGTTCAGTGGCAAAATAATTGCAGGAAAGACTCAGTGCCCAGCTCCAGGGTCCACAGAGCCAGGACAGCAGGGTGGGCAGGAGGCAGCTGCTCCCCTCCAGCCAGAGTCTACAGAGCTCAGCAGGGCTGCAGATGGCTGCGTGTCAATCACTTGCCCTGAAGCAAATAAAGATAAGGTTCAGAGGAAAACTCAACAGGGGAAAGCGGGTGCTCATGTGACTTGGGGAGGAAAACAACTGCAATGGGGCCGTGCTGAGCCCAAGAGGTTCTCCAGGTCAGGGACAGGAATTCAAATCCAGTTCAATGGGGTTTCTATGCTGTGGCAAATCTAATTGTAAGTAGTTTGTATACTTCAGTGCTGATGTCTCAGTTCAGGAGAAATCTACCCAAGGCTAAAAAGGGGATTCAGTTTTAGGACTCTCAACTCACTCTGTGTCACCTATTCTAACACATGAAGCTCCTCTGGGATCCCCGCCCAGGGGGGGTAGAAGAATCAAAAGGGATGTAAAGGCTCCAGCACACCAGTTTCTCCATCTAGGACTGCTTCTCAAACTTGGGATACTTCGTGTATCACGTTTCCCCCTCTCCCAGGGAGAGGCCTGCCCTCACTGCCCTTCCCTAGAATACAACACCCACTATTTCCCAACACACGTGCAAGCAGAATTTCCACTCAGCAAGAATCGTGTGACGTGCATTCTCAGGCTCTCCACACTCCCTCATGCCAGCAGACTAAGCTGGGCAGACACAGACTTCAAAGGCTCAGGAGCACAGAGCCTTTCCCAGGCGGCTATCAGCTTGTTTGTGCAGCCAAGATTCCCAGCGCTGTGCCCTACAAATTCCTTCCCCCTACCACCCACTTTAATCTAATCAGAAGTAGGAGCCCAAAGATCTCAGCTGAGCCCAGGTTGGGCTATTTTTGGTTGTGCTGTAGGTAAAGCTGCCAGCCAAACAGCACGCAGCAGAGGAAGTTATCAGTCTGAAAGCACTCAGGATGAAAGAGTGGGACCACTCTGCTATCAGGCTATGCCTATGTGCAAGCATTTGTATGAACACAAAACATCAACAGCAGGGATTTTCTCTTCTTAGCGACTATGGTAAGGATTGGAGTTTCGATGCACGGAGATTTTTTTGCTGTGTTGTTTTGCTTCTTTAACTGGAGCCATCACTGGCTGCACAGAGGTGGCCCTGGCTTGGGGCCAGCATGCAGCCAGCAGTGCTGCTGTAGACCATGCAGCTCATCCTACAGCACTACACAGCCCCACCTGCTCCCAGCAGCGCTCCCTTCTCTGGGCCCTGTTTCCTGCCCTCTGCCAGCAGAGGAGGGCTGCCAGTAGCTTCCCAGCTCCCTCACCACTTCTCTGCACACTCATGGTCCCTCTGCTCCTGACTGTGACAAAGTTATTGCTTTGCTCCTTCCTTCCTCAGCTCTGTGAAGCCTGCACCCAACCAGACTAACAAGTCATTTAGTAACCAACGCACGGTACCAGCTCCTCATACTCAGCCTCAGGAAATCTGGAATTAGGGCCAAGAACAGCCCGCACATAAACAGCCTCCTGCAAGAGCCTGGCTCCAGAGTCTGCTCTGCACTGTGGACTTGTAATAAATATTTATCTCACTGGGAACAGAGTCTTCAGAGCCCAAGCTCCTGACATCAGTACTAGCTCCACATATTTCCATTTGAGGTAGGAGGTCAGTAGAAAGTTCTCAGCTGTTGGAGGAGGAATACAGCCCCCAGAAGCAGTTCTGCAACTCTCCTTGCACCACACTGGCCAGGATCCATCTCCCCACCCACAGGAGCCCTGCTGCTCCCAGCTCAGCATCCCACCTCCCCATTGCCCTCAAGAGCAAAACCAGACCCGGGACACATCAAGATCCCCAACCACTGTGCAATTCAGCTTGTTTTGCTGCATGTCCAAGGCAGGCACTTTCCCAGTGCAGTCATTAATGCACACCAACAGCTCTTTTTATTGCTACAGTTTGACTGTAACTGCAGCCAAAGGGCAGGAGGCAGGGTCAGCCTCCCAGCAAGGTAAACAGGGCAGGGCCACAGCACTTTGTCTTTGGGGTTTTACAGCAGACAGGCAGCACAGTTCTGCTTACACTGCGAAGGAAACGTCTTCCTCTCAGCAGCCAAAACTGGGCAACATCAGAAGGCAGAAATCCTTCCCAAGACTGAATTTGTTTGACCAACAGAACACAATTTGTTTAAGCAAGAAACCTGGGTTTTGCTACATGACACAGGCTGCTTGGGTAACACACTACGTGCCTAGCTGTCTCCTTCCCACCCCAAGGAGTGTCTCGCTGACATTTTAATTAACAGCTTTGATTTTTCAGTTATCCCAATGATTTGTCTAACAAGAACCATTCAGTGTTTTGTAAGCAGAATCTCAGCCTCGAAAGACTCACGGATACAACCGACACGAGCACGTATTTCTAGCAAAAACAAGGCTTTTACAATAAGGGTATTTCTGAAGTCAGACAGCCTTTGGAAATCAAGAGTAATGTAGCTATGTCTTATGTGCCTCCCCCTCCTACGCTGACATTTTCTCTAGATTCGGAATTCAGTACTCAGCCTCCTCTTTACGACTTCCCACTCCTCTGCCTTGCTACAAACACTTTCGGTCACTTCAGATATCACCGCCCTCCTCTCCCCATCCAGCTGTACCTGTCTGAAAAGGCAGCATCCAAGGAGCTGCCAGAGCAAGTTAGTGGCTGCTTGAGACAACACTGATTTCTCAGAAGCCTTCGCCAACACTAACTCAGCTTGTGGCAGCAGTAATGTGGCAGAGAGCAACAAACTGAGACAGATGAGACAGGAGGCAGCAGTCAGACAGCACAGCCTGGCTGCTCAGCAGCACCAGCTCTGTATTTACCCCTCTCCTTCCCCCATAAGGGACCCAGCACTGTGCCCCAGTGCCAAGCAAGTCTGAGTCACTGCACTGGGACCAGGGCAGAGCCGTTACTCACACAGTGACAGCAGTCTCAGGGAGCTGAGTGCCAGAAACCCTGAGTCACACGCTGCTGCTGCGGGGCTGACGGCACACAGCAGAGCTGGACCAAGGTACCAGCACTTACCGGACATCTGAGTGTACGATTAGAAAAAAAACAAAAATAGAAATCCAAACTAATCCAGA
Organism: Tetrao urogallus; assembly: GCF_951394365.1. Taxonomy (NCBI): domain Eukaryota; kingdom Metazoa; phylum Chordata; class Aves; order Galliformes; family Phasianidae; genus Tetrao; species Tetrao urogallus. The sequence continues at coordinate 5,974,954 of NC_136829.1, forward strand.
AATGCAGCCCTAACAGATCATCACCATGGGATCCTTCACAGCCCCTCCGTGCAGTAGCTCATTACACACCAACTCCTTCCAGGCTGCTGTGTCTATTCAGAGCCACCAAGCCCAGTCTCATCACAACAGCCTCATTCTAGTGCAGATCATTTGAATCCTTAATCTGAAGTGTTTGCATTCCACACCGTCTCAACAAACAGCCACACACACTCCACAACAGCAGCCCAGAGGTCAGACGTGCTGGATCTGTCCAGTTTTAGTGCTTCAGCTGCATTAGCTCCACATCTGAGGCTACAGAAGCAGCAGGACCCCTCTGTCATCATAGGGCATTGAGGAACAAGCTGTACTGAGCTGTGGCGAGAATCCAGATGCAAGGATTTAAGAGCAATCTGGAGAGGATAAACCTTAACTTGAGAGCAAAGAAGTGCTTCAAAGGATGGATGCTCCATTTTTATCTAGCCAAAGTAATAGCTGGGGAGTCCTGAGCCATCAGCCAGCCAGCACACTTCCAGAGCATTTCCCAGCAGTGGGACTCAGAAGGGAAGAATTCTGCTGAAGTCTGCACTCTGAGCAGCCTCCAGCCTCATGGAAGTGGGACAAGCGCATCAGGAAAGTGATGGGCCACTCCAAGCACACCAGGGCAGGGTGAGAACAGGGAATAGTCTCCTGACCCCAAACATTCAGGCATAGAAAGCAACAGCAAAGCCTCAGAAAACAGGGAAGAGGTGAAGATGCATAGGAAAAAACATTTCCACAACTGTTGGACTGGATACAGACCTCAGCAGGACCTTGAAATGCCAAGGTCTTGGGAGACAGCAGCAGGAGGGGCAGGAAAACAAGCAGTCACATTGTCCAGCTGCCTTAACTTCTGAGAGCCAACAAGCCTCAAAGTTCAGCCCCCAGTCTTCATCCCACCAGCCATTCCCAACAAGGTACAAGGCACTGGAGAGCATACCATCTTCCACACCTTCCCAGCATTCATCATGACAATCAGCTCTAGGCTTGGCCACCAAAAGCCATAGGCTCCTTCCCTTCAGGAGCAAGGGGCATCGCCTCCCAATTCCAACCCTACCACTGCATTTTAGGTAGGCCAAGGCAAAAGCCAGGATTTGTTGTAGATGTTCAGCTGCCCCACAGGCTTGCCAAGTCATTAAGTAAAATAAAGTAAAACACACAGATAGCTGTGTCTTGATTTGATTGGGAGGGACAGATGAGAAACTGGGCAAAGAGCAGAAAGAACAGGCCTGGGGGATCAATGGCAGCAGGACAAGCCAAACCGGTTTTAACATTAATAATGCTGTACTACTTTCCAAACATGGCTATCATCAACAAGACACCGGCTTTGCCAATCAGAAGTCCTCCAAGCATGATTGCCTTGAACCAGAAATGGAGCCCACAGCCAGCACGAGGCCTCCCCCTCTCCCTGCACCCTCCTCAGCCAGCAGCTTTCGGGATGGATTTCTGCTCGGCTGCACTGCTGGGGATGCACGAACACAATGCAGCACTGCGTGGAAACTTTCTGCTTTCTTTGAGGCAGCAAAGCAGGATGGCTGCAGCTTGCAGACCATTCGCACTGCTGAGCTCACAGCAGAAGCAGTCTTCTTCAGTAGCATTAACAACAGGAGCAGCTCAAGCCTGCAGCAAAGACACTACTGCTGGGAATACTCATGTCTCTCCCCATGCTGCCAGGGGCCAGCTAGATGCCAGAAGCTCAGGCAGAGTATGCAATGCTGCCCTGCTCCTCCTTAGCTCCACTCATCCCATACACTAGCTGCACTGCTGGCTTCCCACCCTTCTCCCCAAAGCCCCTCGGACACCCAGCACAGCCCTCCCTACAGCCTTTATTCCCTGGAGCACTTGCTCAGGGAGGGCTGAGGAGCACAGATCCAGCTGGAAAGCCCCCACCCTCAACAGGGAACAAGGTGATGTCCTCACACCAAGCTGCAGTAAGGCAGCCACCCACCACCCCGGCACCAACGTCACACTCAGGCACTTTGCTCACAGTCCCCACCCTTTTACACATCCAGGATTGCTTCACACCGACAAATCCCATCCATGCCAACAACCCGTGCGAGGGGAAAGGAGCCAAAGCATTTCTGTTTGCACAGGCTCAGGGAAACGTTCAGGCACCAAATCACTCTCAGAAGCCATACTCTTACGTAAGCACAAGAAATACAATCCCTGTCTTGTGAAGAAACAGCTACCTGCCTTCACCCTGCCGCACGCTGTGCAGCCCTGCACGTTTTGGCAAGGCCATAAAAACGAAGAGGAGGAGCAGCAGCAGCGCTCTCACAAACTTTGTCATCCTGTCTCCTCCCTGGCAGCCTGAAACCTAAACTTGTTTGTTTGCACAGGACTCTGGAGTAGGTCAGTATTACTGCTGGAGCGCACAGCCTGCCTGACGCAGCCAAGACGACACTGACAAACATTCCATATGGCTCTGCAAAAGGACCTACAGAATCCATCTGCTCAAAATTTGTTGTCTTTGCAGAAATTCGATGCTCACAGTCCACTCCATTCTCCAGAGACATCAAGTTGCATTTCATACCAAACATGGTCAATGCAGCTTCCAGATGCTGTCTGCCCCAGAAGTTTGCCCTACTGGTTTGGGCCAGCTCTTGAAGGCACAATTCACGTGCTTAATAGCAGGGATAAAAGCACCAGATTAGAGCAAAGTGGATTGGAGTTGGTTGGCCTTAGCAGAGAGCAGCTGACAATCGCTGCTGACGTCCTGTGATGTTCCCTCTTCACAACCAGCAGCCCCCTAGCCTGCCATTACTGGAAAACAGTGCCCAGTGCTTATCTGCACACCCAGATCCTCACAGAGCAGAGCGACGTGGATAATCAAACCTAGTTTTGAGATCCTTACATCTCCTGCAATAATTATATTAACACCAGCAACTCCTTCAAATGGACACAGAGATCCTGTGCTATCGGGAAGAGAGGCACAAATACAAACAGGGAAGGCAGACCCCCAAGACCTCTGCTTCACAGGAAGACCACATGTACCAGCTTAAAGCATTATAACTTCTTTATTTTACTTTCTTACGTTATGCTTAAAGGAGTCTTAAATTATTCATCCATTCCCTTAGAAAAGCAAGGTTGGTACAAGAGCCACGAGGACAGCAGGAAGCAACACAGGCACGTCCCAGTACGACAGGAACACGCACCCAGATGCGGCAACGCACTGCTCACCAAAGCTATCATAAAGCGGCAATAAAAGAGGGATTGAAGGCCAATAAGTCCATAAGCAGCAGTTGGAGATCAAAGCCGGAACGGAGAGCGGTTCGTTTCTACGACGCACCCGCACACCCCGCGCTCACTCCGCCGGAGCCGATAGGAGAAGGCAGAAGTGGCAAGTAGGGAGGAGGAGGAGCGGCACACAGCCACGGGGCTGCGGGGTAAGCGGCACTCACCGACTCGGCGGCGGCAGCGGCCAGCAGGAGGCCGAGCAAGAAGGGCAGGAAGGCGGCGCGGAGCAGCGGCATGGCGCGGCGGTGCGGGGCGCTGACTCGGAACGGAACCCTACTGTCAACGCAGACGGCGGCGGATCTGCCCGCTCCCCTCCGCAGCGCCGTTTATAACCGCGGTGCTGCCCGAGGAGGCGGAGCGAACAACACCGCATCGCCCCGCCCCGCCCCGCCGGGAATGCCCGCAGACCGCGGCGAAAGAGGAGGGGGGGAAGCGAAGCGTCGTGTGCTGCGTGTCCCATCCCGGCTGGAACAGACAGCGGCTGATGGGGAGAGAAGGAGGGAAGAGGACGGGGGTGTGTGCGGAGAAAAGAGAAAAGAGGAGAGGGAGGAGAGGAGGGGAGGGGAGGGGAGGGGAGGGGAGGGGAGGGGGGCTAGGAGAGGTGGGAGAAACGGAAAGAGGGAAAGCGAATGCGCCGGTTTGGTTTTCGCAGCATTCCAAAAGCGAGAGTGTTGTGCTCGCAGGTAGCGGAGGGGTTTTCTGTCCGCCTCCCGCTGCGTCGTCGCCGCGGTTGTGAAGCGGTGCGCTGCGTCACGCAGTTCTGCTTGGAGGTGGAAAATGAAACCGCTCCGTCTCTTTTCTGTGCAAGAGGGAAGCGTCAAAAAAAAAAAACAACCACGCGGTCAATAAAAAACAACACCCATCTCCAGCACGGTTTAACTATCTCAGATGGTTTGTGTGTGTGTTTTCTTTTTCCTTCTTTGCCATTTATTACTTTGCTCCACGCTGAGTTTGCTTGTGTCTGTTGGCAGCATCCACTTCTGCCCTTGCACAGCCCGGGGTTCACCTGAACAACCACACGGGATGCCCCTTGTCCCCGTGCCTCGCTCACTCAATCGCATTGCACTGCATTTGAGCTTTACCTTACTGAGAATAACATACATTCTGACTGGGGAATCAACACCCAGCTGACAGAGCAATGTGTGCCATCATCCCATCAGCCTGTTGTGGATGCAAACTGCTAGATTTGGTTCTCAGCTCACTCCAACACTACCAAGCTAACCCATGAGACCATGTAGCTGCCCCCCGTCCCACATTTACATGCTAACAAGCCCACAAACAAAGCAGTCTCACAGGTGAAGCAGCCTTTCCAACTTGCCTATTTCTCTGGGGAGAAATAGGTACAAAGGGTGCAAGCGGAGGCCAAGAGGTCTCATCAGTTTGTGTTAGCACTGTGCCTGCAGCTGGGGCTTTGCTGGCAGGAGACTCTCCTCATCGCTTCATCAGCAGTTGGCATCATATGAACTGACAAGGAGTGCTGCTCTGAGCTTGATTAAATAAAATCTGAAGAGAGCACTCCTCTAGGTAAGGGTAGGAAGCGGGCTGGAGGTGATGGTGGAGTTTTCTTGAGTACCAGCCCCTCTGTGCCCAGCAATTTCTCACTAAACCTCTTGTTCTCCTCAGCCCCCGGTGCCACCAAGGCTATGAGGAAGGGCTGCTTGCCACGAGCTGGATTGCTGCCCTTCTTCGTCACACATGGGAGCTCATGGAAGAGCAGGCAGGGGGCCTGGCTGCAGTCAGCCTCCAGTTCTGGGCGCCTGCACAGCCAGGTAGCAGGAGGTGGAGGGGAACAGGAGCATGCTGCATGGGTTGATATGCATGACAACATCTGCTAGACAGGAGACAGCCTCAGCAGCACAGTGCGGACAGAAGCAGTGCAACTCTCCCTAAACCTCTGTGTGACTCCTACACTTGTGTGCATGTGGCCACGGCCCTGCTAACCCCTCTTTCCAGGTAAGGCAGTAACCACAAAGGTGCTTTCAAAACCAGTTCTCTGTGTTGTGGCTACAAACGCTGCTGACTTTTCTGTTAATTTCCTCTAGATACAAGCACCACAGACCCTACTCTTCCTGGTTATTACATATCTTGACACTGCTACAAAATCTCTCTGTGTGGCACGAAACATCATTTTCCCTCCAAAGGAAATTCTGATCACGTTGATCTCTGCTTCAACAGAATGGGCTGGGCAGTGTCCATCGCAGCCACACCTGGGTGCATAATCCTGCAAACAAAGCGACAGGAATCTTGGGCTTCTGGAAACAGAAGGGAAAATTAAACTCAATTAGAATGGACTTTCCAGCCTTGATACAAATTTACATAACTCTACCAATGACATTTTCACAGTGTGTCTTATCGATGCACCCTTCTACCACACGCACACAAAGTTTCTGCCGCAGTGTCTCAAAAGCAATCATCAGAGAGGAAATGCAGCCACTGAAATCATAATGTGGTTCTTTAAAACCATGACATATCACACTCGGCTTCATTTCGCCCTTCAAATGTCTCCTCTGAAAACAATGACATTCTCCTCTCTGAACAACACGGAAAAATTGTGGGTATGAGACATTCAGGGAGAGTGACAGGACAAATGGACCCAGACAGAAAAACACACAGCTGAGATGCACTTTCTTGAAACCTCACTGAAAGTGAGGGAAGCAGAAGGAGAAGAAAGAAAAAACACACACTGAGCCTCACATTTCTGGGCAGCGAATGTTCACAGTCAAGGTGTATCAGTTCCCTTTTACAATCAAAATTACAGTTGGCAGAGAAATAACATAGGCTGGCCACGATTGTTCCTAACCCACTTTTCCATCCCCAGCTCTACCCTGAAAATAAAAACACCTGCCGAGTCCCAGCATGTGATACAAACACACGGGATGTAGCACGCAGTGTCCAGCTATAATTCATTTGGAGGGTGAGGGAAATCATAGATTTATACAAGTAAAGATATGTCTGATCCTGAGAAGGCCAGATGCTGAGCCTTCTTCGATAATGCTAGATCACAAATTCTACTGCATTTCCTCACAAAAGAGATTTTTTAGCCAAGCTCAGCACACTTCCTACAGGTGGATTTTAAAATGGGCTTAGCACTGGATTCTCTCGCACTGAGAAAAATTAGGGAGAGTTTTTAAACACTCCTACCTGCCTGGGAAAGGACAGGTGAGCGGAGATCAGTTCAGATGCCCTTTGTACTTCAGTTGGTAAAAGACGTATGGCCTAAACAAATAGCTTCCTGTTCTAGGAAATGATTCCTGAGTAGGAAGAATGCCATACCCTATACACCCATTCCTCGTGGAAAGAATCACCGGATAAATAAGATATTCTTGTTCCATACTGCTGATAAAGAAGTTACATGTGATCTGGGCACTTTCTGTAGGCGCGTGCTGTGTCCTGGGCATGTTGCCATTTCTTCTTTCACCTGTGGGTGACATGCAGGTGTCACACACAAAGCTGTCTGCTCTTTAGAAAAGGACATTTAATCAGAAGCCAGGCAAGAAACATGTACAGCAGTGATCTCTGTGTTTCAACATCCTTTTCTCTTCTAACACATCTTCCCTCAGCAGCTGCCTCCAACTTCCATTTCAACCATGAAGAAGAAAAGGGAAATAGAAAATGCACTTGTTTTCCCTCAAACAATTCCCTTTCAGGTCCATTTTAACCCTCCCCACTGAGAGGGATGTGAGGCAAAGCTCCCCTTGGAGAGAATGTCCTCTGCTTCAGGAGGAGGACACGGTCCTCTGGCCAGGAGGACGAGCTGGGCACAGGGAGTGCAGTCAGACAAACACAGCCATGCAGCGTGCTATTGCCAAGCCAGCCAGGAAATGCCTTCACGTTCATGAGATGGTGCAGCTGGGGTGCAGCTGAGCCCCAGGACTGAGCACAAACCTTTGTGCCACGGCGCTTCACTGCCTCTGTTACGTTCCCTGTCCCAGAGGCAGTCTGTACCCATGTCTGACATCACGGCTACTTTCAGCTATGGGGCAGCGACCAAGCAGGGAGGAGACTCGAATTTTGGAGGGAATTCAGGTCAGTACCTCCTGAAACATCATCTACTACCTTGTGATTGTAGGGAAGACTGCGTAAAGCAGAAATTCTGTTGCTGATGACTGTGGTGTGGAAAGATACCCAGAAATTATATCATCAGCCCTGCCAGGAGCTCTGTGACATGAGCTTGGGGTTTTGGTTAGCGATGACTAAACAACTCTCATTTTTGCTGGCCGAGGAAATTTAGTCCTACAGAGCTTCAAAAAGAAATAAGGAAGTGGAAATTAGCAGAAAGTGATGGCTTGCACGTCTCAGAGAGGCAAGCACGGCAGATTTCAGGAAAGGAAACCAATTTCTACTAAGAGTTAACAGAGGAAGTGCCGATCTCACAATTCATGCTCAGCAAGAGGTCTGGGATTTTCCCATGCTCACTTCTGCACTCATGGAGCTGGTAAGCCATGGCACAGCCCGCTTCTCCACAGGCCCGAAGCCAAAGCTCGGCGGGCACAGCCCACAGCTTTGCGCAATCCTGTCGGGAGCATCAGGTCTGGGAACAGGGAGGGAGCCGAGCCCAGCACACATCAGCACGGTGACACCCGCAGCACGAGGGAGGAGAACCTCGCAGCAAGGCAGCGCGCGGAACTTCCGTACTGGGAAACGGAACAAAACGTCACGAGAGAAGAGCGGAGATTCGCGTCCGAGTTCCCAGAGCCAGAAATGTTCCACACCCACAGGGCCGTGGGCTCTTCTCCACCTCACGCAGGGCTGCGGGCACCGCTGGGCCGCGCTGCCCGCGCCGGCGGAGCTCAGCCTGGAGCCGGAAGGCGTTGAGGACCGGAGGGGCTCGCAGCGCGGGCACCGCACAGCGCGGGGTCCTCCGGCCCGCGAGGGGGCGCCGTGTCGCGCCGCCGCCGCCCATCGAGGCCGCTTCCGTCGCGCCGGGCGGGCGGGCGGGCGATGGCGGCGCAGTTCCGCAGCTACGTGTGGGACCCGGCGCTGATCGTGGCGCAGATGGTGCTGCTGCAGGCCGCCTACTACAGCTCGCTCGGGCTCTGGCTCGCTCTCCTCGGCGCCTTCGGCAGCACCGGGCCTTCCCTCCATCAGATCTTCAGCGATGAGGTACGGGTGCGGGCGGTGGGCCCTGCGGGGCTCCAGGCCGTGTCCGTGTGTCCGTGTGTCCGTGTGTCCGTCTGCGCTTCCCGCCGCGCGGCAGCCCTGAGGCAGGCCGGCCCGTGCTCTGTGCCGGTGTCCCGGCTGGCAGCTGGCTGTATGGGAAGAGCCCTGTTTGAAGGCAGCCCCTCCGCTCCCCGCTCTTTGCAGGGCAGTCGGACTGAATAGCTTGTAGAGGGCCCTTCCAGCTCGCACGGTTCTGTGAGCCCGCCCTGGGCACGTCCCCTTCACCTTGCGGTCTGTCAGTGTGGATCCAGCAGCTCTTTCTGTGCAGGGGTCCCGGGCAGAGACACAGACCCGCCAGAAGGACTGCTGTAACGGCTGGGGCTCCTTGTACTGACTGTAACCAACGCAGGGAGTTGGTGTGGCCGGGCTGTGGGCTGTCATTTGTGCTGTGATTTCTTACTAATAATGCTATGTAGATTCTAGGCTTCTCGACTCCGCCTGGGAGGCTCTCCATGATGGCTTTTGTCCTCAATGCACTCACCTGGTAAGTCAGCAACTGGCTGGAGCACACACAGCACTTCTAACGGTTCTGGTGTCTTGAGCTTGTTCTTTCATAACGTTGAACTTAAAGAGAATTCAGCATAGTTTACTGCCTCTCCCAAAACATCTCATGGAAGCCCAGTGCCTGGTGAGCATGTCTGCTGAGATCAGGTTATTCCCTGCTCTTGTCTGGAGAGGAGTGCAGGTGGGAACTGCTGACTCCAAAGGTGACTTTCTAGATACTGGATAAGACATTTGACTTCACCGTCTCAGTGAGAGATTAAAGTTAGAATTAACGAGTCTCAGCAAACTGATCTATAAACAGTATTGTACCTTGCACCTGCCGCTGGGCAGAGATTACTGGGGGAGATCATACAGAGGGCAGTCAGGCTTTTTAAGCTGAAAGCTCATTTCCCTGCCATCACGTAATTAAAATGCTGTAAGCCACTTAAATCTTGCGGCAGCATCTGTAAGGTGAGAAACAACCTATCCCTAAAACGACTGAGAAGCTTTGAAACAACTGAATTAGCAGCACCAATAACTTGTTAGCTCTTGCTGTAACCCCTTTTCCGTAGGCATAGTGCAGTTTGCTTATTCATCTGTCTTTACTTTGCAGTGCTCTGGGCTTGCTGTACTTTATCCGGCGAGGAAAGCAGTGCTTGGATTTCACAGTCACAGTTCACTTCTTCCATCTGCTGGGCTGCTGGATTTATAACTCGCACTTTCCCTCGACTCTGACGTGGTGGCTGGTGCACATCGTGTGCACGGCACTGATGGCTGCAATTGGGGAGTACCTCTGCATGAGGATAGAACTTAGGGAAATCCCACTGAATTCTGCTCCCAAATCCAATGTGTAACTTGCTCTGGCAACAACATGCTGCACTGCGTCATTGTTTCCAGCACAAGTACATCTAATGCCTGAAAGTCATCACTGAAGAAGCACAGCAGGTCTGTTGAGACTTTTTTTTTTAAGGACTGCGTGAGTGTGAGCATCTCCTCTGTCATCATCAGATAACAGAGGAGGAGAAGATGTTTATTTTATTAACACTAAGCATTTAATGACCGTATGGCAAGCGTGCTCTTAAACTCTTCACTCTTGAGACCGTTAAAAGCCAGGTAGCAAAACTTCACCAGGAGGAGCATCTGGAATTTAGTAAATGTGAAAGGTCCCTGTATGGGTACCGCAATAGTCAGCTCGTTTTGCAGGAGCTGGCACTACGAGCAGTGGGGCTGGGAGCTGCTGCGTCTGGGCTGACACTTGTCTGTGCTTTGGTTGGAAAAAAAGTCAAGGAAGTGAATGAATGGGGTAAGAAAGAATATGGCTGTACTTACCTGAATCACCAGCTGAGACCCTAAAAGCCTTGTAACGTTAGATGGGGTTGTTTGCTCCTTCCACGTTTAATACATAGAGATGTCAGACAGCAGTTTGCTGAAGAAATCTTTTGTAACAATAAAAGTATTACGTTGCTGTGAACACGTGACGGTTCTCCTGGGAAGCTGAGCACTTCAAAAAATACCACGAATGTTTGTATCATGGCAACAGAGGAGGATACAGCCGGAGAAGAACATAATTCGTAGGCTGCCCCCTGTTCCTGCAGTAAATATCTTGTGCCTCTCCTCTGTAATCAGTGCATCTGTGAGTGCTGTCTAGGGAAATCAGAAAGCATAATGCTCACTTCAGGAGGAGTATCAGCAGCCCAGGGCTCCACACGCTCAGTCCTAGGCTGGAGCTGGCTCAGATAAGCCTGCAAAGGTTTCCGAGAGCTGTTCACGTTTACCTGGTTCTTACCTCTGACTTGGGGAGGGGCTGAGAGGGGGGAACAAAAAAAGAAAAACGACCCACAGCAGGTCTGATCTGGCCGAGGTGATGTTTATTTCAGGTGAGAAACCGCCGCTTGTTTCTGAGAGGTAGGATGTGCTTTCTTTTAGAGGCGCTTCCAGTAACCCCACGCACGGGGCGGTCACAAACACCGGCGTCGCTGCTGGGAGGTGAGGCCGAGCGGTTCCCTCGGGACGCGCAGCCCGCACAGGCAGACCTGCATCCTGCAGGGCGGCCACTGCGGGGCGTTTGGTTTGCAAGAACCTGAAAGGGGGCAAGGCGTGTTCTGAAGGAAGAATTTCTGCTGTGCACATCTGGCTGGGGTAGTTTTATTTTGTACGTTAATGTTTGTAAATGTTAATTTGTGCAAACTGCCTGCTAATTTGGCTTGTTGAGAATTGATGGGATGATTTGAGTTGCAGATGAGAAATTCTTTGAAGTTGCTCTTTTGTGTTACTGGGGGAACCGTATTTCAAGTCCTACTTCCACGTTCTGTGAGTTTGGGCAGATTGATATCAAAGTGTTTTAAATACCTGGCAAGTTTGCTGCAGAGAAGGAAGTGTTGCAGGTTACATGTGCTTAGGCACAGCTTCTGGTGGTCTGAGATTTCACCAAGACCTCTTCCTGACCAAAACCCCTTAAAGCTCAATTTTAGTGCTATCATATGGATAGCAGCAGTCTTTCAGATGAAAAAGTTAACACAAGTTCAGCTGTCGTTTGTTACTGCTTCCCCTCTAACTCTGCTGTGCGTTCAGCAAGGCTTTTCATCGCTGCTCCAGGCTTTTTGGTTTCTCATATTTGAGGATCCTTGCTTTCCTTCCAGTCACGTTCAGCCTCGCAGCAGCGCTCGGCCTTCCAGTAGGTGCCAGTATCTCCTTCTGAAAGGAGATGTGCATGCGTGGTTGGGATCCGGGCAGCAGAGGGCAGAAGGCGCGCAATGCCTCGGGGCTGCCAGAATCCAGCTCGGAATCGGTTGTATTTTAAGGCTCTTTCAGGGTCATTTTGTTCCCTCTCAGTACCAGCAGCAAACAGCAGGGGAGGACATCTCAGTTCCCTGGGAACAGGCAGAGGAAGGAAAGTCACAGTACCTCCATTCCTTAATGGAAAATGGACAGCTGACCCTGGGATTGTTGAGCTTGTATTAAAGAGATGCTATCTTTGTTCTCCTGGAAGAACAAGGATGAAAACTTCAGACCAAAGAATGCTTCCTTCCTTACTTTCTGAACGATAAGATAGGCTTTGAGTGCTTCAATGACCAGCCCTGCAGGAGGATGTGAAGTTTTGATGCAGCCTTGTGGCCGGAGATCCTTAGGCAGAGCAGGGCCATGAGAAGAGTCCTTGGTGCACCTGGATTTAAAGCGGAGGCGGTGGGACATCCAACACACTGCATTGCATTAGCACAAAGCATGCTATGGGAGTAGAAAGGCTTTTAAGTCTGCTCCCTTTGAGAATTAAATCCACATAGTGCTTTTTTTTTTTTTTTTTTTAAATGAAGAAAACTTACCGTAGTTGTCTGAGTTACAAGGGAAGTTTTGCTAAAAACTACACACAGATTGAGGAGGGAGCTTCTGAAATTCATCACTGTCGTATTGTGAGACCTAGTTTTCACTTGCATACATTCAGTTAGATCTTAGCAGCACCTTTGGCTTTAAGAATTTCTGCTGCTCCATACCTGAATGGTGGCAGATGGTCTTTGCTTCTTAATGAAACTTCTTTTTTTCATGTGTGCAATGGATTGAATTATTTGCTTCCAGGGAAGATTTTCCACAACACCTGCTCTTCTCAGAGACAGCAGTAGCATCAGCTAGCCATCTGCAACCAAGGTTTTGCAGATGATGACTTCTAGGAGATCTCTGCTCAGACTTTTACATCCCCCTTCCCCAAAGCCATCCAAACACTGAAAATGTTAAGAGAAGCTGCCAAATTCAAAGAGAAGCTAAGGAAGGGAAATGTTGAGAGCTGTGCTTTGTCTCCCTAGAGGTATAAAACCCCTATTCAAACAAAGATAGTATAGTGAGCTGGATACAAAGATTGCAGCCTCAGATGCCCACCTGCTCAGCTTTCCCCCCCCCCACGAACCATAAGCAGAAGAGGAAGCAAAAGAGGGAAGGGAGAACAGCATGGAATAGCATACGGTGTTGTTGGAGCAGAGCAGGCAGGAGAACCAAAGCAGCATTGTGGTTCAGAGCGGGCTCTGCAGTGCCCTGGCTCACCCTTTCTCCACTGCCTGTTGTCAGGCATTGTGCCAGAGATGCTGAGTACATGAATAACTCGTCTGCTGAAGGCCTGGGTTCAACCTTGCTCTGGAGTGCTGTCTGAACACCAGCTGCTCCTCCCCATCTCAATTCTTGGGATTTGCCTCCATTCATTCATTCCATCCTGCAGCTGCAGGAGCTGAATGGGTAAATGAGAGAGTAGTAAGAGGAAAAGCATGAGTGCCAGGAGAGGAACGCAAGCAGTCATTAAAAAACCCCAAACCACTATTCCTGTCCTAAAAACAAAGCAAGTGCCCTGACATGTGGCCAGTCTGAAAACAGCCAGAGTGATGTGTGACATATTTAGGTAAGGCAGACTGAAATACCCTGTTAGTTAAACACAGACATTTCAAATGTGATGAAAAACAGATGGTTCTCTTAATTAGAACATGAAATTCACAGCCACATCCAGCTGTTAAGCACTAATACAGAGCGTGATGAAAACCAGCTCCTTCCCCATTCAGGAGTGGCAGTACTCTGCGGGGCATGAACTGAAAGCAGGGGAAAGACCAAGCAAGACTCACTGTGCTTCCCCTGGGAGAACCACTGGCCCCAGGCCACACTGGGTCCCCGTGGCTCCTCCTCCCCTACACAGTAAGGCAGGGCAGGGCTTTTTTAGTATCCTTGCACACATAACTGCATTGTATTCCCAATAACAGTCTTTCTAGCATACCCAGAAATTGCATGCAAGCACCTCTCTAGGGCAAATACTTTCTGTGCTTGTAGCAAAGCTGCAAAACTAACAGTGCTCTGAGTGCTAGAAGAGGCTGCACTGCAAACAGGAGGCAGGACAAATAGCTTCAATCTCTGCAACAGAATTTAATACTGTAAAATTACACACAGTCACCCACAGAGCTGCTTACAAGTACTACTGGGAAAAACATCAAAGCAAAAGAGTTACTTTAGAAAGGTTTTGTCACGGTTGCTTAGCATCATCTCCCCCCCACCCAAAGATTTTCTTGCCTCTTCATTTCCTTAGAAAAGTGATCTACACATAACACAGGAATTACTTTGGAGTCCAGATGTGCGCCAGGAAAGAGGTCATGCACCTGTGGCTATTCTTTAGCGGGGTTTTCAGGGTGTCCTCCCAGAAAGCAAGCCAGTACCTCTGTGCTCTTTGCAGGACGTACACCATCCCCTGCACCTCACAAGTTTCCAGCACCCAAATCAAAAACCTGGAGAGCTGACACCGTGGAAACAGGCAGCTGGACAAACAGGCTTCCGTACAAGAGCCATGGAAAGGTCCAAAAAGAATCTGGTATTCGTGACTCACTTCCCATTTTCCCCCAAATCCCCTGCAGGCAGCCAGAGCTCTGCTTGTGCCCTGAGGCCAAAGGGGACAAATGTCCCAAGTTACAGAGAAATAGCGAAACCCACGAGATGCTGCTGAACTCTTCAGAGTCTCACAGACACGGGGCAGAGCTGAGAGCCTGCTGGTACTGCACACTGTGTTCCTCAAAGGTCTGGAAAAGCAAACCATCAGAAAGGAGCCTCGGCGTGCTGCCAGCACCTTTGCTGTGATGCTTACGGAGCTGGGGTCTGTAAGTTCAGCCAAGTGATGATGAGGGGGATGCTAAGAACTGACACATGGGGAATGCAGATACAGGCAAAGCTTTGGGCTGTGCTGGGATTGCAGAGGTCAAACAGGCTGCCTTGGAATTTGATCTTTCGGGACTCCTTCCTCAGCATCTCCCAGATGGCTGCTGCTTCCTTCTGGCACTCCCAGAGAGCAGTCAGGGCACAGACATGAAATTCATCCCAGTACCTGCAGCAGAGAACCATGCCATTAATTCCCTTACTGTATCACAGCATGAAGGAGCAGGCAGAGCCCAGTCAACCCTGCAAACATCTGCAGCCTCAATATTTTGAGCCCCAGGACCAGCACAGAGAGCAGCCCAACAGGAAACACCCACTCTATTAAAGCTTAAAGGTTCAGCATCCCAACAGGACTTCCACGTAGAGCACGATGGGTGCAGTCCTGCTGGCCTAGCACACTCCAGCACTAGCCCCGTGCTGTGTCTGCCCCTCAGCTCCTGCTTACCTTTGCTGAAGAAGCCAGCTGGCTCTGGAGAAGCTGCTTTTGAGCTGTTCCCAATAAGCTCTCTGCCCACAGCTGCAGAGCAATGTGGATGAGCTCCAGCTGCCCCCAGGTGAAGACACCAGGCATCAGGCAGAGCCGTGCCTCCCTGCCTTGCATGGGGAGGACAGGAGCAGGCATCTCTGTTTGGGTTTGGCATGTTGCTTTGTGGAGGAGGTTTATTTAGATTATTTCAGTTGCAGAGTATTTGGGACTAGCAGAGTATGTGACTCAGTGCCAGAAGCAAAGGCTGCTGTATAGTGCTGCACTGTGCTGGGGAGGGGATGATGACATCCTAGGAGATTGCTGTGTGAACAGCAGCACGACAGCATGTCCCAGCACAGCTGAGCTCACAGGTGAGGTCACTACTTTGTAGATGCAAACCCACAAAATAAACCAGCAGGAGCCTGAAAGTCTCAGTGAATGCCATGGCCCGTGCTCAGCCCTGGAGCCACAGCCCTGGTGACTCCTCCAGCTGGCACGGGCAGCACTGGCTGGCAGAGCTCCCCAGCACCTGCAAGCAAGACCTCAGAACGGTTCACCAGTGTGGTTTCTCTCAGAATGATAACCTGTCCCCAAGATAGATTAGGCTCTAAGCCATGCTTGCTGCTAACCTTCCCCAGGTCTCCCTTCAAAAAGAAAAGCAGTGGCTCTGCACCTTTGCTACCCAGGGCCCCCAGGCTCACATCCCAGCCCAGCAATAGAGCACAGACCCCAGCACCAGAACAGCACAGCCTGGTTTTGTTTAAGTGCCCAGTGCTGGGGTTGGCACCTTCCTCCAGACACGCAGACGAGAGAACTTCATTTAGTTTTCTTACCAAGCTTAAGTCAGAATGCCAGCTGTGATCCAGTTCATTAAACAGAGTCACCGTGGCAGAATAAATATCCTGAGACAATGAGAGCCTGCTGCCAGGCGAGGCGGGGGTTTAGCCTGACTCACCCCTTTGGGTAAAGGGTGGCACAAAGCAGCACCCAACCCACTTCTGCTTTTGGTCAGGGATGGCACACTGCAGTGTTTCGCCCCACTCAGCCCCCCCTGCTCAGCTGCTGGGCTGCGGTCACACAGCCCTTAGGGAACCAAGATGTCCACGCTGCTGGTGCAGTGCTCTCAGCTCCACTTCCACGCCCAAGTCATGTACCCAGAGAGAGGACCATGATTCTGGGAAGGCAGAGAAAGGATGGGGTTAAAGGCCAGTCATTCAGAAATAGTTTGTGGCAGGAAACTGGGCCGTCATTGTCTTTTTCCTCTGGCCACAGCAGGCTTGTCATGCACTGTCACCGCTTCACCAGGACTGGGACAAGCCAGTTCCTGCGCCCCTGCCCCACTGGGAAGACCCCTTCCTCCATTCCTTCTATTTTACGTCCCTGTTCAAAGCCCCCTCCTACACATTCACCCGCCCTGGAGCTGGAAGTTTCAGCAGAGAAGAATCAGCCCTCAGCATCCGGACACAGCACACACTGTGCTGCGTGCCCTGCTGTCCCCAATACCAAGAACCCACATGCTCAGAGACACAGTACTGAGAAATTCCCATTGCATCCCAGCATCCTGCCATGTGCTGGGAAGGCTGCACACCCTGAGCTGGCTTTTCTGTGCAGAAAGGGGAAGAAAGAGCAGGACATAGCCAGCTCCCGTCTGCTTGGTGCCTAGCAAGGAGGCAGGCAAATAAGCATGAAAGCAGAGGTTCGCACGGCTGTACTCACCCACAGACCCTGTGCAGCCCCTGCAGCTCCATGCTGTCCTCCTCCCCGTATGTGGCCATGCTCTCTCCCAGCTTCAGGACGCAGTCAGAGACCCTTCGGTACACGTTGGTGCAGGCGGTGCCCGATGCCAGCAGCATGGCCAGATACCCTGCCAGCACCAAGGGGTTGGTGTGAGCATGGGACCTCTGGGGGCAACACCCACCTCCTCCCTGGGGTGGCGCAGGCAGGGGACCCCAGCACCCAGATATCCCAGGCACAGGATGTTCCCCATGCCCACATCTCCTGAATCCAGACTGGACCTGGCTCTCATACTCAGGTCCCAACCCAGATCCCAGCCCCGGCCTTACCCAGCGCCACAGGTAACGCAGCCGTGCCCCACTGCCGCCCCATGCCACTACCCTCACTCCAGCCCTGGTACCCCATGGCCTGCAGGATCCCCGCCCACCTCCGTGAGGAGGGCAGCCAGCTCTGGCCGTAGCTAATTAGTGGATCTGGCCATGGTTAATTAACAAGGAGGCTGAACCATCGCTAACGAGTGCCCACAGGCAGACCAGTTCTCATTGCAGCCCTTTGCTAGCACTCATGGCTGCATGCAGCCTGCACCTCACATCTAAGCTCCCTGTGCCCATGGACACCATTACACCCCTTTGCCAGCGCTCACCCCCCTAGCCTGGGAAAATGCAGCTCAGCACATGGAGCTGCATGGGAAACTGTGGGATTTGGGGTCTCAAGGGTTAAGTGCACCGGGCATCCCACATACACCCCATCCTCTGCTAAGCTTCCTAGACTCATGCAACCCTGCTTCTTCCCACAGACCCTCAGCTGTGCAGCCCTGTCCCTTCCTAGGATTCTCAGCCTTGTGCAATCCTGTCCCTTTCCACGAATCCCTCTGTTGTGCAACTCCATGCTGTGCAGCCCCAGCACCATGCGATCCGAGTGCCATCTGCTGGACTGGCCCCGGTGTGCTGTGCACTGTGCACTGCTCTGTGCAGAGCCGAAAGCCACTGTCAAACCAGGCTGCAGCTCTCACATGTCACCCCAAATGTGCAGTAGGGCCTTCCAGCAGTGGAGACCTGGGCAGAGTGGGCATTGCTCTGGGTTCATGCTCTCTCCTTGTGCTCTTGCTCTTCATTTGGTGCTTTCTGTGCTTGTCCCAGTGTTGCTCTGAGAGCTGCCATTGCTGTGGGGCCGCAGCCACCCTCAGGCTGTGTGCTTTGAGCCTCCTGGGTAACCCAGTGCATGACGTTGAACAAAGCCTGAAGTGTGTGTGGCTTCAAAGCCTTCAACTTCAGCACCTCCAGCTATAAAACGTTCTTTGTTGATTCTGGCACCAGCAGCTCCCATTGCTGTAATATCCTTAAGGGGATTACACGGTACTGTGCATCTTTACAGCCTGATCCTGGCTTCCCTCCAATGAGTCATTCTCTGGTTACCCCAGCCCAGATGGGAGCAGGAGGTTTCTGGAACTTTGACAGCATCACTATGGGGGCTGGTGGTGTCTGAGCCCCATGGGCATGAGCACAGCGTGTCCTGGGGTGCCCGGAAGAGAGACCTCCTCCTCTCTGTACACATCTATCCCTGCACCTGGGGGGGGCTGCACCCCAGCATTCTCCATCCCCTGAATCCAAAGCAAGTAGAAACCCCTTACGAGCACAGTGGAGACTCAAACTAAAAGCAGTTCTGAGGCAGACAGCCAGTGTTGGTAAGCCATAGGCCACCCCCTTTATTCATAGCAGAAGGCTGAGTGCATCACCCCACAGGTCTCCTGGCAGCTCTTCTCCAACTCCTCAGGCAGCCCTGAAAGAGAAGCCAGCAGCTGATGAGCTGTGCTGGAGCTCAGGGGGGTGGCCCTGCTCAGTGAGGACAGTGCTCGTACCAATGGTGGTCACCGGGGGTAGTGGATGGTGAGCGTGCACTCCAGGCTCTCTCCGCAGGATCGGGTGCAGCAGGGCTTGGCCCAGCGCTGGGCTGAAGGCTGGCACAGCACTTTGGGGGCTGGCATGTGGAAGCGCTGGGGAAGGGTCCTCAGTAAGTCCCGCTCGGCTTCCACAGCTGCTGGTGGTGTGCTTGTCTCTGAGTCCATTGGTACATCCACGATGCTGCTGTTCGAGCTGGTCTCAGCGTTGTCCACAGCCTCCTCCAGCTCTCGCAGGTGGTGACATTCCCTAAGCCCAGGCCAAAAAGCATCCTGCATCTGTGCTGCCCAGAGGGGCTGTATGCCAGCACCGGGTGCGGGTGGTCATGGCTCAGTGCACCCAATGGGCTGCACCTGTCTGCACACCTCCATTAAAGCGGAACCCAGCACCCTCCCCGCACCACCCCAAACTGCCTCTAATTCACACCCCTGGGCTTTATCCTGCTGTAGTCCTTTCCCAGCAGAGCAGCAGGGCTGGGGCACGGACTCTGCACCCCCACCTACCTGGGGAGCAGTGATGTGATGCTGGGCAGCCGCCATTCTCTGAGAAAGCGCCAGCAGTGCACAGCAACTGCATGCAGCCACTGCACCCTGCGGTTTGTGCTCTTCAGCAGCCAAAGCAGTGTCAGTGATTTCAGTGTCTGTGGGGCAGGAGGACAGGGGTAGGGCTCAGAGACCATCCCATGCCCCACAGCCCCTGTGGTGATGCCAAGGGACCCTTACTTTCCAGAGGCTACTTTTCTTCTCCACGGTGCACAGCAGGCAGGGCTTGTCCCTTGTGTCTCCAGCCTGAGAGGGGGAGAAAACAGCGATGGGTCACAGGGTCACAGTTAGGGTTAGGGTGGCACCAAGCTCATCTCAGAGAGCATCCATCTCACTGGGTTGCCCTGGGCTTTGTTGGAGACGCAGCACCCCAAGCAGAGATGCTTAATTTGAGCAAGGGGTGGGCAAATCAGTGGGGCCTTCTCCCAGCTCATGGTATTGCCAAAGGCACATGGAGACCCCAACCCCTCTGATAGGGTCCCCTCCCTGTGATGTCCCCATGGTGGTGGCTCGGGGAGTGCAGTGCCATGCCGCAGCGTTGTACCTCCTGGGGTGCAGCTGATTTCATTCTGGGTGCAGCTGATTTCATTTTGTGGCCTCAGATGGCAATGCAAAGCTGTGGGGAGAGGTGCTGGGGGCTGTTCTTGGCACTGCTGGTGGCCACAGTGTCATGGGCTGTGACGTCACTGTTCTGTGACACTAGAATTCCAGTCCCAGCACCCAGCTGTGCAAAGAGAATGGGGACAGCCCTGTAATGGCAGAGATGGATCAACAGAGAGACAGCTCAATGGGAGATCAGCTTGATGGAGGGAGAGCTCAATAGGGGTGCAGGGATGGAGCAGCTTAAGGGTGAGAAGAACACAGCGGCAAAGAATGCTTGTCTGTACCCTGCGTGTTGGGATGGCTCTTCCTCTGCGGTCCTTCTGGACACCAGCATCTGTCCCAGCTCCACACTGCCCCCAGCCCTGTGCCAAGTGTCTCCTGGCTCCCTGGGGGCTGAGGCTGTGTGGTGACATTGACATGACAGGTCCAGTGCTGCAGGGCTCGCGGTGAGCCATGCCTTCACCCAGCTCTGGCAGCCCATTCAATGGCAGTGGTTCCAATCTGAGCGTCCATGCAGCCATCCCTGCCAGCTGGCTTCAACAGAAATGCAACACATTCTGGTGTGGGAGAAAAGTGCAGGGCTATGTCAGAAACAAGTATCCCCGAGGGGCAGTCTGTAGATCCTGAGGGAGTGAAAAGATTAAAAGAGTAGAAAGGGAACCCCCCCAAATGCACAGGGCAGTCACTGATGCGAGCAGCCATGCCTTGCCCTGCAGCTCTGCCAGATCCCATGCCACCAGCCAGCCATGGGGACGTCTGCAGGGCACGGACCTGGGATGCAGGGACACAGCACTAGGTCAGAGCCCCCTGGGGACCACCAGACCTGAGGACACCGGTGTTCTCTTGGGGCACGGCCAAGAGCATGGCCCTGCTTCCCCCAGTGCTGTGGGAGCCTCATTTCTCAGCAGCCACATTCCTGTGAGGGTGTTTATGGCTTTGCTCTCTCCCTGCTGTCCCAGACTAAAATCTCCCTTTTAAGGAGCCCAGGGAATGCGGCTGCTGCAGCTCCGCAGGCTGCTCCCTCGCAATTTATTGCCTCAGAAAAAAAAGCCTTGCCTTGTTTTTCTCTTTGCTCCGCAATTTACCGAACGAGCCAAGCTGTGCCTCACTGCCAGCACTGCCTGTGAGGATTACGATCGATTTTCCCCACGGAATGATTCACCTGCCTAGCACCAGCTCACCTTTCACTGTGCAGCTGCTCCCTCCCCAGCTCCATCCTCACCTCCCGCCCCACACGCCCTGACTCACCTCCTGTTTGTTGCAAACCTGTAATAGAAGGAGAAACCTGACCGGGAGCAGCAGGAGGAACAAGTCACGTTGCATTTTCCCCTGATGACGACCACGCTTTGATGCTGGGTCCCCTGAGGATTTTTGGCAGGAGCTGAGTTCTGTGTCCCGGGAAGAAGATGTGTCATTCCCTACCTGGCCAGTGACCCGGATCTCCTGGGGACACTTCCCAGGGACCAGGGCACTGTGGTTAGGGTGGCACAGGACAATGCCATGGGCCTGCCCCCAGCAGCACAATTGGGCTCCATCCCTGTGGGTATCAATCAGAGGTTTGTTTTCAGGGCTCCCTACTTCGAGTGGGAACTCTCCATCACCTTCAGTGTCCCCTCTTGCCCTTTGGTAAGGAGCAGGCACGCTTGGTCACGAGTGAAAATCATTATGTGGGGCCTTATCAGTTTAAACGGAATAAAATGAGTGCCCTGCTGAGCTGCACTGCTTGTGCTGCAGAGCTGGGATGAGTCAGGCTGTGGGTGGCTGATATCATGGCTCCCAGCCCCCTCCCAGCCAGGCAGGATGGAGCATACAGATGCCTGCATGTGGGTCCCTCAGCACCACCAGTGCTGTGCCCACAGTGAGGACATGGGGAGCACAGAGCCCCAGGGACCTTGGGGTGCTGCAGGGAATCCTGAGCAAGGGAGCGGCTTCAGTGTGCTGTGGTGGGAAGCGGTGCCAATGGGTGCAGACATTGCACATAGCACAGAGTTGAGCTCATTCCCTGGCCCTACTCTCGCCTTCGCAGCAAGGGTCAGCGGGGGTGGCTGACAGGGTGGGCACACTGCCTGGTGCAAGCCAGGCCTGCAGGTACCCACATCCACACCAAAGCTCACCCCTTGTCACCAACATCACCTGCACGAGGTGACACCAGCAGCTGTGGGAAGCACAGGCAACAGGTCTCCAGCTCAGACCAGCTTCTAGCAAGTGGGGCAGACAGCAAAGGCAGCAGGAGAAGGATGCAAACAGCGTCCGGAGATTCCTTTTAGCCAGAGGGAAAAAAAATATATTAATAATAATAAAGGACACAGCGAGCAGAGCGTGCATCCTCATCCCTTGCAACGGGACCTCCGCACGGCAGCCAGACCCGCAGAGACCCCGCCGGGCTCCAGCATCCACGCAGCCCCCCGAGCCCCGCGCACCGCCCGCTCGCTGGCACCGCCCCGCAGCACCGAGCACCGCCCCGCAGCGCGGCCATGGGCGAGCGGCAGCCCCGCGCTGAAGCCGGCCCGGGCTCAGCAGCCGCCGCCGTATGTCGGGCGCCGGGGCTCGGAGCCGCAGCCGGCGGCTGCCCGGTGAGTGCTGGGCGAGGCGGAGTGCGGGGCAGCGTTCGGAGGGAGGGGGAGCGGGGTCGGGAGGGGGTCTGCCCTGTAACGCGCTGTAAGGGCTGATTGCCGAGCGGCGATGCCCTCCTCGAAGTCCTACCAGCCCAAATCCTGGCTCGCCCCGCAGCTGCAGCCTGCCGGTCCGGCTGCTTCGGAAGGGGGATGCGTGGAAAGCCCCGAGCCCGGGATGGGGATGCGCAGTGGGGGCACCTGCTTGGGAAGCGACTGAGCTCGGGGACCTGTTAGCCACAGGACAGGAGCAGAGGCGGCTGTCCGTGAGCCCCCCGGAGCACCAGGTGCCCCCGCACCAGCAGGGTTTAAGGGATGAAGAGAGCGAGCAGAGCAAAGCACGAACAGCGGTGTGGGACGGCTGGGAGCCGTAGCCGTCTGCACGCCGAGCCTTTCCCTTCCCCACGCCGTGCTGCCCTCCCGGCTTTTTCGTCCTCCCGCGGCTGTAAGAATTGAATCAGGGCCCCGTAAATAGCCGGGTCTTATGACACAGCCTCTGCTGGGTAAAAGAGCTCTGGGCGGCAGGGATATTTTTAGTGCTGAGACGCAGGGGATTTGGAGATGCCTTGGAGGAGTGCAGGCGATGAAACTGCTGTACAGAGGGGTTATAAAGTGCCGCGTCCTCCCCGTCTCAGCCCTCCTCGCTTTTCCCAGCGAACGGCTCTGCCAAAACCACCGCTTCCCTTCCACTCTTCTGGTGCATTTCCTCTCACCAAGGCTGTGGTTATTTTTTGCTTTGCTGCGACACGAGGTCAGGAAAGCTGACTGAGAAGGGACCGTGCAGGGAATTCATGCTCAGGCGGCCATGGTGTCCAAGTATCCCATTTCCACGTGCATGACCCTGAACGCTTCTCTGCAGCATTCCCAGCTTTCCACTCCAGCTGCTTCTCCCTAGGCTAAAGGAGCAGAGAACCCTTGGGACTTACCCTTGCTCTGCCATGTTTTTGCCGGGGCAGGGCCGACAAGAAGAGGCCCATATCTCTGCAGGGTTGCCTGGAGGATACTGTCAGTCGAGGAGCTGCATCTTCCCTGCTTCAGTCTCCCCATGTCCTGCAAGCCAGGCAGCTGGGGGTGCCCTGGTCCTTTCCAGAGGTGCAGGGTCAGGTTTTGGTCCAGGGCAAGTGCAGGGAGAAGGGCTGAGGTAGCTGAGCTAGGTTGCTCCCACTCATTTGTTCTGTAGGGAACAGGGAACCATGCTTGGTGTGACCCCTCATTTGAACTCTCCTCAACCCCTTTTTTCCCTACTGAAAAATAATCTCGGCTCCTTTGAAATTTCTTCAAGGAATTGAAGAGCTGAAGAAAAGGCCGTTCCCACCCCCGTTTGGCCTTGTGCCTCCACTAACAAGCCTTCTCCTAGCCCAAAATACACCCCTTCTATTCACCGGCCCAGAGGGGGGTTTGTACTGAAATCCTGCAGGAGAAGGCGAAATGCAAAATGTGTCCATTTCCCACAGAAATACAGCCAGGCAACGGCAACACGTTCTGCTCCCAGCCTGAGTGAAGGCTTGGCGCCTTTCAGCCGGTGCCCCCTTGAACTCCGTTCTGCCCTCACCCCATGCCAGCAGCATCCCTGGAGCTTGTCCCTTCCTCACACAGCCCAGCGAGCTGTGAGAGCCGGAAGGATCTGCGGGCAGCAGGGTGCTCGTGGCCCTGCTGCTGGGGAGGTCCTGGCTGTGCATGCAGATAAGCTTCTGGTCCCATGGCTGAGAGGCTGTAGCGATAACCATGACAATAGTAACGAAAGCCAGGCCACCAGCAGGTACTGACAAATCCTCCGCGGAGCACAGGGGCCGCATTGTGCGTGTGAACGTGTCGCTCGGTGGGAACATGCCAGCAGGATGAGACAATCCCCACGCTGGCAGTGGGAGCATGACCGGCCGTCACATGGCGAAGGGCAGCGGCAGGGAACGCTGCTCCCCTTTATGTCTCCAGCCAGCACCGCTGGGGAGCAGCTACACTAGTGGGGCTGTTTGCTCCCTGCGTGCCCGGAAGAGCCCTGGGAGGCGGGGAAGGCTCCATCCCCGACTCTCACCATGGTCACGGGTCAGGCAGGGCAGAGCTGTGCAGCTGCTGTGTTATGCACATAATAGCAGCTCAGAGCTCGTGCTCAGCACCCCAGCGAGAGCTTGAAAACAAGTTCATTTAAAAGAAAAAACAAAACAGGTCCGGCTAATTCTTCCCACAAGAGAAATCCCGGCATGCCTTCGCTGTGCACCACAGGAATGTTGCCACCAGCACTTGTCCTGGCTGACCCCATCGTGCCCTTATCCCATGCATCAGTCATGTGGTGGGGAAGAGAGGGGCAGCGGGAAGGTGAATGGCAAGGATCAGCCGAGCTCATGGCACTACAGGCAGCACCTGCTGGCATTTGGTTTATTTTGTATTTGTACTGGAGGAGAATTTAGAAACCCTCCATCTTACCTTGAAAGTAGGGTATCTTTGGGAAGGTGCTGCAGCAGCACTGGAATGCAGCTATGAAAGCTAAACCTGAACCCTGCTTCTGCCATCACGGCTATCAGCCTGGGCTCTACACCTGTATGGCTGCCCAGCGGCCAGACACGGCAAAGCAAAGGCCCCTTCGGGCAGCCAGGATTGCTGCCCTGGCATTGCCTTGCTGAGGACCGCAGCTGCTTCCAGGAAGTGTGTGATGGCCAGACCTGAGTGCTCTGTGCTGCATGCAGAATGTGGCTCAGCTGAAGGATGCCCCGGAGAATGGCATGCAGAGGGCACAGAAGCCCTAAAAGAGTTCTGAGATGATGTGACATTTATCCCCAGAATAACACACCAGGCCCACCACCTCCCTCCACTCTGTGTCCTGCCACTAAGCGTTGCTGACAACCACCTGCTGTCTCTGCCCCTGCTCTACCAGACAGGGAGAGGATGCTGGGCGCTGCCTGCTGCTTGATTCCCTTCACCCCAACCCGAGGAGTGGAGGGTTTGGGCTGTGCTCAGAGCAGGGGATGTTTGTTTGGTTTCCTTGGTTACTGCACTGCCTGCTCCAGTAATCACATTTTCCTTGTGCCGGCTGGGCCAAGAGCTGCAGGGAGGAAATCTGGAACAACTGAGGTCAAACACCAGCCTGGGAGCAGCCAGGGCCACTGGCCATGTGGCATCTGTGGCATTTGGGTCCTTGCCATTGTGGGTACCCAACCCGAAAGGGATGTACCAGGTCCTGGGATGCAGCAACAACTCCCTGCTGCTTTCCTTCAACAACTGCCCAAGGGCTTCTTCACTCCCATGTGAGCCAGGGACACAGGCACCGGCGCTGAACAGGAGGAATTACAGGAATGAAAATGTTTGTGCAGGCAGAAGCCAAGCTGGCTGTGCAAGTAGGGGATGTGAGTGGGGGAGCCTGCGAGCGTGGGTGCGGCTGTATTTATGGCAATGGTGGCGGCAGGGGGGGCAGTGGGAGTGAGCGTGTGCAGGGGTAACAAGGCTGCTAAAGCTTTTTATTCCTTATGCATTCCTCAGCCCAGGAAGCCTGGAGCACTAATGCCAATTCTTGTTCCAGGGAATTTCCCCTGCATGTTAACGTTCACAGACAACACTGATTTGCAGCAAGAAAGATGAATTTTAAACATGTGCTTAAAATGACTGATCTCACATCAACACCCTTTTCCCCCACCACAATTTACTTCAGCAGCAGTGAAAACAGCGTATGAGCTCCCAGCTCCTGGCTTCCCAACACTCAGAAGTGAGAGCCGACTCCAGCATGGCAAGTGCCACTGCCACTCTTGCACATACCATCCACTCATAGTGACCAGATCAATGTGCACCAGCAAAGCAGAGCAGAGAGAACCACCTACCCAGTGCTGAGTGAGCAGACATGGGCAGAAGGGCTTGTCAGCCCGCCTGGCCTGACCCTCCTTGCCTTCTTCCCCAGACATGGAGCCGGGGCAGCGCAGCCTGGATGCGGAGCAGATGCAGCAGCAGCAGCAGTTGAAACTACGGGAGCGGCAGAAATTCTTTGAGGAGGTTTTCCAGCATGAAGTGGATTTCTTCTTCCCCGTGTCTCACCTGCAGCTGGAGCATCGGAGACGTAAGTGCTGTGGGTAGCGGAGCAGGACTAGACATGCTTCAGGGAGCAGGTACAGATTAGAGATTGGCAGGATGTCCCCAGCCTAAATGGCAGCCAGGGACAGCATGTCCTGCACGGACAGGGCCACACATGCTGCGTGTGGGTGTGCACATGGATTACTCACTCCACTTAACAAAGGCACTGAACTGGGGTAGCCAGGCTGGCTGCCTGCCTGGCTTCTCCAGACAGCAGTTTGGAGCTGGAGCAGGGATTGTGGTGACAGCAGAGTTTTCCAGGGGATGTTTTAAGCAAATGTGATTCTCATTTGGACCTCTTACCAGCAGGTGCAATTTGGTTCTCCACTGCAAGGCTGGCCTCCCATTTTGGAGTTCTTCATGAAATCCATGGGCCAGACAGGCTTGCATGGGCTATTGGTGCTCTTTGCCTGACACTAGCACTCACCTTTTTGCTGACCTCTGTCTCTGCAGCCCCCTTGGGGAGCATTTCCTCCATGGAGGTGAATGTGGACGTGCTGGAGCAGATGGACATGATGGACCTGTCAGACCAGGACACTGTGGATGTGTTTCTGGCCTGTGGGACAGAGGAGAGCAGCGTTTCTGAGCCCCTGACAGGTATGAGCCCTTTGTGGTCCAGACCGGGAGCTCTTCCTGCCTCCAGCATCTTCACCAGCTTCTTCTTCAGCCCTGGCCACTTTGACCTGTCCCAGTGCTCTGTGTACATGTGCACATACACACATCCTCCATACAAAGACAGTCACTTGGTGCTGGTTACCACGAGGTTGGCAAGACCTCACCCTGGGCTGGTCCATGCCACTATCCACCTCCACAGCCCAGAGGTAAAGACCCTGTAAGTATACTGCACTGCAGAAGATAAGAGAGCCCAAGCACAGACAGCCCCATGAGCCAGCAGCAAAGCTGGGCAGACGTCCCACAGGGAAAGCCCCACATGCCAGCATCTTCCTCCCCACGCACATTTACTGCAGCGAGTCACCAAGGCCAAGCCAGACATTTCCCCAGCACATCCTGTGACTGCAGCTGATGGCCTCACGCAGCATGGCTCTGAGCCGTGCTTCACACAAGACAGAGAAGGCTCTGCTACCAAAAATGGGGAAGGAATGCAAGGCAGAGCCCAGAGCCAAGCCACGGGGGTGAGATGGGGAACGGCTAGAGCGGCCACACAGCTCCCACTGCACCCCAAAGAGGGGTGAAGGAGAAAATGTGGCCTACAGATTAATAACTTGGGGGGGGGGGGGGGGGGCGGGAGCGGGGGGGCTAGCTTTGAAGTTTTGGGGGGAAGAAGCCTCCAGAAGCCTTTTTCTTCCTTCTCTTACCTCTCTCTCCTCCAGGAGCAGATGCCAGCCAGTGCCAAGAGGAAATCACCCTGCAAGTGCCCAATGCAGCTGAGACCAAGTCACGCATTTCTTCCACGTCCTCTGTCTCCACGGATCCCAACAGCCTGGACACCAGCGAGGAGGGGGCTGAGACCCCCGTGGTGCAGTCAGATGAGGAGGAGCTGCAGGAGGACAGTCCTAAAGAGCTAGCAAGAAGCTAGCAGCCAGCTCTGCCCTGCTCCCAGCCTCTTCTGGATGGACCTGCCAGCCTGGAGGAAGGAAAGCTGCTGGCACTCAGTAAACCCCATCCTGGACTGCTGCCTTGCAGGAGAGGAGAGAGTTTTCCCCTCCTCTCCCTCTGCAGGTTTTCCTGGCATCCAAAGGAGAAGCAAATGGGTATTGTAGGCTCCCAAAATTAACTCTTCAGGCTTTGCTGCTAACACTCCCTTGCTTCATTCCCCTCAAATGCTCAGCATCCCACAGCCCCACCATTCCCAGAAACCATCCCTTGGGATCCCAGCTCCCATTGTCCCACTGACAAACACCCTATCCAGACAAGTATTTAACAAAGGCATACAGAGAAATAACACTCCTATCTAACCAAGCAGTGGGTGTGTGTGTTACTGGGAGAAAACAGCACTGGGATGAAGGTTAGGTGGGGATTGCAGGAAGGAGAGACTCTAAAGCAAGTGTGCTGGGAGCGCACTTGGGAGCAAACTAATACAGTTCTCCTGCTATGCATCCCAGCTCCAGCACAGGGTGAAGTCCTGCATGCAGGGAACAGGCAGCACAAACTTCTGTTTGCTCTGCAAAGCAGGTCATGTGTGGACGGGCAGGTCACCATGCAGTGCTGCATCCATGAGGCAAGCAGCCAGAGGCTGCAGCATGGCACAGCTGACCTCAGGAGATTTGCTGGTGACCTGTAACTACCAGGATGATTTCCTACGCAAACTGGCTGACAGAGTCCATCAGCACACACAGCATCAGCTGCTCCTCCAACATAGTACAGGATCATCATCATCCTGGCTGGAGGCTGATTTGGAGGAGCGAAGGAGGAGCCATTGCAGTGGAGCCCTGTTGCAGCTTGCCTCACTGGCTTCCTGTGAGCCAGGACAAGCAGGGCCTACTACCTCTATCAGCAGATGTAGGCCAGGAAAGTGCTGTCACTGCCCCCGCTGCGTCAGCAGAGCCACAGTCAACCCACAAGTGAAAGAGTGTGGAGATAAGCAACAGGGATGTAGGAACACCGTGTACTCAGCTGTTCCCCAGGGGAACGTTCTTGCCACGCTGCAGGCAGGCAGCCCTGCACAGAGGGCACTGCATCTCTGGGTATGAGGAGCTCCATCACAGCCCTGTGCCAGCATCGTCACAGTGCGGCCTTCCTCCTGAGATTAGCACATGGAAGCAGCGTGCAGAAGAGCCCACTCCCAAAGGAATCTGCTGCCTGCAGGACAGACACATCACAGGGAGACTAGAACGCAGAGGGGCATTCCGAGGAGAGGGAACCGCGGGCAGCGAGGGCAGCGCTGGGCCTTGAGGACAGTCCTCGCAGAGCCCACAGACGGCAGGAGCAAAGGAAAGCTCTCAGAGGAGAACCCAGGCTCCTGCCACGCGGGCTATATGCATGCCGTCACCACTGGAGCCGGCGACAACTCGCTGCCCTGACCGGGCCCGGGCAATGAGAGGGGCGCCGCCCGCACAGCGCGCCACAGCACACAGGCAGCACCGCCGACCCGCACCTCCGCCGCGACGCCGGAAGCGGGCGCCATTGGGCGGCAGGACCGGAAGCGGAAGTAGGTGGGCGGGGCGGGCGGCCATGCTGGCGGCGGGGCTGGTGCTGCTGCTGGCGGCGGGGCTGGGGCAGGGGACAACGCGGGGCGTGCTGCGGGAGGAGCTGCTGCTGCGGCCCCTGCCCGTGGGGGACGTGGCCGCCGTTTTCCAGTTCCGCACGCGCTGGGACGCCGACCTGCAGCACGGGGCAGGTAGGGCGGCGCGGTGACGTTGGAGATGCGGGTGTGACGTCACGTCGGAGGGCGTGCGACGTCGCACGTGCTGTGGTGACGTCACGCGGGGTCGAAGGTCGTGTCGCGCCACGTACCGATAAGGGAGGCGAGGCTACTCGGTGCTGATGCCGTGGGGTGCGGTGACACGGGAACAAGGCTGCGTGATTACATGGGGTTGATGACGTCAGCAGGCGGAGGCGCGGTGTCGCAGCGGTGACGTCATGGCATTCACACCCCCGTAGTCTCTCACTACAGGCTCTTCCCGAAGGCGCTGGGGCAGCTGGTGGCGGCACACGGCGTGCAGGAGCTGCACCTTGCCCTTACGCAGGGCTTCTGGAGTACCCAGAGTTGGGGGCAGCCGCCCCTGGGGGCCCCTGCTGGCGCTGAGCTCTGGGTCTGGTTCCAGGACACCGTCCCTGAGTATGTACCTCCAGCAACCACTGCATCTATGGGATTGTAGCCTTGTCCAGGTGGGATGCAGGGCTGCAGATGGAGAGCAGGCAGCACATCTGTCCCTGCAGCACGGTGTCCATAGCCTCCTCTCCTCAGAGGTACTGCTTGCTGGGGCTTGCCTTCAGCTAGAAATGGTTTGATGTCAGGTGGAGTGAAGGACCTGTAAGAGAGGAACAGCTGTAAGGAGAAACAGAATGGACCTGTGCTCAGTCTGAAGAGCAGAGTGCTGCAGGGAGAGAAGCTCTTGTTCACTCAAGGAACAATTCCCTCTTGTCTCTGTGATGACAAAGCTCTGGCTGTGGTGGCAGGGTTACACCCCAAGCTCTTACCCATGACTCACTTCCTCTGATTCCTATAAACTGTCACCATTCCCTGTCTCACGTTCCCTCTAGCTTGGCTGCAGCAGCTCAGTGTGGATTCACAGAGCTCTCTCTGTCCTGCCATCCCACTGAAAGCTGCCTTAAGTTGCCCCATCCAGCCCCCACCACTTGCTCACTGCTCCCCCAGCCTTACGTACCACTCACTGCCAGCCCAGCTACTGCCCCTGCAGTAAACACCCACATCTCATGTGTTAGAACAAAGCACTGGGAGGGGTGGACAGTGAGTGACCAACAACCTGAAAGCTCCTGAAAGCCAGTGTGGTCACTGCAGTATGTTATTGGATGTTACTGAATTAACACCTGTTGTTCAGAGGCTCCAAGCTAATGAGTAATCTTTGGTGTCTGTTCTCACGCAGTGTTGACAAAGCCTGGAAAGAACTGAGTAACATCCTCTCGGGAATATTCTGTGCTTCTCTGAACTTCATTGACTCCACCAACACAGTCACTCCAACAGCGTCCTTCAAACCCCTGGGTGTAGCCAATGGTGAGCCTGACCCACACATCTGAAGAGCTGGCTTTGTGCACTGACTCTCATCCCTAGCCTTAGTTCTACTGCCCCCATGGCACATCTGGGTGCAGGTCCTGCAGGGACTCCTGCACTAGCAGTGTTTTTTCCTGTGTTGATGTCACTGTGATGAGATATCCCTAGAAAGGGAAATCCTGTGTCCGTGAACAAATACCAGAGAGGCTGGTGCTGTTCTAGCTCGCTCAGGAAAACAAGTGTTCCCACTGTTTCCTGTCAGCTAACCTTACTTCAGCAGCTGGCAGTGCCCTATCTGAATACAGACAGTACAGTGGGGATTGCTAAGTTGCTGGAAGCATTTCCTCTCCCTACTATTGAAGCTTTATTTATGCAGAGGAAACCCGAAATAAATATGTGGCAGGTGCTTGCAAGCCCTTAGCTATCTCTGAAACATGTTTTACAAAGCATCCAGTGAGAACTGCAGGATTTAAGGCACTCTGAAAAAAAATCTGCAAAGAAATACCCTTACTTTAGTCTTTCCAAATCACTCTGAACAAGTAGGATCTATTCCTGATTGAGACTGTGGCATTTTAGGCACCTTCAAAGGGTGCTGGGCTCTGAGGTACACTAGAGAATGGAACTGGTCTGCTTCTGCAGCAGAACCATAGAATCATTAAGGTTGGAAAAGACCTCTTAAGATTGTCTAGTCCAACCATCCACCTACCACCGATGCTGCCCACTAAACCATGTCCCTAAGTGCTACATTTACACTTTCCTTAAACACTTCCAGGGATGAGGACTCTCCCACTTCCCTGTGCAACTTGTTCCAAACTCTTTCAGAGAAGAAATTCTTCCTAATATTCAATCTGAACCTCCTTTAGCACAACTTGAGGCCATTGCCTCTCATCCTATTGCTATTACCTGGGAGAAGAAGCTGACCCCCAACTCTCAGGGAGTCGTAGGGAGTGAATAGGTCTCCCCTGAGCCTCCGCTTCTCCAGGCTAAACAGTCCCAGACTGCTAACTCTCCACTTCCCTACACAGGGACAGATCACCGTCTCCTGCGATATGCCGTCCTGCCCCGGGAGGTGGTCTGCACAGAGAACCTCACACCTTGGAAGAAGCTGCTGCCATGTGGCTCAAAGGTAATGGCGAGTTCTGTTCCAGCACTGGGATACACTCTGTGGAGCTAGGTGCAATTCAGTAATGCGCACAAGGAAGTCTCAAAGCCTTGCAGAGAGCAGACCACGGACTGAGTTTTTCCTCTTCTCCCTGCAGGCTGGTCTGGCTGTGCTGCTCAAGGCTGAGCGGTTGTTCCACAGCAGCTACCACTCGCAGGCAGTGCACATCCGCCCCATCTGCCGGGTAAGCATCAAGCCCAGTGGCTCCCTCCTGCTCCTCCCTCTTTGCTCCAGCAGCTGGGCAGTGCAGGGTGTCTCATGGCCACTTGGTGCTCTACAAATTGAGGAGAATTCAATTTTAGCAAGCTTTAACTGGTGCTGAGTTGTAGGAAGCTTTATCACTCCCTAGGGAAAACTAGTAGCCTCATTGTTGTGACTGCTCAGTGACATGATTTTGGCCACCTCCCCTGCAGTATCTCACACTTTTTCTGGTCTCATGTGCGCCCTGATGGGACTCTTGCAGTCCTTCTGTCTTGCCTTTCCAGAAGGTGTGATTGAAGCTCTCTTCCACAGGATGCTTCCTGCCTGGCTGTTTCCTGGGAGCTCAGGCAGACACTCACTGTGGTCTTTGACAGCTTTACCACTGGCCAAGGAAAGAAAGGTAAGCTCAGCACCACTATGCTGTGCTCCCTACAGCCCAGCTCAAACCATCCATCACTGCATTTGCCTCCCACAGATTGGTCCCTGTTTAAGATGTTCTCTCGCACCCTTACCGACGCGTGTCCTCTGGCATCAGAGAGCAAGGTCTACGTTGACATCTCTCCTAAGAACAAGGTAACACCCATGGATGAGGGAGCTTCCTGCTTTCTCAGTTCAGTGGCACTGAAGCATCCTTGCCTCTTACACCAGGGACTGAGCTCAGAGGTGTCAGCAAGTGTGCTGAACTGGTTGTTGGATGGGAAAGCTCAGGCTGGCTGCTTCTGAGTAGGGTTTTGCCCAGCACCACAATTTATTTCACGAGCAATTTTCCTTTTCATGGTCCACTCGCTTTCTCAGGAAAAAGAGTTACTGGAAGTGACCCCCACACCAACATCTGTACACGAAGCAATTGTCCAAGGAGACAAGACAACCTATGCAGTCTATGACCTGCTCAGCCCTGTGCTCTTCAATGCATCTCGTAGCCTCAATGTGCAGCTGAAGTGGAAGCGGCCTGAAGACAGCTGTGAGTGATCACAGCGTTATCTCCTCTGCACTGCTGGCCAGGGCTGCGGGCCCAAAAGCTCCTGTCATCAGCCTCTCATTCCTCTTTCCTTTTCCTTTCTGCAGCGGAACTGTCAACACCCATAATGCATGCTCAGCGCTATGTAAGTGGGTATGGGCTGCAGACTGGAGAAATCAGCACGCTCATCTACAACACTCACCCATACCGTGCTTTCCCTGTGATCCTGCTGGAGACTGTGCCATGGTATCTGCGACTCTATGTGCACACTCTGACTATCATAACCAAGGGAAAAGAAAACAAGCCAAGTAAGTAGACATTCCTGGCAGCATATTCCATCTGAATCCCTTGGCACAAGCAGCACATTCCAGAGATGGTTTAGTTCCCTCCCTTGGACCCAACAATAACTGGGTAGCATGCCTGGGAAATGAAACATCTTATGGTGTTTTCCCAGCCTTCAATCTACCACTCAAGATTTGCTTTTAATAAGTCTGTCCTATAGACTCACGTGGACAGTGTTTCATAAACCAGCAAGATGCTGAACCAAAGCAAATTGATTTGGGCGGTAAAGGAACCTTAATTTAAAATTGTTGACTTGATTACATTTTACATTTTTACCTTTCTTTTTGAACACTGACTTTCATGCGTCATCATTGCTGAAGACCAGCCAGAGTTAGCTTTAACATGTCTTTTTTTACCCGTGCATCTTCACTTGCCCAGAAGAACTCTTGCCAGGACAGGGGAAGCAAAATTATCCACTCTGTGGAGATCTCTGGGCAGTGTGAGGCTTGACATTCCCCTGCCATTCCCCCCCCCCAGCCCATGCCACTGATGTATGTCTTTGGGGTTAGGTTATATTCACTACCAGCCAGCCCAAGACAGGAAACGACCTCACCTCCTGGAAATGCTGATCCAGCTTCCAGCCAATTCTGCCACCAAGATCACAATCCAGTTTGAGAGGGCTTTACTGAAGTGGACAGAGTACCCGCCTGACCCTAATCACGGCTTCTACGTCAGGTAAAGTCACCTCTCAGCTTCTCATTTCCTTCTGGGTTATGTGCAGCACTTGCTGCCTGGGTTTCTGGGGTGGGAAGAACTTTTGTTCTCTTCACTGGCAAGACTGACACCAATATATCCTTTGTCTTCTTAGTTCATCTGTACTTAGTGCCCTGGTGCCCAGTGTCATTGCAATGAAGGATGTGAATATGGAGGAGAGCCCACTCTTCACCTCACTGTGAGTGTGCCTTTCTGCTGGGAAGAGGGAATGTGCTGCAGGCCTGCTGCAGCTGTCATCCCATCTGGGCTTCACCAGCCTGCAAAACCTCAGGGGTCCTGGAGGGTGTCTGTGGTGTGTCAGGGGTCCTTGTGAGGGAGGCAGCTACAAGAGGCAACTGTTGGTGTAGGTCCCCACTGCCTCTTCTGTGATTTCCTATGGGATTCAGAGGTCTTCAGGAGGGCCTGACCCTAAGGGGCTGTGAGCACTTCCAGAGCCACGCAGGCCTGGGGCTGAACAGCACAGTCTGTCTTGTGCAGGCTGACTCCTGCTTCCCTTCTCCAGGTTTCCTTCCTCCGATGGCTCCAGCTATTTCTTGCGCCTGTACACGGAGCCACTGCTGGTGAACTTGCCAACACCAGACTTCAGCATGCCTTACAATGTCATTTGCCTGACGTGCACGGTGGTGGCTGTGTGCTATGGCTCCTTCTACAACCTGCTAACTAGGACATTCCACGTGGAGGAGCCCAGCCGTGGAGGGCTGGCCAAGCGGCTGGCCAATGTCATCCGCAGGCTCAGGGGTGTGCCGCCCATCTGAGAGCTTGGGGCACGGCCCTGGGAGGAGCAGAGCCCTGCTGCCTCCTGCCTTTGCTGCCTGCATCCCTCTCCTGGGTCCTACAAGCTAAGGGATTGCTTCTGTAATTAAGGTGGGAAGCAGCTCTAAGCTCGTTAACTACTGAACTGCACTTGTACAGGGTTAGGAAACGTGTTAAGTGTTCTGTTTGGGAGAAGGGGTAACTTATGTGCTGGGAATTATGCTGAAAGTAAACTTGAGCTGTTTTGTACATTTGTGCTGCTCCTCTTTGGGTTTGTTTCCTGACACCACAGGCAGAGGGAGCCCCGTGTGCTGTGGGGCTGCAGCAAAGTGCTGCAGTCAGTGGGAGCAGATGCAGAGAGCTGTAGGGCAGCACAGGGATCAGAGGTGGTGCCACCTGCTCTGCCACAGTGCCACATTCCAGTGCTCTCCTTCCAGCCTGTACCACAGCTGAGCCACTTTACAAACGAACCATCAGTTGTGGGCACTAAATTGCCTGCTTGTCCCCTCTTTCACCCCCAGGGTTCGCTTGCCAGCTCAGAGCAGCCATGAGCACACAGAGCCTCACTTGGCAGATTTTGAACCACTGCCCTCCTACAGCAGCACAGGATACCTCTCTGCTGCCCCCAGGCACCATTCATACTGAATCCGTGCATCTCTGCGTCTGCACTGCAGTGCCAGCACTGGCCCAGCAGTGCCCAGCAGCACTGTGCACACAGCAGGGCACCATTCTGCACAGCACACACTTCAGCTTTGCTGCCGTTAGCAACCTGCAGCGGGAGGACAAGTGCCGTAGCGTGGCCTGGGACGGTGCCGCTATCAAATCACAAGAACTTCAGCATAACTCCCGTTCACCCCTCCATACCAGCGACTCTCACTCCTCCGCAGCCCCTCGGCCATCCGCACCAGCAGCGCACAGAAGCGCAGGTCAAACAACGGAGCCGCGCGCATGACAACATCGCGCATGTGCAGTGCTTTCAGTCCCCTCGTCCATCTGCAGCGCATGCGCAGTGCTCTCAACTCGTCCGCCATCAGCCGCGCGTGCGCAGTATTCTCAGTCCACTCGGCTACCTGCCACGCATGCGCAGTTCCCACCCCGCGCGGCTGCCCGCGGCGCCGCCTGACGGAGCGGCCGCGCTGCCCCCGCCGCCGCCTGAGCGCGGCCCGCGGCGGAGCCAGTGCGGGGCGGCGGGGCCGGGCCGGGGGAGGCGGGGAGGGAGGGTGGAGAGGTCCCCGGGCGGGCGTCGGCACGCGGCTCCGAATCGGCCTCTCCTCTCCCTCCGCAGGGCGCGGCGCGTGGAGACGGCCCAGGGATGGCGGTGTGAGGCGGCGGCACCGCGCCGTGAGTACGGGCCGGGCCCCGCGCGGGGGAGGGCAGGCGCCGCCGGCCGGGCCGGAGCTGGGCGACAGAGGGCGGGAGGGCAGGCGGAGGAGCGCCGCGACACCGGCGGGATCGGGCCGCCGTCGGCGTTGCACTTTGCTTCCCCGCCGCTCTCTGCTCCCCTTTCCCTGTAGCTGTGCCGGGCGGCCCTCCCGGCACTGAACTCTGAAGGAGCCCGCTGCCAGAACAACCCATCTTACAAACGTGGAACGGCTTCTGCCTTTCCAGCCTGTGTGTCACGGCTCCCCAGAACGCGCTGTGGATTTGCCTCGATTTGCGAGGCAGAAATCTGAGTCCTGTACTCACGCTCACACGTCGTGGTGTCAGAGGCACAAAGAGGGTTTCCTGAGGGGATCCGAAAGAAAAATAGTGGTGTTCTTTAGGGAATGTAGAATAGGCCAGGAATTTTATGGTTATTGGCAAGTTAAGGCCAAGGGGGTGGAGAATAAGATCCAGTGATAATTAAATTAGTACAAAGGAGAATAGCAGCACTTGACAATTGTTGATGTTAGCTCTACCATAGAGCTAACTGAGTTAAGGTTCTGCTTCTGTGATTTCCCGCTCTGAAAAACAGCCCTGCCATCCTCTCTCTCCTGTCCAGAGGTTCATCGGCTCTATATTGGCTTTAACTGTGCTGCGGTCCGAGCAGGCAGGTCTGCACGGTAACTGGACACTGTCTGATCAATTCCCCAGTGAAGTAACGAAGCTGTGAGAGCAGCCCTGGAAATGGTAACAAGTGTCTCAGCAGATGTCTACACTTTCCATGAAAGGAGTGTTGCTGTGGATTGTCTCTAGCTTGAGAAACCAGAACACTTTGTAACCCCTGAGGCTTGATTAATCAAGGATTTGCTGCTCTTTTGGAAAAGCGTTTGCAATTCTATTGCACCATTTCTGAGTCTCCACCAAGTGTTCCAAGGCATGAACTTATCAAAGAATGGCATAAGGCTTTTGCCAGAAATGGAAGGCTCACTTTTTCCAGCTGAGTCATACTGGCAGATAAACTTAAACTAAAAAAAAAAAAAGAAAAAACAAACAAAAAACACAGAAAAACAGCCGGAATTACCAGAATAAAAGCTGACATTAAATCTCTGATATTACAGATAGGTCTTAAAAGTTTGAACAGTTGTGGTTCTTGGTTATTTTGTATGTCTGTTTTTAAGAGATAGCACTGACATGTAGAATGCTGGGCTGTTGTTTTTCTTAGCTGAAAATAATAATAAAAAAAATTGTCACTTAATAGCTCCTCCACCTCTTTCTCCCCAGTGCTTTGGATATTGTATTTAGCAGCTGTTTTGGACACTGGACAGTATTTGCAAGTTGGTTTTAAACACATGCTGGCAGCAGGAAGCTCTGCCCACACACATAACTTAAAGCTGCATGGCTGCAATGAGGTTCTGGATCTGAACTGTTTTAAGCAAACTGTGCTATAGGTGAGCCTTATGCACAGCAAACTCAGTGCACATCCCTGAGGCACACTTTAAGTGTATACACACTTTAACTTGGGAGATTTTTATCTAGATATGTGGCTTTTGGTTCCCAAGCAGGAATTTGAGCTCCTGGGAGAGGGGTAAATGGACTGCTTAAGGAGTTAAGACTTTCTCAAGAAAGATATTAACTCAGTTGTGACATACTGATACAGGAAACTTGCTGGGTATGAGCACTTGTCAGCCTCACAGTTTCTGGATTAGCTTGTGGAATACCAAGGAACACCTTGCTAGCTCCTCACGTGGATTTAATACTGCAAAATACTAGACTTGTGAAGGGCCACAGAGATGATCAGGGGGCTGCAGCACCTTCCCTATGAAGACAGGCTGAGGGAGCTGGGCTTGTTCAGCCTGGAGAAAAGAAGGCTGGGGGTGACTTCACTGCAGCCTTCAGTACCTAAAGGGAGCCTACAAACAGGAGGGGAATCAACTCTTTGAAAGAGTTGATAACTGCAGGACAAGGGGAAATGGTTTGAAGTTGAGGGAGGGAAGATTGAGGTTGGATGTCAGGGGGAATTTCTTTACTATGAGAGCGGTGAGGTGCTGGAACAGCTGCCCAGAAAGGCTGTGGATGCCCCGTCCATCCCTGGAGGTGTTCAAGGCCAGGTTGGATGGGGCCCTGGGCAGCCTGGGCTGCTATGAAATGGGGAGGTTGGTGGCCCTGAGTGTGGCACCGGGGTTGGAGATTCGTGATCCTTGAGGTCCCTGCCAACCCTGGCCGTTCTGTGATCCTGTGACTTGTCCTAATTAATGCTTTGTTTTTCTTTCTGGGTGGGAAAGGTGTGCCTGTCTGCCTGCATAGGAATCTGAAAGTCTTCCCCACAAACATGCCAATAAGAACTGCTGGATTTGAATGGTCTTGGGAGGGAGGGAAGATGAGAGAAGGAAGGACTCTGCACGCTGTGGAAACTGATTAATAGGCATGTGGAAAAGCGTCGGTGTTTGCTTACTAACGAAGTGTGCAGGGAACCTCCCCACACTGCAGGAAGCGTTAGGGAGGAGGCTGCAGCAGCGCCTGGAGATCTGAGGGGAGCCCAGAGTGCTGGCAGCAGGGAGAGCAGCAGGAGCATCACGAGCTGTGCTGCCGAGGGGGCTGGAGCAAGTTGGTGTGGCTCTGATTGCTGTGGAGGAGCCCGAGGTGCTGCATGAAGAGGAACTGATGGTAAACTCAGCAGCAGCCAAGTCAGATGACTTGAGCACTCCTGAGGATAGCAGGACAGCGGGCTGCTAAAGAATGAGATGAGTCACACGGGCAGGGGAGAACGAGAGCAACTGGTTGAGGGAAAGCAGGGCGCGTTGTGAAACAGGGTGCTGGTAGAAGCGCTGTTGGCCGACAGGTAATTATTTGTTCTGGGACACGGTAATCTTTTGCTTGGATCATAAGGAGGGGACAAAGAAAGCAAGGGAGGAATGTCTCATTTGCAAGTTTCACCAGCAGACTGTTGCTTGAGAATCCAGGCAGATCTGCATAACCTGCGTGCTGTTATGGCTTTGAGAAGGGACTCTCTATCCTGGATGCTGAGGGAGTGATTCTTCCCTGTTCGGTGAAGAGCTGACAATGGGAGGCACCATTTCTCTGCAGGAAACCCTCAGCAGAAGGAGAATTGATCGTTTGGAAAGAGAACTTTATCCCTCTGCCAGCAGTATAAAGGACTGCGCTGAAGAGTGGGGAAGAGCACGAGTCTTAATTGTGGAAAATCCCACGAGGAATACAGGGGTGTGAAAGTTTCAAGTAGCAGTTACCTTATCCAGGATCAGCTGTGGGATCACATAGACAATGTTTTTTTCAGCCCTTAACTAGTGTAGAGTTAAGAGGCATGGAAAATAAGAGCAAACTGACTACAGATACAAGACTAACTGTTCAAACATCTGCATTTGTTTGAAGTGTAAGAGTTCTGGAGATGTGAGGGCACTGACGTAAAACTTCATAGTAAAGAAAGACACTGTGAAGTGTTTCTTTGTTCTGCAGAGTGGTTTTTCTGATTGCTGCAAGCAGCTGGCTCTTCAGGAAGTACCCATATTTAACAGTGATTAACTTGGTGTGAGGCCTGTGTCTGTGGTGGGAAAGAGACTGCAGGAAACTTCAAGGAGAGAGCACTCTGGAGGGTGGCTGGAGATGGTTGATGCAGCACAACTTGACTTACTGGAGGCAATGTGGTCTCTGCCTCAGCAGGACAGGAAATAGAAGTTGGGGTAGTGGGGTTCATTTATCATCTGTTCAAATCTCTGTTGAATCTTTTCTCAGAACAATTCCCAGTTAAGAAGTTACCTAATGATTCAGCAGTGCTTTTCTCTCCAGAAGCAGCTAACTGATTCACAGAGGCCAGCAGACAGCATTTTTTGCTGTGGAATGAGTAATTGTTATTCCCAGTTCACGGATGAGGAAAACTGGCGTGGGACTGGACTTGCCCGTGAAGATATGAGCTGCATAAGACAGGACCAGCACTGAGATTGTATTCCTTCAGTTTTACTGTAGCTACACTGCAGTGTAAAATAACTTCTTCCCTATTCCTCTGGCTGCCTAACTGAACCCCAGCTGCCCTCTGCAGGAGAGCACTCTCTAGCAGGACAGGCAGCACAACATGCTTCCCCCGAATTCTCTGAATCTGTTTGCTCTGGAGATTTTGGCCTGTGCTGTTTTCCACTAACATTAGAAGAGATCCTGCTGCTGGGTGCACAGTGGATGGCAGCGTGCTTCCTGCTCCTGACACCAGGGCTGCTTGGTACCAAGGAGCTGTGAGACACAGGCCTGACCTCAGTGGGGGTTTGGAAGAGAATCGTGTGGTTTTCTCTTGGCTCTTCTGTGCGCTCCCTCATTCGCTCTCGCAGTGCCAGGAAATCCCTTCTTCTGCCAACAGGACCCAGAGGAATGTGCTGTTTGTTTACTTTCTCACTCTTTCATCCTTCTAACCTTCCCACACCCCCAGCTCTAAGCCTAACAGGCTCAGCTCAGCCCTTCATCCCTCTGACAGTACTGCTCAGCTGAATATTTTCAGAAAAAGGATTGCAAGAAAAAAGCTTATTCTGACCAGGATCTGCATAGCTGGAGCAGGGCTGGGCTGTGCTCTTGCCTTTATTTCTCTGCCTTGACTGGCAGCTGCCTCACTCAGTTGGCTGCATGTCACCATGACGTACCATAGGATAACAGGGAAGAGCCCACTTCCCAAGCTCTGCTCTCTTTCAGCACTCCCCTTGTATAATTATTCCTTTCTAGGGTAGTAAGCTCCATGTGCCCCATCTCATTCTTTCCCTGCTTCATAAACTGAAGGAAATCTTGTCTGTTATTTTCCCCAAGAATATCTTTATCTTCTAATGCTGCTTTATTAGATGGCTGAACTCTGTTCTTTTGCCCTCTTTTAATAATTCTGTCTTGGTGAAAATATATCTGGGGCATTTTAATATTTTAAAGCCCTCCAGAATTCTTGAATGAGTATGTTTGAATTGCTTAGAAATAAAAATCAAAACAGCACAGTTGATCTAGTTGCTAAAGATAGAAGTGTATTTTCTGGACCTCTGGTGTGCTGCCATCCCTGGTTAGCAGCCCTTGAAGCT
This sequence comes from Tetrao urogallus, assembly GCF_951394365.1. Classification (NCBI taxonomy): domain Eukaryota; kingdom Metazoa; phylum Chordata; class Aves; order Galliformes; family Phasianidae; genus Tetrao; species Tetrao urogallus. Next base: position 6,016,603 of record NC_136829.1, read on the forward strand.
CACTGTGTCCACAAGGTTTTATGATAATCCAAGGGAGGAAATCCTGTGTTTACTGCACTTATGAAAATTGCCATTTTGAGATGGTCCTCTCTTTGATTCATTTGCATACTTTGTCTTATCTGACTTGAGCTGATTGGCAAGGATTATAAATCCCTTAAGCAGGGACTGTCCTCCCCTTTGTTTTACAGCACAGGGCTTTCCTGGGCAGCTGCATGTCTAGATTGCTTTTTTCTTTTGCTGTTTAAGACATCAGAGTGGGTCTGCGCGTGGGGAGGAAGCAGTTTGTGTCCTTAACACTTCCTATAAGCATGGCTAAGCACCAGACCTGCCATTTTTCCCTTCCTTTGTACCACCTATGAGTGTTACCACTCAACTGCATGTTTTTCCCATCACTTTTAGGCTTCGGGCAGCCTCGGATAAATACATGTGTAAGAAGGGCTGCAGTTGCTTGTTTTTCTTTCTGTTGTTTCCTCTTCCACCTTTTTGTGTCTGCACTGCACTAAAGAAAAGTGTCAATCACTACTCAGGGTAAAAGCCTAAGAAACAGAGAGAGCACAGAAGGGATACATTTCTATATCAGCAATAGAGAATCTCATCCCCAGCTGTGGGCTTCAGAAAGCAGAGTTTCTACCAATGCTGAGACACACCAGAGTTTAGTACTAGGAGCTGAAACATCAGCAGCATGCAGTGCTCGAGTGAGCCGTAGAAGAGCTGCTGTTGGCCCGTTTGCTGATTGTCTGCCTGTCTTTCTCACCTCCCCCCTACAGGACAGCCCACCTGAGGAGCTGCTGGAGACTGGAGCACCGACTGCTGCTGCCACAAGGCCCCGCCAGCCAGACACGATGTACTGCCTCCAGTGGTTGCTGCCTGTCCTGCTCATCCCCAAGCCCCTCAACCCAGCCTTGTGGTTCAGTCACTCAATGTTCATGGGCTTCTACCTGCTCAGTTTCCTCCTGGAACGGAAACCTTGCACAATCTGTGCCTTGGTCTTCCTGGCAGCTCTGTTCCTCATCTGCTACAGCTGCTGGGGGAACTGCTTCTTGTATCACTGCACAGGATCCCAGTTGCCAGAATCAGCTCACGATCCCAGTATAGTGGGCACCTAGAAAACTATTATCTTCCAGTTTGCTGACAGCTCTGGTTTTGCTTTTAATTGGGGGGGGGAGGGTCTAGGGAACAGGGTTGGGTTGTGTTAGGCACGTGATTGAAGTAAAAACAGCCTATTTCCTGTAATGTATGTGTGGACTAGAGTGGTAAATTCCTGACCAGCCTGTGAAATTTGACTTGTTTACTGTGTGAACTCTTGCAGCGCCCCCTGCTTTTTTAGAAGCAGAAGTTTTTTTTTCCTTCCCATATCACTGGGAATGGACACCAGCCCTCCTATCTGAGAACTGGTGGAGGAAAGAGCTGTTGGCCTCTGACTGTTGCACGGTGGTGGAGTTGTGTGTCACTCTCTTGTTGGCCACGGTGATCTAACACTGATTCTGCTCAAGTAGCTCCAGGATCCTCTCCATCCTTCACTTTGTGGGGAGCCAGCCTTCTCACCTTGCTGATCAAAGGACAGCTCAACAGCTCACAGATGCACTTGGCCAAAAGCTGCTGGAGCCAGAGGCAGTTGAGTCATCTCCTGCTGCTCAGCCTGCCAAAGAGATGTGTGCACTGCCCAAGTGCTTTCTGAACTACTAATGCTCCAAGATCATAGCCTGAAAGCCTCAGTTACGCTGCTGCTTTTATAAAGCCTCACAGGCAGCAGACTGCCTCTTCCCCTGCTAGATTTCCAGGGTTTACCAAATTGACTGCAACAAGATGTGGGATTTTTCAGAAACTCTATGAACATCACCTGAGAAAACCAAACAGTGGCTCAAAAGTCTGGGTGCGTGCAGAGCAAGAGAAGATCCTGAGGTGTAGGCACGGCCTGAAGCCAGCGATGCCATCAGTGGACAGATGACTTTCAATGACTGTTCTCAGGCTGATGGTGACAGAAGGTGCTGATGCTGTGGCTTGGTGATGGAGGCACTGGGTACTCCTGTGTCCTCTCCCTGGCTCCCCTGGGTGATGGTGGGTTGCTTGCACACAGGCACTGTTGTGCAGAGCTTTGCCCTGCGCAGTTCTCTCCATAGAAGTGGCTCTTGGGGAGCCTTCCCTGGGGCAGCAGCTTGCTTATGAGAAACTGAAGTCAACACCAAGTATTGACTGCACTGTCTGAGAGTTCTCTCAATTGCCATCTGCTCATCTTCAATCTCAAAGGGGAACGCAGCAGAAGTGGCTGCTGCTGTCCCAAGGAAGTTCAGGCTATGAAATTGTGAAACTTCCAGAATATTGTTTGTTCATTGCACAGCTGTTCAAAATGTTTAATAAAGCTTTATAGACTTTGGTCTGTGGACTATTGCCCTGACTACTGTTCGTCACAGCTGCCTTAGCCCAGCAGTCACGCAGCTCAGTGTTGTTTTGTTCCAAGCACAGTAATGCAATCTCTAGTAAGAGACAGAGCCTGTTGGCCCTGTAACTCGCAGTGCTGACTCCTCTTTAAGTGTTTCACCTAACCCTGGGCGAGCCAGGGAGCGTACTGGCAGTTCCCAGAACAAGCTCACTTTGCACGCAACACAGCAGGTGCTTCTGGCTGCATCTCCGCACTTCCACGACAGATTCCTCTCCTTTCCTTGCAGCTTAAGGAAGGCACAGAACTGACAGCCTAATCCCCAGCAGGGAGCCGTTCTCTGCAGAGGCACTGTGAGCCCATCCCACGCTGCCCAGTGCTGTGCCTCATGTCAGCCCCTGCCCGCAGCTCTGCCCAGCGCTGGGTGAGATGGGCTTGTGGAAGCGCTGTGCCCGGCTACAACCAGTTATCAGCACACGTGGGAGCCAAAATGCACTGCTGGAACCAAAACCAACCTCTGCCCTCACTCCTGGCCACTGAGTCCAAGTTGGAAAGCATCCAGCGTGTATCTGTTTGTACGTTTTAAAGTGCGTGCCACATCACCGAGGGGAGACGTGACAGCTCTGTCACTGAGCTACAGGGAATCCCTGTAGCTGCCAGTAGTTACAGCGTAAATAAACAGAAGGGAAAGGTACAGCTCGTTTGCAAGGCACGGCCGTGCAGTTGGAGCGCTCTGAGCAGCTTTCAAGTTTTGTTTATTTAAGCTATGAGGATTGTTTTATTTAAACTAATGCAGTCATCTCTTTTAAGAGTCCATTTGGGTTGCTAACTAACCAAGCTGCACTTCACTGCAATTTAAATAAATCCTAGCCACAAAGCCAGACGGTTTGGGTGAGAGCAAGCCCTGCCTTCGCCCATCAGCCCGACCCAGGACGCGGCTGCGGCTTCCCCAGTGCGAGGCCTGGCGTGGGGAGCGCGGCACTTCAAAAGAGGGACAGAGGCGGCGGCAGAGATCTCGACCGATGCTTAAGCAGCGTGCTTTTCGTGGTGCTCCCTCCCCAGATGTAGTGACGAGCCCTTTGATACGCACAGAGCCCTCACGGAGTGCTATCCGACGCTTCACAGCGCTGAGATACCATCTTCATTTTGAAGATAGAAAATTAAAGCAACTTCATCTCGGTCAGACAGACAGCCCGAGGTAGAGCAGGAACCCAGCCGGGATCCCATGCTAATGCCCTGATCCCCAGCTCATCCTCTATAAAGAGACCGCGAAAAACCAGCCTGCAACTGCAGAACAGGTCAAACCCGACCGCGTACCAAGAGCATCATCACGGCTTGTGCTCGTGTGCTGCGAATTGCACAGAGCCCACACGAGTGCAGTGCCTGCTCCAGCTACACAGCAGCATCGCAGTGCTCCCCGAGAGCCACCCCACCAGGAGGGCAGCACAGCTCCAGCACTGCGGTCCCTGCCTGCCCTCGGGACCGTGCAGTGATGAGGAAAGCAATGGGGCTCAGAGCAGAGCGGTGCCAGGTCCTACGGAGCCCAGGCACTGCCCAGAAGGGATCTGGCACAGAACATCTCATCACCTTGTTTTATAATAAGGTGCCCATCTGCCTCGTGTTCCCTGGTTGCAGGAGCCTTAAGCCATCCCTTTGCCTTTCCATCATAACGAGGTCATTTTCTAGGTCACCCAACAGAGAAGCAGCATGGTGGGGTCAGGAGAGGAAAACAACGTCAGCCCTGCCACAAGCACACCCTGCTCTGCACCAGGGGCCCTTCTGCTGGGTTTGGATGATAGGAGAAACCCCAGAGCCAGACCAAGACTCACTCCAGGGCACTGCAGCCCACACAGTGAGTTGGGGCTGCTCCCTGCACAGCCACAAACGCAGAAAATACACAGCGGGGCTTCCCACATCCCAACCCCAGCTCTACAGAACCCCTGCCCCACTGCAAGGACAAAGCCCAGGGCTGCAGCAGCCCTAGCAGAGTACCAACCACCCTTTCCCACCCATCACACATAGACTGAGACATTCACCACCAAAGATACCCTCTCCATCACTTAATTACTTTAGCAAGTAAATCATAAAGCATTAAACACTTAAGATGATGAAATCAACTCACCAGCCCTCAGAGGCAGAGCAGCACGCAGGGCACCAGAACCACCACAGGTCACTGAGGCTCAGCCACAGCCCCACTCTCTGAAGGCCTATTCCCACAAATCAATTACTTCATCACCAACTGAGGGATTCCAATCAGCATCCACTAATTACCCTAATGAAGCAAACCTGCTCCCAGCCAGCTCACTGAGCAGCAGCTGAAGGAGGCTGCAATCAGCACAGACAGGGGTGTCCCAGGGCAGACGGATACAGGACAAAAGCTGTGTGTGCCCCATAGTTCCCTCACCCGACTGATGCTCCCCCCCAAGACAACCCTGAGAGCCACGTGGGACCCTTTAGGGATGCCAAGAGGTCCTCCTTCACCATACACAACCCACAGCCATCTGTTTGGTGAGGTCTGTTTGTCTTTAATTATCAAATTGCAAAGTATTTACAACACCATCATCAGTTTCAAAGCATCTCCACCCTCCCCAACCCCCCCACCACACCAGACATGGTCAGATTTTTCCAAAGTTTTATTATTATCACAAAAAAAAAAAAAAAAAAAAAAAAAAAAAAAAAAAAAAAAATTCTTACTTTGACACTGAAAGAGGCAGAGGAGGAGTGGGCCGGGAGAAAAACAGATCCACACGTCCTCTGCACAGTTGATGGGAGATGTTACAAAATGCTTTAAAAAATGGTACCAGCAGAAGAGAATGTCTCACACAGAGCTGCTTTGTGCCAAACAACATCACTGTGGGGGTGGGGGGGAAGTAACCCCCTGCTCTTCACTGGCTTCAGCAACAGACCAGCAGTGGAGGGGAGGGCATGGGTGGGCTAGCAGCCCCCAGCGCTGCTCCATGCTACAGGAAACCAAAGGTTGTGTGTCCATGCGTGTGTTTGCCTTTTTTCCCCCTCCCCAGCTCTTGGCTCGCAGCTGGCCACTGCCCACTCCCACGTGCTGCTCTCAGAGCTTTTCCCTACGGCTGCAGGCACAGCTGTGCACACTGTGTGGTGATGGCACACAAACGTCATGGGATGCGGAGGTTAAAAGGTTGGGGTGCAGCAGAGCCTGCACCAAGGTGGACACAGGAAATGTGCTGGGGGACGAAGGGCTCTGAGTCCCATTGTGAGTACGGAAATCCATGGAAACAGTCCTCCAGGCCAAGGTGGGGTCCCTCCATACTGCTAAGAGCCCCTCCGTACTGAGTTCACTATTAAAACAGAGCCACCGACTGAGAACTCGGGTAATAAATAAGATGCCGGGGAGTGAGTGGGAGGCAGCAGCAGCTCAGCTTGGTGCTCCGGAGGCATTTTTGGCACTGGGTGTGAGTGATGGATAAGAGGTCCAGGACGCAGGTGGCGATGGTGTGATGAGGGGCTCCAGCTGGGGACAGACGAGGACAGATGTTGGCGGTACCACAGGAGGAACACGACAGCACATGCAGCTTGGTCAAGTAGTGGGAGGTGCTGGAGGGCTATGTACAGGGTGGGTGCTCAATGGGTGCTGCTGCAGACACTGGGCTGTTCATGGATTATTCTGACCTCCAACACACGGTACTGACAGCGAGCAGGGAGCAGCTGGGCCTGCGAATGGCTCCCGGTAGCTCCGTGCTCCCTGATATGGGGATGGCAGAAGCAGGGGGGATGGCAGCTAGGAACAAACCAGTGGACAAAAGCAGTGCTAAAAGACAAGTAATTTCCCAAAACACTGAGTCCTGTGCCCGAGAACAGGTGGGTGCTGGAGGAAGGGAGATGGCCAGCCTCCATGGGGCATCCCAAGGTCTGCACTTCAGCTGCATCCGATTCAAAGCAGTGCCTTCCCCATCACCAAACGTCTCTGCAAACAGCCTCGGGCAGATCAGAGTGAAGTGGGTGGTTGAATGGGTGAAGAAATTTGTGCTGATTTTAAAAAGGGGGTGCAGGAGGTGTGGGGCAGTGTGTCTGAGGTGGGAGAGGCTATCCCCCAATTTCTCTGGCTGCTGTGAGAAGAGGGTCCTGAAAGCCGTGGCTGTGCCAGGAGCCATCCCGCTGCTCCGCTCACCATCCTGAGCCCCAGCTCCACTGGTGGCAGTGCCCAGGGCTCCTCTCGCCACCTCGTTAAGTGTGGCCCAGCAGTTTTAACGAGCAATGGGGCAGCCGGCACCTCACCATGCCACATCCTGCTCTGGGGCTGCTCCCCAGAACGTGGCCCCTCTGCATGGAGCCGGCCCTCTGTGCCCCACAGTGAGGCCTCTGGTGCCAGGAGGAGCTCCAGGTCTATAGGTTCTCTCCAGGCTGGTACTGGGGCTCTGTCGAGGTGAAGTAGTCCTCCAGGAAGGCCTGCAAGTACTCAAAGGTGGGCCGCTCCTCAGGGTCCTTCCGCCAGCACTGGCACATGAGGTCGTGCAGCGACTCGGGGCACTCGGGCGGGCAGGGCATGCGGTAGCCTCGCTCCACCTGGTCCAGCACCTCCCTGTTGACCATCCCTATGGAAAGAAGGGCAGCAGGGCCGGGTCACACACTGTGCCCAGCCCGTGGAGCGTGGGGTTGGTGCCAGCTCTCACCTGGGTACGGCACCCGGCCCTTGGTGGTCAGCTCAGTCAGCAGGATGCCGAAGGACCAGACATCCGACTTGATGGTGAACCGGCCGTACAGGGCCGCCTCAGGGGCCGTCCACTTGATGGGGAACTTGGCGCCTGGACCGGGAGGCAGAGTGAGGGGCTGCTCCCCTCTGCAGCCCACAGACCCCCAACCTCAGGGCCTGGGGCACCGAGCCACCAACATCACCAGATGTTCCCAGACCCCGCTCACACCTTGCCGTGCTGTGTACTCGTTGTCCTCGATGAGGCGTGCCAGCCCGAAGTCAGCCACCTTGCACACCAGGTTCTCCCCCACCAGGATGTTGGCTGCCCGCAGGTCTCGGTGCACGTAGTTCATCCTCTCCACATAGGCCATGCCAGATGCAATCTGCAGGGCAGAGTGTGGGGACCGAGCTTTGCAGGGGACAAGAGGACCCCACCATGGCAGGGATGGCTCCACAGCCAGACCCGATCCAGCCAATGGGAGCCAGGGTGCAGGAGGAAAAGGAAACAGGAACCCACCTGAGCAGCCATATCGACGAGCTGTGGCAGCCGCAGGTACTTGCCCATCTCTCCCTTCAGGAAGTCCAGGAGGCTCCCTGTGAGGAAGACAACGGTCACCAACAAGCAGAGCCATTTCTCTGGTCACCCAGCAGCCCTCCTGTGCTCACCCTTGCTCATGTACTCAGTGACGATGTAGATGGGCTCCTCTGACACCACCGCATACAGCTGAACCAGCTTCTCGTGCCGGAGCTTCTTCATCACCTGGGCTTCCTGTAGGAAGGCCTCCGGGGACATGGTGCCGGGCTTCAGGGTCTTTATGGCCACTCTGGTGGTGCCATTCCAGGTCCCTGCAGCACAGGACACATTTACAGGGCTGCCACACTGCTGCAGATGATGACACTGCGTGTGGCCGTGGCACCAGGGCCAGAGCTGTCCTTACCCATCCAGACCTCTCCAAAGCAGCCCTGCCCCAGCTTCACCTCCAGCCGCAGCGACTCCCGGGGGATTTCCCATGCATCTTTGGCGAGTCCTTGGGTCTGGGGCTTGGATGTGGGGCAGACGTTGGTCAGGCGGTGGCACAAGCCATCAGCATGTTCTAGCACAGCAGGGACAACATGATGCATGGCATTTGGATGCATGACGTCTTCCTTGCACAACACCTTGGGCACCCACACTCAGACCCCTTCTCTTTCTCAAACCCAAGCGGCGTTTCACCAGGGTCTGCCCACCTGCTTCAGCGCCAGCACTGGCATTCCCTTCATAAAACCATCTAGGTTGGAAAAGACCTTCAAGATCACCAAGTCCAACCACCCCATCACTAAGACACATCCCTTAGCTCCACATCTACATAACTCAAACACCTCCACGGATGAGGTCTCCACCACTACCACCTTTCCATGAACAAACTCTTCCCAATACCCAACCCAAACCTTCCTGGCATCACCCAGACCCCAAAGGATGTGGGCAGGTGCTCTGGCCATACGCACTGGAGTAGTAGGCCACCAGCTGCTGCAGGCTGCCGAACTGTGTGCGTGAGGTGATGTAGAAGCCACCGCTGTCCAGCTTGCGGATCTTGTAGTGCTTCACATTGAGCCCCTTGGCGTTGTCGAAGTCGGAAACAGAGAGGCAATAGGCACCTGAGGGCACAACCGAGTGGTTCGGGGACTGCACAGGAACCCCACTGGGGTTGGTGCAGCAGGAGCAGGCTGCGGGTTTTACCTCCAAAAACCACCTCTTATCTATCACTTACAACCACTGCCACAGCCAAGTAGCACTGTAAGGCATAGGGAGCAAGGTGGCAGCAACTGGGGGTGTAGGGAGGGGTGGGGGGCTGCAGACCCAGTTATACGCTCCTACATCCTGCTATGCGCATCGCTTCCAGAGCCTGCCTCTCCTGTGCCCACACAGCTGTGATAGCACAAGTCTGGGGCCACAAACAGGAAGAGGGAAGGCTGCTGAATGAACTGCTTCCAATGGAATAAAGTAAATGATGCCAAGCTCAAAGCATCGAAACAGAAAAAAATATCAAGGAATTTTTCCCAAAGGGGCATTGGGAGCTAGACTAAAGCATGCTTTCAGGTAAGAAAATGTACCCTCAGAAAGCCAAGTTCTTGAGATCAAACTTGCACATTTGGGAGGAAAAAAACAGGGATAAAGAATCATTAGACTTGAAAGGGCCTAAAATCCATCATCGCCTCCACCTAGTTCTTCACAACTGAGATTTTGCCATTACACAGAGGCTGAAGAAAACAAAACTTATTTGCCCAGGGACAAAAACAACACACAAAAAAGCCCAGGAGAGGATATAGTGTTGTTCCCAACATTTTAGAGTTATGTGGGCACATCAGTGGGAAAACCATTAGTGGGTAAAACCAGGATGTCATGCACGGGACACCTCTGTCTCCAGCTTGGATAATGGGACAAGAACAGAGTGTGAAGGGGACATCTATAAAAACGAGTGAAACTGCTGGTGAATGCAGCGCAGGAGGCTCATCTCCTTTGGTACAACTATGTCAGGGGGATTGGGACCACGCGGTGGCCAAGTGCTGGAGGACCCCTCCAGGGCTGCTCCGTGGCTCTGGCAGAGGAAGGAAGGAATATCAGGGAAGGGGGAATATCAGGGGTCACCTTTTGTCGTCTCGCTCTCCCGGACCAGGAAAGTTCCCCGGGGGTTTTCAGGGTTGAGCAGCAGCCGCTCGGACTCCCGACGAGTGATCTTCCCAAAGTACCACCTGTGGGAACAAGCAGCAGGCTCACAATCACCGAGCAGAGCTCCGCTCAGCACCCTCACTCCAAAAGCCTCCCAAAACATGGGTGGCTCGAGGTCGCTCAGCTCCCGTGCTTTTGTCACTGTGGGCAGCTGTGTGACTTCTGCTTTCCATACGCAATGGTCACTCTGTGTCACCGGGGTCCTAATCTGCAAATGCAGAGTTTGCAGTTTCCCTGTGCCTGGAGGCGAGGCCACACAACCACGCAAACACACAGAGCTCCGTGTGCCTCGAGGAGAGGCAAAAAACGCTTAGCGGGTTTAGAAACAAAACAAAATGGAAAAAAATAAGCAAAAAATAAAACCAGACAGATGTCCTTCAGGTTTTGCACGGGGGGGAGAGGGACAGCAGAGAGGGAAAAGGTGCTCAGTGAATTCTTTTGTCATTGTTTGTTTCAAAACTGTCTAAAAATGGCAATTACTCTTCAGCCTGGATGGAGTCTGAGGGCGCGACATAGTTACTGGGGATGTAGCCCGTCTGTCCTGTAGTGAGGGAATGAGCCAGCCACCAGTCACCTTCCCTGCAAGAGAACCAAAACACACTCAGTGTGAAGCCAAAGAGCCCACAGCACCCCGGGTTGGGCCCTGTCCCACCTCTGGGCACTGTCCCACTGAAATGTGGGATGGGGAAGAGCCAGCAGAGCCCAGTCCGAGGGGACAGCAGTGAGCAGCACCCACATCCAGCCTGCAGCAGGACCCACTCCCCACAGAGACCCCAAGGAGGGCAGCGGTGAGCCCCATCGGCCCCAAATCCTTTAGGGGCTCCAGGATGAGCAGCACCTCCACGGTGCTGGTCGTCCATAAAGGAGGGTGTCCTTGCTGGAGAGAAAGCAAGGCAAACACCTTTGGAGCCACCTGAATTTGAGCTGAGTCTGGCTGGAGATTGAGAGGCAATGGAAATCCCAGTGAGCAGATAAGCAACAGGCAAAGGGGGAGGGAGAGGAAATGGGAGAAAAGCAACAGAATGATGGCAGTGATTAAAAAAGGCACCAGGAGAAACAAAAGAAGGCAGAATTTGTTAAACACAGGCTGCACAAAAGCAACAAAAGGGAGAAAATAAATGAGTGACAGAGAGGGGTGGAAAACCGATCCAGCGGGCACAGGGCAGCCGTGCTGATGCCACAGGGAGCGGGGATGAGAGCTGCCCTATGGGCAAAGCCTGGCTGTGGTGCAGTGGGTTCAACCCCTTTGTGGCACAGATGAATACCAGTGCTATCCCCAAGCTCTGGGGCTGCCAAGAGGTGGTCGCAGGTGCTGGCAGGGTGCAGGAGCCTTTGTCCACTGCGTTCCATGCCATCCCCATCACACCCCACAGGCTGCTGGGCAGGAAAGGACAATGAATGGACCCCAGGAGGCAGCTTCCCCTTCCAGGCAGGCAGCAGGGGGTTCCTCCACCACCGCTGTGTCCTCAGCCATCAAAGACTGCCGTTTCATTTATTCTGACCGCCAGGAAGATGGGGCTGCAGGGAAACTGCAGCTCCGTGTGAACAGTGCAGCAAGGACCAGAGGGCTGCAGCCCAGCACCTCACTGTGTGCCCGGGACAGGGGCAGGAGCTGCCTTGTTTCTGTTCCCACGGGGCCAAAGTGAACGTCTGCTAGGAAATGGCCAAATCCTGACTGGCGGCTCTGTTCCAGCACGGGCTGAATGGCTGTCATCTGGGAATTTGGCAAAACAAACTATTCCAAAAACATCGCAGCAGGAGGAGAAAAATCATCATCGGGATCAAAACAAAGCATTTCAACAATTCCCTGCACAACTCTACCCGGAACACCCTGTTACATCCCTGCTGCCTGACTGGGAAGGGACCTGCTCTGCTGGGAGCAGTACTGAGATCCTTCCTGCACTGGGTGTGTGTGTTTGGCCATCAGGGAGGGGGAAGGTCACTGCTGGCCTCTGATAGTATGCAGAGCAGAGAGCTGCACGCCCAGCCTAGTACAGCAGCTGGGATGCAGCAAACACCCCACATGAAGGCTTTCTGTGCACGGCCAAAGCCCTGCAAGCAGCACATCCCAAACTTCACGGAGTAAAGCCATTAACAAACAGTGAGTGTTGGAACGAGGACAACAAGGACCCAAGCAAAAACACATTGCTGGGTCACTGCAGCAGTGCTTACTGTAGACAGCCCCACACCCCTCTGCTTGTTGCAGAGCTGCAGGGCTGTGCTGGGCACGTGCTGTGCATCTGGACAGAGCACACCAGCATTGCATCACTCACCAGCCTGGCCTCTGCCCCATGCTGTGCATCCGGCAACAGATGGATGTGCTCTTATGAGTGGGACATAGAGCAAAGAACCAGACCTTATGGAAGTATCCCAATCCCCAGAGTGACTCATTAAAAAAAAAGAGGAAATGAAAAAGGAAAAACAAAAATAAATGGAAAACCAAAAAGACCAGGAAGGAGCAGAAACCCAAATGAACCAGGACTGCAGAGGGGCAAAACAGACAGGTGGGGTGCAGCTCTGAGTGGGCAGCAGGCAGGCTTTTACCAGGAAGGTCATTAACAGTAATCATACCCCCCAATACACACCTGACATCCACTTTTCTCCTACATGAAAGCATGGCATGCAGAGAGAAAAAACACAGTCAGGACAGAAGCTGAGATCAGAGGCACCGCGGCAGCATGGAGAGAAGCACCTGAGGCAGAGAAGATGCATCTGGGCCAATGAGAAGCAGCTGAGTGCTGATGGGGCCAGGGGACCTGGGCCAGGGGACCTGAGCTGGCCACAGGACAAGGAAAGGACTTGGAGGCAGGTGCAAGGAGGACAGGGGAGCAGGGCAGCCCGATGTCTTTGGACATGTCACTGGGAGAGGTGGCCCTCCGCAAGGCTTGGCTTAGGGATCCCCAGAGCTCCCAGAAGGGGTGAAGCTGATGCAGGGTGCGTTGCAGGGACACTCACGTGTTGTTGACAATCTGCAGGCGTTCTCCTTTCTTGAAGGACAAGTCTGTCTCAGTCCGGGACTCGTAGTCATAGAGAGCCACGAAGGTGGTGACACCGCCTGCAACACGGATCGCTCAGGGCTCTGACGTCCCACGTCCCACCGCCCGCCCTCCAGATCCCAGACAAAGCCCCCCAGTGGCAGGAGAACCCATCACCACCACAGGAAGCTGGAACCCAATCCCACCCCACAGCTCACAGACACTCCATGCCGCACTGACCAGCCAGCGCCCCAGCACGCTGCGGTGACGTGACGGTGTCAGAAGTGTTGAAGCCCCCAAAGAGTTTGGGCTCGGTGGCCACGGTCCCGAAGGAGCGGCTGGGGGTGCGGTGCGTGTCGGGGGCTGCTGTCTTGTTGGGGGTCTGCGAGGCTGGGAACCCCCCGTGGTGGGCGCTGTCGGGCGGCTCCAGGCTGCGCCGGCGCTGGCTAGGGTCCTTGGGTTTGCTCTTGCTGCTCCCCATGGCGGTGGGCTGGGAGAGACAGAGATGTGTGTGCAGAAGGTGTTTAATAATAATAATAACAGCCCAAAAAGAAGAGCTGGAAGGCAGAGCTGCTGCCACACGCAGTCACCGCATGGCACGTTGTTCCCGGTGCCCCAGAACCTTTCCTGCACGCCGTCAGCACTACAGCATCTGCATGGCCATGCTTCAGTGCACAAAAGGATCTCTGTCAGGTCACGGATGGGACACAGACAAACACTCATAGGTAAGACCCAGACAAATATTCACAAGCTGGGATTCCTCCAAACTCACAGAACCCACAGCTGCATTTAAATGCTGAGGATGCTCAAGTGAAGCCCAAAGCTCGCAGCAAAGCAAACCCTCAGAAAAACCGAGCGGGAAAAGCTTCAATCAGGAGCAGTTTAAGGCAGTTAGCAGCTAAAGACCAAGGGATCACTGCTTTATATATAGTCCTGCTTTCCCTTCCACTCAAGATCATGGTCTATAAATACCTCCAAGGTAATGATATAAATGAAGGAAGGGAATTATTCGCAGTCTCCAAAGATGGCTGGATACAGCAGTGTCCTGAAGCTACGGAAGGGAATATTTAGGCTAGATCACGCGTGGCAGGATGGAGAAGGGAGGTGGAGAATCTCTCTAGTAAGAAAATCCAGGCAGGCAGGAGTGGAGGCAGGAGAACAGCAGGGAAAGCAGGTTCTTGCGAACAAGGAAAGCCCCCTCCTGTAACATGAGCCTCCCCCATCTCCTCATCCCCTGCTCACCTCCGCAGGGTTCAGCACCCGCTGTGCTGCCGGGGCCGCAGGGATGTGGCCAGGGGCTCGTGACAGCCCACGCGGCTGTGAGCAACGAGCAGCTTCCCCCAGCATGGCACTTCCCCAAGCAGCGAGCACCAGGGCGGGCAGTGGGGGCTGAGCTGCAGCCCTGAGGTGCACCCAGCAGCACCCTCCCAACCCCAGCCCAGAGCACAACAAAACAACCAGACTGCAAAAACAGCCGTGGGCAGCAGCGACAGGATTTGTGTGCAATGTGCCATGGGCGTGCCTGGAGCTGCACACTCAGCTCACACACAGCACAGCTGATACCCACTGTTTGCACATCTTGCCCACCCAGCACCAGCAGGAGGGGACCCCCCGGCCATGCCTTACCTGTACGTCCCAGCTACTGCCTGGCCACAGTGGTGTGTGAGGCCACCAGCAGAGTCAGCTCAGCTCCTGCAGCACAGACAGACAAAGAGACAGATGGGTGTCAGTGGTTCCCACTGCCCTCAGCCACCGCAGGCTGCTGTGCCCACCCTCCTCCTCCTCCTGTTCGCCCACCCAGCAATCCCACAGTGTGGGGCTGGCGGCCGACGGCTCTGATCTCTCATGTGTGAAGGGGACAATTCTCTGCTCCACTTCATCACTCCCACCCAGCGCTGTGCGAGGGGATGGCGGAGGGCAGCCCTGGGCAGTGCACAGTGCTGGGAGGGTGGGGAGACACATTTCTGCTGGGACTCCCCAACCTCCTGTGGGGTTTTCAATTCTTTCCCAACGGTGGAGAAGCAAAACAGCTCCCTTGGCATGCCACAGGGTGTTTCCAGCCCCACTGCTTCACATCAGATGGCTGCAGGGACACAGGGACCTTGTCACCGGGGCTATGAGTCGCCCTCTCCACCCCCAAGAGCACCGATGTGCCATGGCATAAAGCGCACACAACGCCCTGGTGCACTTCATGCTGCTCCAGCGCCAACCCGAGGAGCCTCGTGCAGCGATGCTCCAGGCTCCCTCCATGCCCAGTGGGCTGCACGGGGCACACAGCACAGCACAGAGCCACAGGGGCTGCAGCACATGTCCAGCACCTCCAGCTGGGCACTGTGCCGAGGACACGCCACGCCGCGGGTTTGTTTTGACATCCTTCCTTCCCCCTTTGGCCCCCCTGCCAATAAGTTTGGTGGCTATTTTTAGTGCGTTTGATAACGAGCAGTGGCTGATTGACAGCTCTTTACGACTTGAATGGTTTGTAATTTGTACTTGCCTAATATTCGCCGGCAATAATTGCACAGCGGGAGGGAAGGTGGGGGAAGCTGCAGACCCAACCCTGGGCTGCAGCACACACAAATATAGCTGCAACGCGGCTGCACGTGCTCCCCACGTCCCTGGCACTCTCACAGTGGCCCCGCGGGAGCATCCCTGGAGTGTCAAAGCACTCCGTCCCCGAGAGGACACTCAGTACTGAGCTTTGCACACAGGCTCAGCCTGGTCCCCTATTCCCCCCCTGCAAACACAGAGCTGCACATCCCTGCCCAGGGCACAGCAGGCAGAAGAACCCCAGCCAGAGGGCACCCGGCCCTCCCTGCTCCCAAAGCAATTAAAACCGAGGCACACTCAGCTGCACAGCTCAGCTCCCATCACATCACTGCTGCACATCAGGGTGGGAGCGCTGCCCATCAGCACCAATGGCCCCGGGGTTTCTGCCCACCCCCCAGAATTACAGCCAGCAAGGCGGGAGGTGGGAAGAGATGGCACCTGTGCCCTACCTTGCAGGGATGCTGTGGGAAAGCAGCACCGGGGGAAGCGGCTGCTCAGGGTCATCCGTCTCCTGCAGACAGGCTGTGCGCTGCGCCGGGCGGCTCAAGGATACAATGGGAGTTGTGAGAGCCACGCCGACAGCAGGGCTGGCAGTAAGGGGGGGGGGGGGGAGGCATGAGCTTATCTTATTTCTTTTGTTTTTTCCCCCCTCTCAAAGACACCAACAAAAGACGCTGATTGGGAGCAGACGAAACACAGAAATTCCATATTTGCTGCCTTCTGTGCGGCAGAAGCAGAGACCTTGAGAGAATCTGCGACACGCTGGGGCCCAGCCAGACAGTGAGCCTTGGGGGGGATATATCTGCCGACATGCCACGACCTTGGGCTGCCGGGGGTGGGCGCCGAGCAGGCGGGATGGGACAGTGCTCCAAGACACTGCAGTCAGCAGGAAGATTGTTACAGGGACACCACGCAGTGCCTCACCACCAGGTTTAAATTCCCCCTCAACTCTGTGTTTCATCCCTTCCCTGCAGCCGTGCTGCAGGGAGACCTGTGCCAGCCCTGCCTGGAAGAGTCGTGCGTTAACCCCAGCCTGGTTTGCAGCATAGAAAACTGAGAGCATCCTTTTGGATATAAGGAGTGGGACGAGGGACCGGCACAGCCCGAGGTTTCCCCCCATGCTCCATCAGCTCACACAGCACAGCACGATGAATGACTGCACCTGTCTGCTGCCAGACTGACAAATGGAGCGGGCAGCGCGCCGGGCAGACAAAGCCATGGTGCAGCACAGAGCTGAGCCCATGGAACCAGGGACAGCAGAACAGGGTGGGAATGCAGCCCCAAGCCCCTTGTGCATAGCAGGCATCCCTGTGGATGGGAGTGGGGATGGGCTGGTGTGAGGCACAGAGCACATGTGAGGGTCATGCAGCAGCACGGGGTGATGGTGGCTGCCAGCCGGGCTTGGCATGGCACAGCCCTGCTCTGAACATCAGTGTGTGCCCCTGCATGGACAGGCAGTGCTAGGGATGCTGCTGAGATTTTTGCTCATTTTGGGGCTGCCAGGATGGATCCTGCAACAGGAGCACCTTGCAGGGCACCGCAGCAGCACCAAACCACACTTCACCACCAACTCATAAAGCAGGGGAGCAGCTGCCCCTGGGACCCCCACTTCACCCAGGGATGGCATCCCAAAGGCACCTGAGCCAGCACATCCCTGCCCATCCCTCCTTCCCCCCCAGGACAAATCCATGCAGGGCCATGGCGAAGGCATGGTGCAGCTGTGTGCTCCCAGCAGAAGCAATGCGCGGCCGCTCCCATCCCACTCCGTCAACTCCTGTTACATTTAAAGACATCTTAATAAAAGCCTCACAGCCCAACCTGGCAGAGGCTGGTGGGTCACGAAAAGGCAAAGGATAATTAAATGAAGCATCCAAATTCACCCCCCCGAGCACAGGGGAGTCACATTTGGTAGCAATGCAGAACGCCTTCAAAAAGACGTGTTGAAACAGGAGTTGGAAAGAACAAAACAAACCCCGAGCAGCACAGACACGGGTTATGGATGTTCATCTGGTCAACAAATGCAGAACCACTGAACCACTTCCAGGGCTCCTAAACCGGTGCTCCTCCAACTGCACATGGAACAAGCGCACAGGTCCTGCAAACCCATCCTGAGCTTGCTGTCTGCACACACGGAATGCCAGCCCAGTCCCAGTCAGCACTACCCAAACAAGCACAAAGCCCTTGGTGTGCATTAACCCAGAGCGTGCCTCTCCCAGACAGGTGATGAGAGCACAGCTCTCCTCCTGCCCAGCCCAGGAGAGGCAAAGAGGGAATGCTGCCCCGTGCCCTGGTGCTTTGGAGCCAGGAAGCACTGATGTGGAGCAGGGCCAGCACCGGACCTAACCACAGGGCAACGCAGCATCCTGCTCCCCAAAAGACACCTCAATACCAGCCCAGGACACACTGACCACCTGTGGGATCTCTGCTGATTCTCATGTTCTGAGAGACCTCAGAAGAGGAGCACGAAGCCGTGCATTTCAGTTCTCCATTCCTGCAGCAAACTCTCCCACTTCCAGGGCAGCTGCAGAAAACGAAGCTCGCTTCTGCTTTCTGCACAGAGAGATCTGCCCAGGGCACTGCTGGGGATGGTCACAGTGCCCAGCCCCTCCGGGCTGGCAGCAAAGGGCTGACACGAGCAATGGATGCAACCCAAGTGGTGCCACCCACCCATGTGCCACTCGCAGCGATTTCACAGCCTGGAGCAAGGATAGCAGCTCCATGGGCAGCGGCAGGAAGGGGTGAGGAACACGTGGCAGACAGAAAAGCTCCAGATATGAGCAAGTCGCAGTCACCCCGGCCATGCTGGCGTCACTGCTGAAACATTTCCCCACTCAGAACCAGCCCAGCCAGTCCGGCCGGGAGCTGCCCGGCTTTCCCAGCTGCAGCCCCGGGGCAGAGACCCCCAAGGGGCCCCGCAGGATCCCTGCTGCTCAGAGCCCTCTAACACACAACCGGAGCTGCAAAAGCTGTGTTCAGAGCGGGGCCAGGAATCGGCTTCCTCCCTGCCCCACTGCTGGATGGGGGCCCACGGGCACAGCTCTGTTCTCAGCCGGTCCCACAGCCTCTTCAGCACAACTTGTCACCAAAACAAAGCTCAGGATACAGCAGAAGCTCAGCTCAGCAAAAGGAGGGGTCTGGAGGGACGAGCTGAGATCACACTGAGTCCATTCCGTGTCCCCATGCCCATACAGACACGCTGGATCTCCTGGCTGCGCCCTGACAGATGCAGACTGTGCAGGATGCTCAGAGCCAGCCGAGGTGCAGCACACACTGCTTGCTACAAACAGCCCCAGCAGATGCAAAACAAAGGAAAACGCTGAGCTGGTGGCTTTCAGCCCCGCCGCTCCTGGAGGTGAGAACCAGACTTTGCACACAGCCCAGCCCTGCACTGCTCACTCAGGTGCCCAGAACCCACCTGGGTAATAGGAGTCACTGACACGGGACGAGCTGCAGGTACACGCAGGTACACAGGTACACAGTCCCTCCAGCTCTCAGCGATGGCCCCACAACTGGTCCCAGTGCTCTGAGCCTGTCTACCCTGGGAGCTTCCAATGCAGCTCCCTGCCCTGCTCCATGCGCTGATCACCACCAGCATCAGTGGGATACAGGCCATCCTCATCCAATCTACCCCCCAGCACAGCACAGCACAGCCTGCACTCACCCCATCCCACAGACACTGGCTCAGCATCCCCACCCATGAGGACACAACCTCACGCCCCATGGGGGGGTGGCAGTGCAGCTCCCCAGGGCTACAGTGCTCCCTTATCTCTCAGTGGTGCTGCCAAAGGAAGGAAAGGGCTCAGCTGAGCAGGGAGGGACTGCAAAAGCTGCTGCCACCGTTCTTTTTTTCCGTATTGCAGAAGTTCTCCAGCACACGGTTCCGCCCTGGGAACATCCAGACCCATGAGGTGCTGCAGCACCATGGTTCCACTTGGAACGGGGAAACTGCAGCAAGGACCGGGCACAGTGTGGGAGCAGGGATCCCGTGTGCAAGGATGGCATGTGGCAGTGGGTACAGCCTAGTGCTGTGAGCCTGCTGTGCCCAATGACACTGGGCTTTGGAATGGGGAAAGGCAGAGGGGTGAGACTGTGTTATCTCTGGGTGCTGCAGTTCCCCATTTTCCTTTCCAATCCCTTCACCCACGCAGCCAGACATTGAGACAGGACCCCTCATGTTACACCATGGATATTCCAGCTCCTCCACCACACATCTGCACAGCACAGCCAGCCTGGGGCTGGGGGCAGCCCTCCGTAGGTTCTGAAGCAAAGCCACCAACCAGACCCCGCCTTTCCCAGGGCTTTTCCTCCCTGTTTCCCCACCATTGCTTTTGTCCCCTCCACATCTCCAGCACTGCTTTGCCACCTGCATCCCCCAGCACATCCCAAGCATTCTCAGCTCTGAGCCCAGGAGGACAGTGAGGAGATCCATAGCCTGGAGGGAAGTCAGAGCAAGACGCAGATTTACAGGTCCTGGTTCCTGGCCCATGTTCAAACCACATGAAATCTGTTTCAAGGCTTTCTTTTCAGCCCGTACATGTGCAGAGGCACGAGCAAAGCAGTGCCACTTCCCTCACACCAAGGTCACGGCACCACAGCAGGGGTGCACTGGGCACAGAGCACACCAACCAGATCCTTTTTCTCCTTGCCAAGAGGGCTACAGAGCAGACTATCACACAGCATCACACTCGAGGGAGCTGACCCACACTGCTCACCCCATGGCCCCGCTTCCGAGAGGGCTCTAAGCTGAGAAGCTCTGAGGAAGTGAGGTCAGCTGGGAAATGGTTCCCAGAGATAAAGGGCCAAGTTAGAAACCATGCTGCAGAATGGACGGCACAGGAAGCAGTAGTGCTGCAGATAGCCCTTGGTGCTTCCCCTGCCATGCCTGGAGCAGCACAGGGCAGGAGCGATGTGTGGCTGTGTTTCCCCTGAGGCACGTGGGCTGCGTGCTCCAGCCCAAGGCTTACTGCAACCCCTTCTCCATCCAGACGTGGCACGTGCTCACTGGTCATTAAAACATGTCATTGTGAGCCAAGCCCGGAGCCCAGGTCCCCTCTGTGCCACCAGTTTGTTCCCTGTGCATGCAGCACGCCTTTGCACATCAGTCACTGTAAATCACAGCCCCTTCTCTTGCTGAGCTGGGACAGACGCACCTGGGTGATTTTCTGTCACTCCAGGACAATGTCATTCAAAAGCAGAGGTATTGTTAGCGCATCTCCACCACACAGGCATCATTGCAAGGCCACTGACAGTCTAAACAGCGAGCATCACACTTCCTTTTGCTGTGCCAGCCCATTAGGAACCCCAGCTCCAAAATCACAGGGCTGAATTTTGGGGAAGCTCCTGAGCACGAGATGCTCAGACAAGATCTAGCCCTGGGTCCAAGCTTGGGAATGGGCGCAGCCCACAGTCTGCTAAGCAGAGGTGCAGTGGGAGCACAGGCTGGCTCACAGTGGCACACCGCTCCCCAGGGAGCCTCAGCACAGACACTGAGCAGCAGAGGTTTGTCCATGGGCCAACCATTGAGCCAGCACAAAGCGGCACAAACAAGCAGCAGCAGGGGATCAGCCTGCAGAAGAGTGCAGGGGAACAACAGCATCGCACTGCTCCCAAGCATGAGGTCACCAGCATCCCCATCACATCCCCTGGGGACAGGGGTGAGCACCAGCACAGAAAGAGGAAAAATACCAAACTGAGTCTTTTGTTGCCACACTCCCACAGCTCCGTTTGCATCCGATGCTGTTGGATCGGTGCTGTCCCATTCCCAGCACCCAGGCACCTTATGGGCTCTGAACACCACTGAGTGGGGAAACATCACTCGCGAGAGCTGCTTCCCATACCCTCAGACCTCCCGGGCAGCAGAGAGAAGGGACAGTCAGGAGGAAACAACAGCTGCCGTGGGGCTGAGCCGGAGACGAAGCACACTGCACGGGGTCATGGTCCGGGGGGGAAAGTCCACCCAGGCCCCGGCTTGGCTCACACAAATCCCACGATGCTTTCCAGCGGCAGGGACACGCACAGCAGCCAGGCTGCTCCGGGGAAGCCTCCCGGCAGCTTACAGCCCTTCGCCGGCAGCGCGGGGCTCTGCAGCCTCCCCAGGCGAGGGCACAGTAAAAGCCCGGCCGAGCGCGGCCACGAACCCCGAATCGCCGACGAGCGAACGTCGAGAGGGAAACGGAGCAGGAGACATCAAAGCAGGGGGGCGATGAATATTTCATGCCCTGGCCTACATACAGCCCGGCTCTCCCCGCCCCGCGCTCCCGGGGGTCTCCCGCAGCCCCCGATCACAACAAAGGGGAGTGCGGGCAGGCGGGGCCGGACCCCGCAGCTCCCCTCTCCGCCCCCCCGGCGGACCCGCCGCCATCCCCCGGCAGCCCCGTAGCCGACACCGGGACCCCGCGCACCTTCCGCCGCCCCGCAGAGCCCGGAGCCGGACCGCCGGCATCGCCGCCCGGCTACTGCGGGCATCCCCGGAGCCGCCCCGCCGCCACCCGAGCATCCTCCACCGAAAGGCGGGAATCTCCCGCCGGTCCCGCAGCCGGACCCCACGGAGACATCCCCGCAGACGGACCCCGCGCAGTCCCCGCTCACCTCCCGCGTGTGCGCACCGCGGGGCCGGACCCCGCCGCTCCTCTCCAGGGCTCGGCCGTGGCTTTGTCTCCGCGCCGGGGGCGCGGCCGCCGCCCCCCGCAGCAGCCGCCGCCGCCGCCGCCGCCGCCGCCGCCGCCGCGCTGGGTGCCCGCAGCCGCGGGCCGGGCCGTGCCGGGCGCTCAGGGCTGCGCCGCCGGCAGCATCGCGCAGCACCGCGGATCCGGCGCGCCGCTCCCCCGCCCCCGCTCCCCCTTCTCCGGGGTGTGTGTGTGTGTAAGGGGGGGGCACAACCCACAGGGAGAAAAAAAAATAGGAATATGGCAGCAGTAAACCGGAAACGGCTTATAGGAAAAAAAAAAAAAAAAAAAAAAAAAAAAGAGGAGCCCCTCCCCTCTTGGTTTTTTTTTTCTTTTTTTTTTTTTTTTTTTAAGGAAGAAGGCTCCGGGCTGCCGGGCTTCGCGGGGTGCGGAACGCGACCGGAACCGCCTCCGCCCGCGGCTCTGCCGACGCACCCCGTCCCGGAGCCGCCCGGTCGCGGCGGGGCCACGCGTGGGAGCGCGCCGCGGTTCTCCGCTCGGCTTCGAGCTCTCTGGCGCGGGGCAGTGGGTTGAACTGTCTGGCGGGGCTCGTCCAGGGGAGAGCAGTGATTTTCAGTGAGGTTCGAACCGGGCTGCTTTGCGGTTCGTTTTTATTTAGCGACTCGGGCACGCAGCGAATAACTGCTTTGTGATGGATCCTGCGCCATCGTGCGTCTTCGTCCCCAGCAGGGACACCCGGCCGGTTTGGGAGGCTGCAGTCCGCGATCCCCCCGATCTCCGGGAGGAGGCATAACTTCAGTGTACGGAATAAACAAGGAAAGAGGACTGTGCCGCGGGCGTCCCCGTGGCCGCCATGCCCTCCGCCCCTGCTGCCCGTTACAGCAACCGGAGCGGGGGCTTCTGGAAACTCCAGCACTTCAGAATCAGTGTGGGAAGTGAACGAGTTTCAGGGAACTACACGGCAGAGCTTTCCCTTCTGTTTGCAGTCCACACCCCTCCCCCGGCTCATTTGAGTTATTAAAAAAATATTTCCCGTGACACTGCCGAGGGCCAACAAATCCATGAGTCACCGAGAGTCATGCACACACCGATCTGTCCCCACCGGCCAGCACATCACACGGAGGGGCCTTCCTGCCAGGAGCAGCCTGATACTCCCTGGCTGATTTGGAGGCAGCAGCCCCAGACTGCAGCCTGGTGCCCATGGAGAGTCTTTTTTGTGTTGTTAGTTCTACAGGGCATAGCAGGGCATGGATGCCGCATCCACACCAGCTGCCCCAGCCCCGCAGCCCTCCTGCAGGCAGTGCAGCCCCAGGCACCGGGCTCGGCCCCAGCCCCGAGGAACTGATGGAGGTGAATCAGCCCCCGCTGCATCCAGACCCAAACTTAAGATGCAATTATGACCCATAAATATTTGAATTTGGTTTCCCTCCTTTGCAGCCAGCTCCTTGGCTGCACGCTTTCCTCTCCAGCAGTGCAGCACGCAGGCGGGCAGGCAGGCAGGCAGCAGAAGGCAGTGCCGTGTAGCACGCTGGACCCAGTGCACCGTGCAGGCTCCTTCGTGGAAGGAGGTAGACGCCGACGCGCCAATCCAAAATGGCAGGCAGACCCTCTTGACGTGCAGCCTCTCCTCTCCTCTCCTCTCCTCTCCTCTCCTCTCCTCTCCTCTCCTCTCCTCTCCTCTCCTCTCCTCTCCTCTCCTCTCCTCTCCTCTCCTCTCCTCTCCTCTCCTCTCCTCTCCTCTCCTCTCCTCTCCTCTCCTCTCCTCTCCTCTCCTCTCCTCTCCTCTCCTCTCCTCCCCTCCCCTCCCCTCCCCTCCCCTCCCCTCCCCTCCCCTCCCCTCCCCTCCCCTCCTCTCCCCTCCCTCGGGCTCCGGCTCAGCAAGGTGCCCTCGCAGCACCCAGACGCTCCACACGCGGCGCTGCCCATGACGCGCTCGAAGCCATTGCAGCTGAAGCAGCGCAGCACGGCTCGCTGCCCTCCCGGCTCACGCCTGAGCTCTGGGCCCGAGGCGCGCTCACCTGCAGCCCTCCCGCTGCCCTCTCCTCCTGCCCCACTCCCAGCGCTGCTCTTCACACCAGCCCACCCAACTCTTTGTTTTTCCCCCAGTGAAGGATTCCAGTCTCTTCCCTGAAACCTTTCTTCTTTCTCTTCACCTTTCAGTAACACCAAAAATGCACACTGGGGAGGCAGGGCAGGGAGGGGTGCAGAGGCTGAAACTGGAAGTGAAAGGCAGGTGCTTTCCAGTTCCAAGTCACTCTCACTGAGTACTTCTCCTGGCTCACTCATGTCGGCACAGCTTGATTTCTTGTTACAAACGCATAGGTATTTTTGTGCTTTTTTTTGGTTGAACTTTAGGCAAGTTTCACTAGGAAAAATCAGAATAACTGCCCGTGGCTTTCTGCCTTCAGGCATGCTGCACACAGACAGCGTGTTGCAATGCCTGGTGACACTGGTGCTGCTACGTTTCTCCCCATGGAGCCCCAAGGCTCAGTCCCACGGCTGTGTAGTGCTGGGGAGCCCCAAGCCCTGCAGTTGCAGTGCCCCATGAAACTCAGAGTGGTTGGGTTGGAAGAGAAAAATGATTGAGCTCTCACCCCTGCCCTGGACGCGCTGCCCCCCGCTGGATCAGGCTGCCCAGGGCCCACCCAGCCCAGCCTTGGCCACATCCCTGGAACGGACATCCATGACTTCTCTGGACAAACCGTTCAGACCTGCTCATGAGCCCCATCCAACTGCTCCATGGGCCCCTAAAATCTTTCTGCAAAGTGAGAGGGGCCTTTTGAGGTCCGATGCTCAGTCAATCCTGACCTCTTCAGTCCAGCTGTGGATTTATAACAAAACAGCCATTCATCTCTGGCCAGCTTTATTTTTAAGCATCCCTTTGGCGAGCGTGCGTAAGTCTTGTTTCACAGATTCCATTCCTGAGGCAAGCTGTGCTTTGCTCACTGCAAATTCCAAATATATTTGTAGGAATTATTACTATGAATAGCACAATGGTTGTGTTTGAGTTGCAGACAGACGCAGCAGAGCCCTTTTGCTCTGATCTTTTCAGGAACTCAAGCAGCTTTTCAGCAGCCCCACCTGGAGCCAGTGAAGCACGCAGCCAGGAGCTGGATGGACCCAGTGATACTCGCAGGGACTCTCCAGCTCAGGAATTCCATGTTTCAATCATTTTACAATCACTAAACTTTGCAGACTTGCAAAGACTGTGGGTGTGACAGCAAGTGATCAGCATGGCCAGCGTCAGGAACTGTTACGAGCTTAGGGCTGGTTTAGGTTTGTGAAGGAGGAACTAAAGCTGGGATCCTTCAATCCGGGCTGGAGGCACCTCGCACAGCAGCGTGGTTCTGTGGGTGGCAGGTGGGCTGGACCCAGGCCATGCAGGAATCATCTGGGCTCTGCTCCAGCTGCCTGCTGAGCACCTTTGGCTGCAGCCAGCTGCTGTTCACACAGGGTGCAGAGAGCTCCAGAGCCACTCAGGGGCCTTCAGGCTCTGAGAGAAACCAGGCAAGCTGAGGGGAAGGAAGCAAACATCACCAGAGGTGGGACTGCACAGCACTGATGTGTGGTGATCAATCGGGATGGGCGGCGAAGTTGGGAAGATCAACAGTGAAAGATGGGAAAAGCAGCTGAATGTAAGGGAAGAGATGTGAAGCCAACAAGATCATTACCCTGCCACTGCCAAGCAAGGGATGTTTTGACCAGCGACTGCTCTGATCCACTTAACAAAAGCCACAAAACACTCCATAAACTTAGAAAAACTGCTCAAAGCCACAAGCTACCAGTTACCAGAGAAGAGCAGGACCTTTGCCCTGCAGTCACTGGCAGTTTCAGAAGCACCAAAGCCAACACTGGTTTGTGTCCATATCTCTTGTGGGACAGCCCAGCCAAATCACCTCTTCTGGTTTGAGGAGGATGAGGAGGGTAAGATCCTTTCAAGTGCCAAACCTGGCAGCCAACCTCATCACCAAACAAGTGGCCAGGATCCAAACGCCAGCACTCTCCATTCATCATCCCACTTCCTTGCTGCAGTCAGTCTGATGCCTTGTGAGATTCGGAAGCAAACAACAAAGTCAGTACAGTCATCTTGATCCCTGCAGGCAACGTGATGTGAGCAGCACAGTGTCTTCCTGGAAGAACTACCTCCATGAACTGAGGCAGCCACCAGCTCCTCCCCTCCTACTTGCTTTCTCAAGTATCACCACAGGACCCTTGACCCTCCCTGGCATCCGGGCACAAAAGGGCTCTTTTCACATTCTTTACAACAGGCTGGGAAATAATCTTGGCTTCAAGGCTCTTTCAGGGGAGTGAGAGGCAAGCACAGTTCTCTTCACAGCTGGCCTTGGCTCTTCTGCTGCTGCCAGTGGGGAACAGCACCAGAGCATCTCTGATGTAGAGAAGCACATGTATGAGAATGAAAGCAAATTAGGTCTGAGCAGGATTAATAGGGATTTAATTGAACACTATGAACTAGTGAACTGGAACTCAGGTCACGAGCTGCTTATTAGCCTGCCTCAATGGATCGTGCTGCTTGCACTGGAGGAGCAGAAGGATGCACTGTGAGTGGGACGGCTCGCAGGGCAGTGATGGCCATGGCACTCGAGATGAGTGTGGCCAGAAAGGGAGATCTGCTTGGACACTGTCAAAAATGGAGCAACAAAATTGCTTGAGATACTTGGGAATTTGAGGACTTAGTGCATAGCCTTTCTTTCCTTTCCTCTTCTGGGGAGGGAACCTGGTGATACCGGCCAGAGCTCGCCCAGCACACCGCTCCTTCTGCAGCCCAAGTGGCCACCAGGCAGCTCACAGCTACAGCTATGCTCACCAAGGAGCCTGCAGAAATCCCATCATCAATCGACTGAATCCCCACCTAATCCCCTGCTCCTACCAACAAACACTGCCTTTATTTTGCTACTTCCACAGGGGGCTTTTGGAGCCAATATCTCTCGTGAGAGGCAAATTAATGAAGACATTGCACTGTTTCCTCTTTCCAGGAAGGTGTTCTGGCAGACAGTTTGTTGCTTCCAAGTCAAACACAGGTACATGCATGCCTGAAAGTATGAACTAACCAACTTCACACAGATCAAAGGAGCTGAAAGGTTTCCCCTCAATGGGTTGCTTTCATGAACTGATGTCCCTGTTTCTACAGAGCTATGGCAACTTTCATAGTAAATAAACACACAGAAAGAGACAGCATGATTTTTAAAAAGTTACTTTTGTTTTTATTTGAAACAGTGATTATATATACATATATTTCAACAGAAAATAGAATAAAATAAAATATGTAAGATACTGGTAATTACTAAAGACATGCTATTAGCTCAGCTAATAACATTTTGAAACGAGTATCAAGCTGTTAGGAACCAACTGCAAAGACAGCATAATCCCACCTCCCCTCCCGTCAAAACGAAACCCCAATATCCAGGAATTCCACTTAGAAATGAGTCATTCAGCCTCAACTCAGACAGAATGAGAAACCACACAGGGCTCATTGCTGACCGGTTCTTGCTTGTGGAAGCACTCCTGTGTTTTGGGTAACGTGTGCATTACTCTTTCAGTATTTGTACTTCTGTTAGAAGAAAGCAACAGAACCCATCTTCAGGGAACCCGCAGAAGGACAAGATTAAAAAAAACAACTACCATCCTCATTCATGGAAGCTCACAGATCAATATTAGTCTTTATTGTTGGTGTGAGAAAATTTCATCATGTTTCTTTGTCCTGAGATCTCCAAGCAACTTTGGAGTGCTTTTGTCTCACATGCTTTGTTCTGTTCTCCTCATGCTGCCCACCAACTCATCCACCAACAGCAAGGGAGAGCAGCAAACATGGTCCTTCTCAAACCGATGGTTCCAGCAAATGCTGCTAGGCTTCTGGTAGAGAAGAGACTCAGCACAGCACTGCTACTGCGCCTGGGCTCACAGTGCATTGCTCAATTGAGGACGGCAGTCTGTGAATGCAAAAGGATGGCAGACTTGCAGCCCCGCCACAGAACCCTTTTTTTCAAAGCCACTCTGAGCCCTGGGGCACCTAACACAGCAGGTTCTCCTCCCATTGACTCATTCGTGATCAAACAAACCAAGATGTGAGCTGGCATCAGGAAGCTCCAGATGCCTTACAGAGACTCCGTGGCTATGTCACCACCTCTCTCTCCAGTCCTGCCTAGCCATATTTCAAGCTAACACTAGATTGTCCCTGGTCCTGAAGAGACAGACCCTGAAGGAATGCAGCGTCCCCAGCTCTTGCCAGACATGAAGTCCCGCACAGGCAAAGTCCGATTTGTCTGTCACGCATCAGAAGCCCTTCCAGCTTCCTCAGTTCCTCTCCAATGTCCGTGCAAGGGAAAGCACGGCCACGCCACAAAACCAGACGTACAGTGCGCTGCCTTTGGAGCACCTCTCAGCAAGCATTCCCGCTGCTTCCTTTGGCCTTTGAGGCTTATCGCTCAAGCCCTCACCGTTTCTTTTTGCTTTCCTTCTTGCCTTTCTTGCTTAGCTGTGCAGCACTTGCCTTTGGTTTCTTCACCGTCTCCCAAGTCTTAGACTCCAAGCCGTCCGAGTCCTGCAGGAATCAATTCACAAAAAAGTCAGGGAACTTTCTGACAATTGCCTGACAGCTCGCTTTGGGCATTTATGTGAAAGCAGAACTACGTAAGTACTGGGTATCTCTGCTGGAATGCATTTCTAGCAGACTGAGTCCACATTTAATGAGACATGAGCAGCACCATCCCTGCTTCTTCTGTGTGTGTTTCTGGATGAGTGTGAGTTCACGCACAGCTTGTTACCACAGAGGCTGTTATAAACTTAAATGCCTGAATCAGGCTTTGGAGAAGAAAATACCCCAATTTTAACAGCAGGATGAAAACCAACACTAAACAACAATTATTCAAACAAGAAAAAGTAAAAGATATCACAGAAACACCAGTATATGCAGTAACATTCAAAGGGTATTTAGGTATAGGTATTTAGGTGTATGCAAAATGTTCATCCTTATCATGTGCAAGACAAAAGATAATCCTCAAAACAGCAGTCAGAATGCCACGCTCAGAGCCTTTACACCAAGACCAAAACCCACGGAGGGCACCAAAGGCAAAGCTCTCTTCACCTGGACTAACAAGGAATCCTAAGGTATAGAGCTTGTTTCCTTCAGGGGAGATGACAGATAATATTTCAGCCATGGGAAATAGAGTCTAGTTATCTGGTAAAGACATGAGGGAACAGCGCCAGTCTCATTTGAGAAAGCACACACACACAGATTGCCTCCTTTCATTAAATGCATTTGAGTATAAATATTGTTTTAGCATCTTGGGTTCTAGCAGCCAGAGCTTGCCAACTGGAAAAGGACACAGAAAATGGCAGAGCAAGATGTGCTAGCTTCAAGCTTCCAACACAGAGCACCAGATAATGGAGGGGGAGGCACGCATCTGACAGATCCTTTTCATCAGAGCCCTGTTCAATCATCTCTAAAGTCACTGGGCTATTACGGTTCACATCTGTGTGGCTTTCCAAGGAAAAAGAGTTGGCTGGCTTTCCAAAGGCTGTAATCAGTGCATGGGGAGCTGGGGAGGCTCTGGAGAAACAGAGCAACAAGCAGCTATTACTCAGGTTTGCAGAGTGGTGCTGCTGAGAAATGAACACTGATGCCTTCTACTGTTCAAACCAAGGTAGTCTCCAAAGCCTGAAGCCTCCAGAACAAAGAAGCTACTCTGCATTCTACCAGAACCCAACCATCATTCCTAAGATATGGCGCGAGAGCATCTCTTGTTTATTATCATGTGCATTAATCACACAGACAGCAAATCAAGGGGACAGTGAATATATGGAGAAAACAAAAAATAGAGCACACAAAAAACATAAACAGTAACAAGCACGACAGTTCTAACAGGTTAACTAAGCTATCATAATTCTAAAAAACATCAACAAGACATTCAGTATTTCTCATAAATTTACTAAGGGAAATAAAGGGCATTGAGGGCTGCAAAGGAACAGAGCAATGCTACAGAATCAGTACTGGCAATTGCTGGCTCTGTCTGACTGCAGGTCAGATTACCGAGGTCCATTTTAACTGAAGGGAAGATGGCATCGTAGTCCCCCATTTCACATCAACATTTCATTTAAAAATTCAGCACTACAACCCAAATGTACAGCTTTGGATGCCAGTGCTGCACATTGCCTTCCTGACATCAGGGCACAACAGAAACTCCACCTCTCTCTTGTTCCCAAAAATCCCACGGAAGCCACAGTCTACAGGCCTTGCCTGCAAGGCAGTCCCTGCACAGGGGGACGCCCTGCCTGCCACTCACAGGCCACAGAAGCAGCAGCAGCAGCAGCAGCAGCACGACGATCAGATGAGCTTGCACCTCCAGGCTCCTTGCGTGCCACCAGGAACAGCACGCACGCCCAAGGAAGGGCAGAACAAACTGCCGCACTCTCAGCAATGCCGGGGCGCGCTACCGTAGCCAACGGCTCCAGCTGGTTCCCTCCCAGCCCATTTCCTCAGCATTGCTATCAACCTCTATCAAACAGAGCGCTACTTACCGTCTCTGGGCACTTGGGAACTGGCAGGATTATGGCCAACACGCACACAAGCTGGAAAACGGCTCCAAAGAAGAGGCCGTAGCGCAGCACGTTCTCCATCAGCGTGGGCTCAGGGATCTCAGGGGGCGAGAAATGCAGCTCAGCGGCCATAGCGCACACAGCCTGCTGCTCTGCTGCTCTCCAGGAGGCTGCTTTCTACAAGGGGGAAACGAGAGCCATCATTCCATTCGTGCGCTCCGACGGTGCGACTTCCTGCTAGCAAAAACTCCCAGCCTGACTCAGAGACGTGCTCTCAAGATATCCTTGCTCTTCCCACCCAACCACAAGGAGGGACGCCAAACTTGCATTTCAGCAAGAGCTGAACAGGCAAGAATCAACTTCTCCCTGCGCTTGATCACACACGCACGACCACTGTCTCACCAACACTAACAACAACAGTATTCATACCAGCAGTTGCACATTTGCATCTACCTGGGTACGTACGTGTTCACGGCCTTTACGGCACCAAGCACAGCAATAAAGCACGCAGAAAGCCCATCTGCTGAGGACAGGGGGATGAGCTGGGCTCACGCCTAAGCACTGCTTACTGCAAAGTAAGGCACACCCACCTGGCAACGGCCACGCAGGATGCTCGACACACAGTCCCACACTGTTCTCCTGAGGCCCAACGGAACGTCGCAGCCACTCACACTCTGCTCCTCGACGGTCTGCAACACAAAAGTCACAAGCTGGAAATTCAATCCATCCAAGATGCCATCGGGCCTCCGTGCTCACGGCACTCGCACTCATGTCTTCGCATGAGCAATCAGGCGTGTGCTTACCGAGCGAGCGCTGCTCACTGCCACTTGACACCAGCAATCTACCCCTAACTGTCAAGTATGAACAGGAACCTATGCCTAACACTAAGAGACTACCAGTAACCTATGCCTAACTCTAACATAAGAACAGGAACCTATGCCTAACACTAAAAGACTACAAGTAACCTATGCCTAACAATAAAATACGAACAATAATCTACTCCTAACACTAACACTAAAATCAACAACAACAACAAGAACTAAACTATAACTCCCGCAGCATTTAAATGGGAAGAGGAGAACTTGGCTCCACAGGAGGCTCGGAGGAGGAGCTGATGGAAACTAATGCCACCCAGCTAATGCTGGGGGCGGGGGCCGCGCAGCGGGTAGGGAGCCGAGCGCCTGGACCAGCGACGGTGGAGCTGGGACGGCGCCGACGCGGGGCCTGGCACGGTGGTGTGGTGCCAGGCCAGCTGTGCCGCAGGCGGATCCACCTCCATGGGCTCATCCGGAGGTGGATCCACCTCCATGGGCTCATCCAGAGGTGGATCCACCTCCATGGGCTCCACGGAGGTGGCCACAGCGCTGGCCCAGGCGCGATGGAAACGCACTCTCTGCCCCCTCCTCCGCTTGATCTTAAGGGCGGCCCCCCTCCTCCTCTTCGCTTCTGGGAAGCCAAGCTCCCTCTTCCCATTTAAAATAGGGCAAGCATCGCCCCTCGCTCTCTTCGCTCCTGGCATGGCTGCCAGAGCTCTCAGAGCGAGTGCGTTGGCCGGGGCAGCGGTGACCAAGGGGACGGCTGTGATGCGGCGAAGGTTCTAAAATGGCAGCCGCACTGCTGGCAATGGCGTTCCACATAGCATGAGGAGGGGGCTGGAGGACAGGGCACGGGACGGCAGCTAGAAGGCACTCCCTGTGCCCAGCGGGCAGCCCTTCTCTCCGGCAAGCAAGAGGCCACAGAGGAGCCGGCCCCGAGAAAAGGGCCCTCGGCCTCCTTCATCCTCTCCCTGCTTCCACACGGGAATCTGTTGGGGCTGGCACACGCAGCACACAGCGCCATGTTCAGGGGCCTCCCGAGCCCAGCGCCAACAACAGCAGGCTCCAAAGCGCACCTCACCACGCCTGCCTCCCGGCACACACAAGCTCCGCTTTCCACCTTAGCATCCAGCGCCTCTTCTTGCGCCTCACGGCTGGGGATTCAACCATCCCCTACCAGAAATACCGCCAGCTGCATTTTCATTACAATCACTCTGACTCCATTCCACATCCGCGCACAATGCTGGCACACACACACGGGGCCACCCTGGCTCACCGAGGCTTCGCGGGGACCCACACAACACCATGAGCCAAGCAGGCAGAAACGTGCCGTGCTCCTGACTGATGGCAGTCTTAAAATCTCCCTCTCCCTGCCCCCCAGCCTACTAAGGCAGCAGTTCTCCCAAGCAACAAACACAATCACACACAACTGCAGCCCCGGCTCGTCCCGACAAGGGACGTCCAGACGAAGCACATCTTCACAAACCTTCTTCCAGCTCCGCACCCTCCGGCCAACGCAGCACCCACGCGCCTTGCTCCACTGCCCGCCCGGGCTTTGCTGGCGACAACCAGGCCCTACGGGGCCTCCTCCTTCACACACCCCAAACACCAACAAAGCTCCGCACTCGCACGGCCTTCCCTGAGAGGAAGCTGCCCCCCGGCCCCGCAGCACTCGCCGGCGCCGCGCGCATCGCCTCTGCGTGCCGGCAGCACCGCCAGCTCCTCCCCCGAGCGCCCCTCCATGCCCCCGCACCGAGGCCCGACCCCGTTCCCAGCACACAGCCCGCTCCTCCCGGCCCCGCTCACCGGCCCGGCGCCGCCATGCCGCGCTGCCCCGGAAGTGCTCTCCGCCGGCAGGAAGCACTTCCTGCCCCGGCCCTACCAACCGCCTGCGGCGTCACGTTGCTGAGGGCGGCCTGGGGGCGGCCCGGGGCCTGGAGGAGGGGGAGAGGCAGCTGGGGGGGTCCGCTGCCGGATTCCCCTCGGGTGGCGCCGGCGGCACGCAACTTGTCTTCTTCTCCTTTTCTGCCTTTTCCCTTTTCCCCCTTTTGCTTTCCTTTGCCTTTCTTTTCTTTTCCTTGCTTCTCTTTTCTCTTCCTTTCCTTTTCTCTTTCTCTCTTCCCCTTCACATTTCCCTTTTTCTTTCATTTCTTACTTTCTTCCCCTCCCCTCCCCTCCTTTCCCCTGCCCTCCCCTCCGTTTGCTTTCTGTCCACACTCAGTCTGCACATCTCCAATGGACATGCCTGGAGAAGATCACCTACGCAGGCAATAAATGGCTTGTGCTGTGCTTCACTGCTTTGTGCTCTTGAAAGACACTGATTTGTTTTGCCCTTTCTTAACCCCCAAGTATCAGGAGGGCCCGGCTGGCTTTGCTGCGGAGCCTTATCACCCCACAGTCTGAAGACTTGGGGGAAAAGCTCAGCAGCTCCGTAGCTGCCAAGGGAAGATTTCATGCCCTGGCCTTCATACAGCCCGGCTCTCCCCGCTCTGCTCTGCGCTCCTGCCATCCCCTGCAGCCCCTGTGCTGCGACAAACACGAGCGCGGCTCGGGCCCAACGCCCTCCCTGCTGCACGCCCTCTCACGGCCCCATGTGCTGCACCCACACCACTGCCCCAGCCCCGCAGCCCTCCTGCCCGCAGCGCAGCCCCACGCACCGGGCTCGGCCCCAGCCCCGAGGAGCTGATGGAGGTGACTCAGCCCCCGCTGCATCCACACCCAAACCTAACACGCACTAACCGCTCCTCAATACTCCGTTTCCCTCCTTTGCAGCCAGCTCCTTGGCTGCACGCAGCCCGACAATCCGCTCTTTCCTCTCCAGCAGTGCAGCACGCAGGCGGGCAGGCAGGCAGGCAGCAGAAGGCAGTGCCGTGTAGCACGCTGGACCCAGTGCACCGTGCAGGCTCCTTCGTGGAAGGAGGAAGACGCCGACGCGCCAATCCAAAATGGCAGGCAGACCCTCTTGACGTGCAGCCTCTGCTCTCCTCTCCTCTCCTCTCTCGGGCTCCGGCTCAGCAAGGTGCCCTCGCAGCACCCAGACGCTCAACACGCGGCGCTGCCCATGACGCGCTCGAAGCCATTGCAGCTGAAGCAGCGCAGCACGGCTCGCTGCCCTCCCGGCTCACGCCTGAGCTCTGGGCCCGAGGCGCGCTCACCTGCAGCCCTCCCGCTGCCCTCTCCTCCTGCCCCACTCCCAGCGCTGCTCTTCACACCAGCCCACCCGCACTTGAACTCCTCGCGGCTCAACGGGAGGCTGACGTGCAGGCCACGGCTGCCCGCAGGTGCAGCTGGCCTTCCCAGGGCAAGCAGGAACAGTCAGTGCTACACAAGGCTGAAAAAGCCACCAGGGAAGCTGGAGAGACGAGCTCAAGGGGCTGAGGGCAGGGACACCTTTCTTCCTCGCGCGCTGCTTCCTCTCCTTTTGTTTCTCTCAGTCCTCACAGAGCAAGCTGATGCTCACACGCTTCGCTAGCAGTTACGCTTGGGCTGAAAGGCCACCGCTTGGCAAGACCAGCATGGAAACGCGGGAAAAGCAGCTCCATCTCCAGGGAGGGACGTGAAGCCGGCCGGTTCATCGCCCTGCCGCTGCCAGCCCAAGCCAGGCATGTTTGGACCAGCTACTGAAAGAGGCAGCACCAGGTGTAAAAGGTTTCTTTCCCTTTTATTTTAAACCATGGGATTTGGGTTGCATGTTGTAGATATGTCAACAGACAATAAAATAGCCTGGATACCGCTCATGACCAACGACATGCGGTAAGTTCACCTCATCATCAACATTCTGAAACAGCTATCGAGCTGAAGGACCCTCAAGGAATGCAGCGTCCCCAGCTCTTGCCAGACATGAAGTCCCGCACAGGCAAAGTCCGATTTGTCTGTCACGCATCAGAAGTCCTTCCAGCTTCCTCAGTTCCTCTCCAATGTCCGTGCAAGGGAAAGCACGGCCACGCCACAAAACCAGACGTACAGTGCGCTGCCTTTGGAGCACCTCTCAGCAAGCATTCCCGCTGCTTCCTTTGGCCTTTGAGGCTTATCGCTCAAGCCCTCACCGTTTCTTTTTGCTTTCCTTCTTGCCTTTCTTGCTTAGCTGTGCAGCACTTGCCTTTGGTTTCTTCACCGTCTCCCAAGTCTTAGACTCCAAGCCGTCCGAGTCCTGCAGGAATCAATTCACAAACAGTCAGGGAACTTTCTGACAATTGCCCCACAGCTCGCTTTGGGAGCTCAAGTCACCTGACTGGGCAGCGTTGGGCGCCAGTGCTGCACATTGCCTTCCTGACATCAGGGCACAACAGAAACTCCACCTCTCTCTTGTTCCCAAAAATCCCACGGAAGCTACAGTCTACAGGCCTTGCCTGCAAGGCAGTCCCTGCACAGGGGGACGCCCTGCCTGCCACTCACAGGCCACAGAAGCAGCAGCAGCAGCAGCACGACGATCAGATGAGCTTGCACCTCCAGGCTCCTTGCGTGCCACCAGGAACAGCACGCACGCCCAAGGAAGGGCAGAACAAACTGCCGCACTCTCAGCAATGCCGGGGCGCGCTACCGTAGCCAACGGCTCCAGCTGGTTCCCTCCCAGCCCATTTCCTCAGCATTGCTATCAACCTCTATCAAACAGAGCGCTACTTACCGTCTCTGGGCACTTGGGAACTGGCAGGATTATGGCCAACACGCACACAAGCTGGAAAACGGCTCCAAAGAAGAGGCCGTAGCGCAGCACGTTCTCCATCAGCGTGGGCTCAGGGATCTCAGGGGGCGAGAAATGCAGCTCAGCGGCCATAGCGCACACAGCCTGCTGCTCTGCTGCTCTCCAGGAGGCTGCTTTCTACAAGGGGGAAACGAGAGCCATCATTCCATTCGTGCGCTCCGACGGTGCGACTTCCTGCTAGCAAAAACTCCCAGCCTGACTCAGAGACGTGCTCTCAAGATATCCTTGCTCTTCCCACCCAACCACAAGGAGGGACGCCAAACTTGCATTTCAGCAAGAGCTGAACAGGCAAGAATCAACTTCTCCCTGCGCTTGATCACACACGCACGACCACTGTCTCACCAACACTAACAACAACAGTATTCATACCAGCAGTTGCACATTTGCATCTACCTGGGTACGTACGTGTTCACGGCCTTTACGGCACCAAGCACAGCAATAAAGCACGCAGAAAGCCCATCTGCTGAGGACAGGGGGATGAGCTGGGCTCACGCCTAAGCACTGCTTACTGCAAAGTAAGGCACACCCACCTGGCAACGGCCACGCAGGATGCTCGACACACAGTCCCACACTGTTCTCCTGAGGCCCAACGGAACGTCGCAGCCACTCACACTCTGCTCCTCGACGGTCTGCAACACAAAAGTCACAAGCTGGAAATTCAATCCATCCAAGATGCCATCGGGCCTCCGTGCTCACGGCACTCGCACTCATGTCTTCGCATGAGCAATCAGGCGTGTGCTTACCGAGCGAGCGCTGCTCACTGCCACTTGACACCAGCAATCTACCCCTAACTGTCAAGTATGAACAGGAACCTATGCCTAACACTAAGAGACTACCAGTAACCTATGCCTAACTCTAACATAAGAACAGGAACCTATGCCTAACACTAAAAGACTACAAGTAACCTATGCCTAACAATAAAATACGAACAATAATCTACTCCTAACACTAACACTAAAATCAACAACAACAACAAGAACTAAACTATAACTCCCGCAGCATTTAAATGGGAAGAGGAGAACTTGGCTCCACAGGAGGCTCGGAGGAGGAGCTGATGGAAACTAATGCCACCCAGCTAATGCTGGGGGCGGGGGCCGCGCAGCGGGTAGGGAGCCGAGCGCCTGGACCAGCGACGGTGGAGCTGGGACGGCGCCGACGCGGGGCCTGGCACGGTGGTGTGGTGCCAGGCCAGCTGTGCCGCAGGCGGATCCACCTCCATGGGCTCATCCGGAGGTGGATCCACCTCCATGGGCTCATCCAGAGGTGGATCCACCTCCATGGGCTCCACGGAGGTGGCCACAGCGCTGGCCCAGGCGCGATGGAAACGCACTCTCTGCCCCCTCCTCCGCTTGATCTTAAGGGCGGCCCCCCTCCTCCTCTTCGCTTCTGGGAAGCCAAGCTCCCTCTTCCCATTTAAAATAGGGCAAGCATCGCCCCTCGCTCTCTTCGCTCCTGGCATGGCTGCCAGAGCTCTCAGAGCGAGTGCGTTGGCCGGGGCAGCGGTGACCAAGGGGACGGCTGTGATGCGGCGAAGGTTCTAAAATGGCAGCCGCACTGCTGGCAATGGCGTTCCACATAGCATGAGGAGGGGGCTGGAGGACAGGGCACGGGACGGCAGCTAGAAGGCACTCCCTGTGCCCAGCGGGCAGCCCTTCTCTCCGGCAAGCAAGAGGCCACAGAGGAGCCGGCCCCGAGAAAAGGGCCCTCGGCCTCCTTCATCCTCTCCCTGCTTCCACACGGGAATCTGTTGGGGCTGGCACACGCAGCACACAGCGCCATGTTCAGGGGCCTCCCGAGCCCAGCGCCAACAACAGCAGGCTCCAAAGCGCACCTCACCACGCCTGCCTCCTGGCACACACAAGCTCCGCTTTCCACCTTAGCATCCAGCGCCTCTTCTTGCGCCTCACGGCTGGGGATTCAACCATCCCCTACCAGAAATACCGCCAGCTGCATTTTCATTACAATCACTCTGACTCCATTCCACATCCGCGCACAATGCTGGCACACACACACGGGGCCACCCTGGCTCACCGAGGCTTCGCGGGGACCCACACAACACCATGAGCCAAGCAGGCAGAAACGTGCCGTGCTCCTGACTGATGGCAGTCTTAAAATCTCCCTCTCCCTGCCCCCCAGCCTACTAAGGCAGCAGTTCTCCCAAGCAACAAACACAATCACACACAACTGCAGCCCCGGCTCGTCCCGACAAGGGACGTCCAGACGAAGCACATCTTCACAAACCTTCTTCCAGCTCCGCACCCTCCGGCCAACGCAGCACCCACGCGCCTTGCTCCACTGCCCGCCCGGGCTTTGCTGGCGACAACCAGGCCCTACGGGGCCTCCTCCTTCACACACCCCAAACACCAACAAAGCTCCGCACTCGCACGGCCTTCCCTGAGAGGAAGCTGCCCCCCGGCCCCGCAGCACTCGCCGGCGCCGCGCGCATCGCCTCTGCGTGCCGGCAGCACCGCCAGCTCCTCCCCCGAGCGCCCCTCCATGCCCCCGCACCGAGGCCCGACCCCGTTCCCAGCACACAGCCCGCTCCTCCCGGCCCCGCTCACCGGCCCGGCGCCGCCATGCCGCGCTGCCCCGGAAGTGCTCTCCGCCGGCAGGAAGCACTTCCTGCCCCGGCCCTACCAACCGCCTGCGGCGTCACGTTGCTGAGGGCGGCCTGGGGGCGGCCCGGGGCCTGGAGGAGGGGGAGAGGCAGCTGGGGGGGTCCGCTGCCGGATTCCCCTCGGGTGGCGCCGGCGGCACGCAACTTGTCTTCTTCTCCTTTTCTGCCTTTTCCCTTTTCCCCCTTTTGCTTTCCTTTGCCTTTCTTTTCTTTTCCTTGCTTCTCTTTTCTCTTCCTTTCCTTTTCTCTTTCTCTCTTCCCCTTCACATTTCCCTTTTTCTTTCATTTCTTACTTTCTTCCCCTCCCCTCCCCTCCTTTCCCCTGCCCTCCCCTCCGTTTGCTTTCTGTCCACACTCAGTCTGCACATCTCCAATGGACATGCCTGGAGAAGATCACCTACGCAGGCAATAAATGGCTTGTGCTGTGCTTCACTGCTTTGTGCTCTTGAAAGACACTGATTTGTTTTGCCCTTTCTTAACCCCCAAG
Source organism: Tetrao urogallus (assembly GCF_951394365.1). NCBI lineage: Eukaryota > Metazoa > Chordata > Aves > Galliformes > Phasianidae > Tetrao > Tetrao urogallus. The sequence continues at coordinate 6,055,672 of NC_136829.1, forward strand.
TATCAGGAGGGCCCGGCTGGCTTTGCTGCGGAGCCTTATCACCCCACAGTCTGAAGACTTGGGGGAAAAGCTCAGCAGCTCCGTAGCTGCCAAGGGAAGATTTCATGCCCTGGCCTTCATACAGCCCGGCTCTCCCCGCTCTGCTCTGCGCTCCTGCCATCCCCTGCAGCCCCTGTGCTGCGACAAACACGAGCGCGGCTCGGGCCCAACGCCCTCCCTGCTGCACGCCCTCTCACGGCCCCATGTGCTGCACCCACACCACTGCCCCAGCCCCGCAGCCCTCCTGCCCGCAGCGCAGCCCCACGCACCGGGCTCGGCCCCAGCCCCGAGGAGCTGATGGAGGTGACTCAGCCCCCGCTGCATCCACACCCAAACCTAACACGCACTAACCGCTCCTCAATACTCCGTTTCCCTCCTTTGCAGCCAGCTCCTTGGCTGCACGCAGCCCGACAATCCGCTCTTTCCTCTCCAGCAGTGCAGCACGCAGGCGGGCAGGCAGGCAGGCAGCAGAAGGCAGTGCCGTGTAGCACGCTGGACCCAGTGCACCGTGCAGGCTCCTTCGTGGAAGGAGGAAGACGCCGACGCGCCAATCCAAAATGGCAGGCAGACCCTCTTGACGTGCAGCCTCTGCTCTCCTCTCCTCTCCTCTCTCGGGCTCCGGCTCAGCAAGGTGCCCTCGCAGCACCCAGACGCTCAACACGCGGCGCTGCCCATGACGCGCTCGAAGCCATTGCAGCTGAAGCAGCGCAGCACGGCTCGCTGCCCTCCCGGCTCACGCCTGAGCTCTGGGCCCGAGGCGCGCTCACCTGCAGCCCTCCCGCTGCCCTCTCCTCCTGCCCCACTCCCAGCGCTGCTCTTCACACCAGCCCACCCGCACTTGAACTCCTCGCGGCTCAACGGGAGGCTGACGTGCAGGCCACGGCTGCCCGCAGGTGCAGCTGGCCTTCCCAGGGCAAGCAGGAACAGTCAGTGCTACACAAGGCTGAAAAAGCCACCAGGGAAGCTGGAGAGACGAGCTCAAGGGGCTGAGGGCAGGGACACCTTTCTTCCTCGCGCGCTGCTTCCTCTCCTTTTGTTTCTCTCAGTCCTCACAGAGCAAGCTGATGCTCACACGCTTCGCTAGCAGTTACGCTTGGGCTGAAAGGCCACCGCTTGGCAAGACCAGCATGGAAACGCGGGAAAAGCAGCTCCATCTCCAGGGAGGGACGTGAAGCCGGCCGGTTCATCGCCCTGCCGCTGCCAGCCCAAGCCAGGCATGTTTGGACCAGCTACTGAAAGAGGCAGCACCAGGTGTAAAAGGTTTCTTTCCCTTTTATTTTAAACCATGGGATTTGGGTTGCATGTTGTAGATATGTCAACAGACAATAAAATAGCCTGGATACCGCTCATGACCAACGACATGCGGTAAGTTCACCTCATCATCAACATTCTGAAACAGCTATCGAGCTGAAGGACCCTCAAGGAATGCAGCGTCCCCAGCTCTTGCCAGACATGAAGTCCCGCACAGGCAAAGTCCGATTTGTCTGTCACGCATCAGAAGTCCTTCCAGCTTCCTCAGTTCCTCTCCAATGTCCGTGCAAGGGAAAGCACGGCCACGCCACAAAACCAGACGTACAGTGCGCTGCCTTTGGAGCACCTCTCAGCAAGCATTCCCGCTGCTTCCTTTGGCCTTTGAGGCTTATCGCTCAAGCCCTCACCGTTTCTTTTTGCTTTCCTTCTTGCCTTTCTTGCTTAGCTGTGCAGCACTTGCCTTTGGTTTCTTCACCGTCTCCCAAGTCTTAGACTCCAAGCCGTCCGAGTCCTGCAGGAATCAATTCACAAACAGTCAGGGAACTTTCTGACAATTGCCCCACAGCTCGCTTTGGGAGCTCAAGTCACCTGACTGGGCAGCGTTGGGCGCCAGTGCTGCACATTGCCTTCCTGACATCAGGGCACAACAGAAACTCCACCTCTCTCTTGTTCCCAAAAATCCCACGGAAGCTACAGTCTACAGGCCTTGCCTGCAAGGCAGTCCCTGCACAGGGGGACGCCCTGCCTGCCACTCACAGGCCACAGAAGCAGCAGCAGCAGCAGCAGCAGCACGACGATCAGATGAGCTTGCACCTCCAGGCTCCTTGCGTGCCACCAGGAACAGCACGCACGCCCAAGGAAGGGCAGAACAAACTGCCGCACTCTCAGCAATGCCGGGGCGCGCTACCGTAGCCAACGGCTCCAGCTGGTTCCCTCCCAGCCCATTTCCTCAGCATTGCTATCAACCTCTATCAAACAGAGCGCTACTTACCGTCTCTGGGCACTTGGGAACTGGCAGGATTATGGCCAACACGCACACAAGCTGGAAAACGGCTCCAAAGAAGAGGCCGTAGCGCAGCACGTTCTCCATCAGCGTGGGCTCAGGGATCTCAGGGGGCGAGAAATGCAGCTCAGCGGCCATAGCGCACACAGCCTGCTGCTCTGCTGCTCTCCAGGAGGCTGCTTTCTACAAGGGGGAAACGAGAGCCATCATTCCATTCGTGCGCTCCGACGGTGCGACTTCCTGCTAGCAAAAACTCCCAGCCTGACTCAGAGACGTGCTCTCAAGATATCCTTGCTCTTCCCACCCAACCACAAGGAGGGACGCCAAACTTGCATTTCAGCAAGAGCTGAACAGGCAAGAATCAACTTCTCCCTGCGCTTGATCACACACGCACGACCACTGTCTCACCAACACTAACAACAACAGTATTCATACCAGCAGTTGCACATTTGCATCTACCTGGGTACGTACGTGTTCACGGCCTTTACGGCACCAAGCACAGCAATAAAGCACGCAGAAAGCCCATCTGCTGAGGACAGGGGGATGAGCTGGGCTCACGCCTAAGCACTGCTTACTGCAAAGTAAGGCACACCCACCTGGCAACGGCCACGCAGGATGCTCGACACACAGTCCCACACTGTTCTCCTGAGGCCCAACGGAACGTCGCAGCCACTCACACTCTGCTCCTCGACGGTCTGCAACACAAAAGTCACAAGCTGGAAATTCAATCCATCCAAGATGCCATCGGGCCTCCGTGCTCACGGCACTCGCACTCATGTCTTCGCATGAGCAATCAGGCGTGTGCTTACCGAGCGAGCGCTGCTCACTGCCACTTGACACCAGCAATCTACCCCTAACTGTCAAGTATGAACAGGAACCTATGCCTAACACTAAGAGACTACCAGTAACCTATGCCTAACTCTAACATAAGAACAGGAACCTATGCCTAACACTAAAAGACTACAAGTAACCTATGCCTAACAATAAAATACGAACAATAATCTACTCCTAACACTAACACTAAAATCAACAACAACAACAAGAACTAAACTATAACTCCCGCAGCATTTAAATGGGAAGAGGAGAACTTGGCTCCACAGGAGGCTCGGAGGAGGAGCTGATGGAAACTAATGCCACCCAGCTAATGCTGGGGGCGGGGGCCGCGCAGCGGGTAGGGAGCCGAGCGCCTGGACCAGCGACGGTGGAGCTGGGACGGCGCCGACGCGGGGCCTGGCACGGTGGTGTGGTGCCAGGCCAGCTGTGCCGCAGGCGGATCCACCTCCATGGGCTCATCCGGAGGTGGATCCACCTCCATGGGCTCATCCAGAGGTGGATCCACCTCCATGGGCTCCACGGAGGTGGCCACAGCGCTGGCCCAGGCGCGATGGAAACGCACTCTCTGCCCCCTCCTCCGCTTGATCTTAAGGGCGGCCCCCCTCCTCCTCTTCGCTTCTGGGAAGCCAAGCTCCCTCTTCCCATTTAAAATAGGGCAAGCATCGCCCCTCACTCTCTTCGCTCCTGGCATGGCTGCCAGAGCTCTCAGAGCGAGTGCGTTGGCCGGGGCAGCGGTGACCAAGGGGACGGCTGTGATGCGGCGAAGGTTCTAAAATGGCAGCCGCACTGCTGGCAATGGCGTTCCACATAGCATGAGGAGGGGGCTGGAGGACAGGGCACGGGACGGCAGCTAGAAGGCACTCCCTGTGCCCAGCGGGCAGCCCTTCTCTCCGGCAAGCAAGAGGCCACAGAGGAGCCGGCCCCGAGAAAAGGGCCCTCGGCCTCCTTCATCCTCTCCCTGCTTCCACACGGGAATCTGTTGGGGCTGGCACACGCAGCACACAGCGCCATGTTCAGGGGCCTCCCGAGCCCAGCGCCAACAACAGCAGGCTCCAAAGCGCACCTCACCACGCCTGCCTCCTGGCACACACAAGCTCCGCTTTCCACCTTAGCATCCAGCGCCTCTTCTTGCGCCTCACGGCTGGGGATTCAACCATCCCCTACCAGAAATACCGCCAGCTGCATTTTCATTACAATCACTCTGACTCCATTCCACATCCGCGCACAATGCTGGCACACACACACGGGGCCACCCTGGCTCACCGAGGCTTCGCGGGGACCCACACAACACCATGAGCCAAGCAGGCAGAAACGTGCCGTGCTCCTGACTGATGGCAGTCTTAAAATCTCCCTCTCCCTGCCCCCCAGCCTACTAAGGCAGCAGTTCTCCCAAGCAACAAACACAATCACACACAACTGCAGCCCCGGCTCGTCCCGACAAGGGACGTCCAGACGAAGCACATCTTCACAAACCTTCTTCCAGCTCCGCACCCTCCGGCCAACGCAGCACCCACGCGCCTTGCTCCACTGCCCGCCCGGGCTTTGCTGGCGACAACCAGGCCCTACGGGGCCTCCTCCTTCACACACCCCAAACACCAACAAAGCTCCGCACTCGCACGGCCTTCCCTGAGAGGAAGCTGCCCCCCGGCCCCGCAGCACTCGCCGGCGCCGCGCGCATCGCCTCTGCGTGCCGGCAGCACCGCCAGCTCCTCCCCCGAGCGCCCCTCCATGCCCCCGCACCGAGGCCCGACCCCGTTCCCAGCACACAGCCCGCTCCTCCCGGCCCCGCTCACCGGCCCGGCGCCGCCATGCCGCGCTGCCCCGGAAGTGCTCTCCGCCGGCAGGAAGCACTTCCTGCCCCGGCCCTACCAACCGCCTGCGGCGTCACGTTGCTGAGGGCGGCCTGGGGGCGGCCCGGGGCCTGGAGGAGGGGGAGAGGCAGCTGGGGGGGTCCGCTGCCGGATTCCCCTCGGGTGGCGCCGGCGGCACGCAACTTGTCTTCTTCTCCTTTTCTGCCTTTTCCCTTTTCCCCCTTTTGCTTTCCTTTGCCTTTCTTTTCTTTTCCTTGCTTCTCTTTTCTCTTCCTTTCCTTTTCTCTTTCTCTCTTCCCCTTCACATTTCCCTTTTTCTTTCATTTCTTACTTTCTTCCCCTCCCCTCCCCTCCTTTCCCCTGCCCTCCCCTCCGTTTGCTTTCTGTCCACACTCAGTCTGCACATCTCCAATGGACATGCCTGGAGAAGATCACCTACGCAGGCAATAAATGGCTTGTGCTGTGCTTCACTGCTTTGTGCTCTTGAAAGACACTGATTTGTTTTGCCCTTTCTTAACCCCCAAGTATCAGGAGGGCCCGGCTGGCTTTGCTGCGGAGCCTTATCACCCCACAGTCTGAAGACTTGGGGGAAAAGCTCAGCAGCTCCGTAGCTGCCAAGGGAAGATTTCATGCCCTGGCCTTCATACAGCCCGGCTCTCCCCGCTCTGCTCTGCGCTCCTGCCATCCCCTGCAGCCCCTGTGCTGCGACAAACACGAGCGCGGCTCGGGCCCAACGCCCTCCCTGCTGCACGCCCTCTCACGGCCCCATGTGCTGCACCCACACCACTGCCCCAGCCCCGCAGCCCTCCTGCCCGCAGCGCAGCCCCACGCACCGGGCTCGGCCCCAGCCCCGAGGAGCTGATGGAGGTGACTCAGCCCCCGCTGCATCCACACCCAAACCTAACACGCACTAACCGCTCCTCAATACTCCGTTTCCCTCCTTTGCAGCCAGCTCCTTGGCTGCACGCAGCCCGACAATCCGCTCTTTCCTCTCCAGCAGTGCAGCACGCAGGCGGGCAGGCAGGCAGGCAGCAGAAGGCAGTGCCGTGTAGCACGCTGGACCCAGTGCACCGTGCAGGCTCCTTCGTGGAAGGAGGAAGACGCCGACGCGCCAATCCAAAATGGCAGGCAGACCCTCTTGACGTGCAGCCTCTGCTCTCCTCTCCTCTCTCGGGCTCCGGCTCAGCAAGGTGCCCTCGCAGCACCCAGACGCTCCACACGCGGCGCTGCCCATGACGCGCTCGAAGCCATTGCAGCTGAAGCAGCGCAGCACGGCTCGCTGCCCTCCCGGCTTACGCCTGAGCTCTGGGCCCGAGGCGCGCTCACCTGCAGCCCTCCCGCTGCCCTCTCCTCCTGCCCCACTCCCAGCGCTGCTCTGCACACCAGCCCACCCGCACTTGAACTCCTCGCGGCTCAACGGGAGGCTGACGTGCAGGCCACGGCTGCCCGCAGGTGCAGCTGGCCTTCCCAGGGCAAGCAGGAACAGTCAGTGCTACACAAGGCTGAAAAAGCCACCAGGGAAGCTGGAGAGACGAGCTCAAGGGGCTGAGGGCAGGGACACCTTTCTTCCTCGCGCGCTGCTTCCTCTCCTTTTGTTTCTCTCAGTCCTCACAGAGCAAGCTGATGCTCACACGCTTCGCTAGCAGTTACGCTTGGGCTGAAAGGCCACCGCTTGGCAAGACCAGCATGGAAACGCGGGAAAAGCAGCTCCATCTCCAGGGAGGGACGTGAAGCCGGCCGGTTCATCGCCCTGCCGCTGCCAGCCCAAGCCAGGCATGTTTGGACCAGCTACTGAAAGAGGCAGCACCAGGTGTAAAAGGTTTCTTTCCCTTTTATTTTAAACCATGGGATTTGGGTTGCATGTTGTAGATATGTCAACAGACAATAAAATAGCCTGGATACCGCTCATGACCAACGACATGCGGTAAGTTCACCTCATCATCAACATTCTGAAACAGCTATCGAGCTGAAGGACCCTCAAGGAATGCAGCGTCCCCAGCTCTTGCCAGACATGAAGTCCCGCACAGGCAAAGTCCGATTTGTCTGTCACGCATCAGAAGCCCTTCCAGCTTCCTCAGTTCCTCTCCAATGTCCGTGCAAGGGAAAGCACGGCCACGCCACAAAACCAGACGTACAGTGCGCTGCCTTTGGAGCACCTCTCAGCAAGCATTCCCGCTGCTTCCTTTGGCCTTTGAGGCTTATCGCTCAAGCCCTCACCGTTTCTTTTTGCTTTCCTTCTTGCCTTTCTTGCTTAGCTGTGCAGCACTTGCCTTTGGTTTCTTCACCGTCTCCCAAGTCTTAGACTCCAAGCCGTCCGAGTCCTGCAGGAATCAATTCACAAACAGTCAGGGAACTTTCTGACAATTGCCTGACAGCTCGCTTTGGGAGCTCAAGTCACCTGACTGGGCAGCGTTGGGCGCCAGTGCTGCACATTGCCTTCCTGACATCAGGGCACAACAGAAACTCCACCTCTCTCTTGTTCCCAAAAATCCCACGGAAGCTACAGTCTACAGGCCTTGCCTGCAAGGCAGTCCCTGCACAGGGGGACGCCCTGCCTGCCACTCACAGGCCACAGAAGCAGCAGCAGCAGCAGCAGCAGCACGACGATCAGATGAGCTTGCACCTCCAGGCTCCTTGCGTGCCACCAGGAACAGCACGCACGCCCAAGGAAGGGCAGAACAAACTGCCGCACTCTCAGCAATGCCGGGGCGCGCTACCGTAGCCAACGGCTCCAGCTGGTTCCCTCCCAGCCCATTTCCTCAGCATTGCTATCAACCTCTATCAAACAGAGCGCTACTTACCGTCTCTGGGCACTTGGGAACTGGCAGGATTATGGCCAACACGCACACAAGCTGGAAAACGGCTCCAAAGAAGAGGCCGTAGCGCAGCACGTTCTCCATCAGCGTGGGCTCAGGGATCTCAGGGGGCGAGAAATGCAGCTCAGCGGCCATAGCGCACACAGCCTGCTGCTCTGCTGCTCTCCAGGAGGCTGCTTTCTACAAGGGGGAAACGAGAGCCATCATTCCATTCGTGCGCTCCGACGGTGCGACTTCCTGCTAGCAAAAACTCCCAGCCTGACTCAGAGACGTGCTCTCAAGATATCCTTGCTCTTCCCACCCAACCACAAGGAGGGACGCCAAACTTGCATTTCAGCAAGAGCTGAACAGGCAAGAATCAACTTCTCCCTGCGCTTGATCACACACGCACGACCACTGTCTCACCAACACTAACAACAACAGTATTCATACCAGCAGTTGCACATTTGCATCTACCTGGGTACGTACGTGTTCACGGCCTTTACGGCACCAAGCACAGCAATAAAGCACGCAGAAAGCCCATCTGCTGAGGACAGGGGGATGAGCTGGGCTCACGCCTAAGCACTGCTTACTGCAAAGTAAGGCACACCCACCTGGCAACGGCCACGCAGGATGCTCGACACACAGTCCCACACTGTTCTCCTGAGGCCCAACGGAACGTCGCAGCCACTCACACTCTGCTCCTCGACGGTCTGCAACACAAAAGTCACAAGCTGGAAATTCAATCCATCCAAGATGCCATCGGGCCTCCGTGCTCACGGCACTCGCACTCATGTCTTCGCATGAGCAATCAGGCGTGTGCTTACCGAGCGAGCGCTGCTCACTGCCACTTGACACCAGCAATCTACCCCTAACTGTCAAGTATGAACAGGAACCTATGCCTAACACTAAGAGACTACCAGTAACCTATGCCTAACTCTAACATAAGAACAGGAACCTATGCCTAACACTAAAAGACTACAAGTAACCTATGCCTAACAATAAAATACGAACAATAATCTACTCCTAACACTAACACTAAAATCAACAACAACAACAAGAACTAAACTATAACTCCCGCAGCATTTAAATGGGAAGAGGAGAACTTGGCTCCACAGGAGGCTCGGAGGAGGAGCTGATGGAAACTAATGCCACCCAGCTAATGCTGGGGGCGGGGGCCGCGCAGCGGGTAGGGAGCCGAGCGCCTGGACCAGCGACGGTGGAGCTGGGACGGCGCCGACGCGGGGCCTGGCACGGTGGTGTGGTGCCAGGCCAGCTGTGCCGCAGGCGGATCCACCTCCATGGGCTCATCCGGAGGTGGATCCACCTCCATGGGCTCATCCAGAGGTGGATCCACCTCCATGGGCTCCACGGAGGTGGCCACAGCGCTGGCCCAGGCGCGATGGAAACGCACTCTCTGCCCCCTCCTCCGCTTGATCTTAAGGGCGGCCCCCCTCCTCCTCTTCGCTTCTGGGAAGCCAAGCTCCCTCTTCCCATTTAAAATAGGGCAAGCATCGCCCCTCGCTCTCTTCGCTCCTGGCATGGCTGCCAGAGCTCTCAGAGCGAGTGCGTTGGCCGGGGCAGCGGTGACCAAGGGGACGGCTGTGATGCGGCGAAGGTTCTAAAATGGCAGCCGCACTGCTGGCAATGGCGTTCCACATAGCATGAGGAGGGGGCTGGAGGACAGGGCACGGGACGGCAGCTAGAAGGCACTCCCTGTGCCCAGCGGGCAGCCCTTCTCTCCGGCAAGCAAGAGGCCACAGAGGAGCCGGCCCCGAGAAAAGGGCCCTCGGCCTCCTTCATCCTCTCCCTGCTTCCACACGGGAATCTGTTGGGGCTGGCACACGCAGCACACAGCGCCATGTTCAGGGGCCTCCCGAGCCCAGCGCCAACAACAGCAGGCTCCAAAGCGCACCTCACCACGCCTGCCTCCCGGCACACACAAGCTCCGCTTTCCACCTTAGCATCCAGCGCCTCTTCTTGCGCCTCACGGCTGGGGATTCAACCATCCCCTACCAGAAATACCGCCAGCTGCATTTTCATTACAATCACTCTGACTCCATTCCACATCCGCGCACAATGCTGGCACACACACACGGGGCCACCCTGGCTCACCGAGGCTTCGCGGGGACCCACACAACACCATGAGCCAAGCAGGCAGAAACGTGCCGTGCTCCTGACTGATGGCAGTCTTAAAATCTCCCTCTCCCTGCCCCCCAGCCTACTAAGGCAGCAGTTCTCCCAAGCAACAAACACAATCACACACAACTGCAGCCCCGGCTCGTCCCGACAAGGGACGTCCAGACGAAGCACATCTTCACAAACCTTCTTCCAGCTCCGCACCCTCCGGCCAACGCAGCACCCACGCGCCTTGCTCCACTGCCCGCCCGGGCTTTGCTGGCGACAACCAGGCCCTACGGGGCCTCCTCCTTCACACACCCCAAACACCAACAAAGCTCCGCACTCGCACGGCCTTCCCTGAGAGGAAGCTGCCCCCCGGCCCCGCAGCACTCGCCGGCGCCGCGCGCATCGCCTCTGCGTGCCGGCAGCACCGCCAGCTCCTCCCCCGAGCGCCCCTCCATGCCCCCGCACCGAGGCCCGACCCCGTTCCCAGCACACAGCCCGCTCCTCCCGGCCCCGCTCACCGGCCCGGCGCCGCCATGCCGCGCTGCCCCGGAAGTGCTCTCCGCCGGCAGGAAGCACTTCCTGCCCCGGCCCTACCAACCGCCTGCGGCGTCACGTTGCTGAGGGCGGCCTGGGGGCGGCCCGGGGCCTGGAGGAGGGGGAGAGGCAGCTGGGGGGGTCCGCTGCCGGATTCCCCTCGGGTGGCGCCGGCGGCACGCAACTTGTCTTCTTCTCCTTTTCTGCCTTTTCCCTTTTCCCCCTTTTGCATGAGGAGGGGGCTGGAGGACAGGGCACGGGACGGCAGCTAGAAGGCACTCCCTGTGCCCAGCGGGCAGCCAGAGTTGGAGGGGCATCTGGACGAGGATGTCAGACGGGGGTCTGAACTGGGGCGTTCTGTGTGCAGCCTGGAGTCGGACTCGACGGGCCTTATGTGGAGGGACCGTACGGGGAAGCGTGGGGGAGCGGGGAAGGAGGAGGGTTCCTTTTAGCGCAGAGCGCGGTCCTGGTGTGGTTGGGCAGCCGGGCTGGGGAGGTATGGCACTGCTGCTGCAGAGAGGCTCTTGTCCAGCGGGATACGTGCGGCGTGGGCGTGATTCTGGGAGTGTTCCGTAGGTGCCAGGAGCTCCTGACAGCAGGACTTGGCCGGCAATGTGGGGGGAAGGAGGGATTGGGGCACCTGGAGTGTTTCCAGGCCAGGCTGGCCCGGGCCCTGAGCGACCTGATGGAGCTGTGGCGTCCCTCTTTGTTGCGGGGCGGCTGGACGCAATGAGCTCCAAAGGTCCCCTCAACTCTAACGTCTAAGGATGTTATGATGTGTGATTCCCTGCAGAAAAACAGAACTGCTTAAGTGCGAGCTTGTTAGGCGACGAGAGGCTCGAAGCGCACAGCCACGCTCTCTGGCCCTCCGTCCACATCTGAGCAGGGGAATCGTTCCCAATGGAGCCGGCCGCAAATGAGGCAGGCAGCGCTCGAGAAAAGGAGACGCACCTCCCATGCTAAATCCTGAATGCCTTCTCGTTCTTCTCCCTAGGGCAGGATGAGGAGGACAGCTTTATGTAGGAAGATTTCTCAGAATAGTGGGACACGTTAACAACGAGCTTTCCAAACGCTGCCAAGCTTCAGAACAAAGCCTGCAAGGTGTTGAAAGCACCAGATCGCAGTGACAGCGGCATGGAGGAATTGAATGGCCACAGCAGAGCCTGAAAGATGGCATGGCGGTCGTTTGATAGCAAGTGAGTGTGGGTGTGATGGATGGAGCACGGGCTGGATGAGGAAGTGGCTGGATGATGGTGGCACTCCGAGCTGCAGTCAGCGGCTCAGTGTCCATGGAGCGCCGTGAGGAGTGGCATTCCTCAGGGATGGGTGCTGGGACTGGTGATGGGGCCGGTGCCATCGAACGTCTTTGTGGGCGGCGTGGACAGTGGGATCGTGTGCATCCTCATCAAGTTTGCAGGCGATACAAGCTGAGTGGTGCAGGGGACACGTTAGAGAGAAGGGATGCTATCCAGAGGAACGTGGACACAGTTAGAGGTGGGCCCATGGCATCGTCAGGAAGTTCACCGAGGCCAAGAGCAAAGTCCTGCCTTTGGGTCGGGGCAATGTCAAGCAGGGCTACGGGGTGGGCGGAGAATGGCTTGAGAGCGGCCTCGTGGAGAAGGATTTGCTAGCATGGACTGAGGAGAGATTCAGCGTGAGCTGGCAAGGTGTGCTTGCTGCCCAGAAGGCCGACGGAGGCCTGGGTTGCATCAAGAGAAGCGTGGCCAGCAGGTCGAGGCGATTGTGCCCCTCTGCTCTCATGAGACCCCACTTGGAGTACTGTGTGGTTGTGGAGCCCTGAGCTCAAGCAGGACATGGAGCTGTTGGAGCAGGTCCAGAGGTGGGCCACAGAGATGATCAGAGGGCTGGAACAGCTCCCCTAGGACAACGGGGTGAGAGAGCTGGGGCTCTTCAGCCTGGGGAAGAGAAGGCCCTGAGGTGACCTTCTAGCAGCATTCCTTGACTGAAGGGGGTCTACAGGAAAGCTGCAGGGTTCTTGTTGTAAAGGCAGGTAGCGCCAAGGGGAAATGGCTTTGAACTGGAAGAGTGTAGGCTTAGACCAGCTATTAGGAAGAAATTCCCTGCTGTGAGGCTGGTGAGGCACTGGGACAGGTTGCCCAGTGAGGCTGTGAATGCCCCCACGTGGGAGGCCTTCAGGGCCAGGCTGGATGGGGCTGTGAGCAGCCTGGTGTAGAGGGAGGTGTCCCTTCGTGCCGCAGGGGCTGGGAATGAGAGGATCTCAGAGGTCCCTCCCAAAACAAAGCAAACCATTGTGTGACTGTATGAAACTGTATACAGTTTTTCTTTTTATTAGAAAAAGAGAGAGTAGAATACAGGCGAGCGTGCATTAGCATGAAGTGATGAGGGCAGAGCGAGGCAGGTCTCCTGTGACAGAGCGCAGTGTCTCCTTCTACAGCCATAAATGCCCAGCGTGCTCAGAGCTGTTCCCTGCCGCCATGTCAGCCTACATCCCCTGCTGGGGACAGCGTGCTGCCAACATATGCCGGGTCAGCTGCTCTCCATAGGGACCGGGCAGCAGCACGGAGCAGTGTGAGGTGTCCCTTTGTGCTGCAGGGGGTTGGAAAGAGATGATCTCAGAGGTCCCTCCCAAAACAAAGCAAACCATTGTGTGATTGTATGAAACTATATACAGGTTTTCTTTTTATTAAAAAACTAAACTGTATGACTATGTGGCTTTCATTTAGGAATACATCATTTCAGCCATGGGAGACGTTTTCTTTGGAGTAAATAAATAGTGCTCCAGGTATCCTGTTAGGTCTTCCACACTTGTGTCATCTACGTAAGTGTGGGCCTCCTCAGAGTAGAACGCAGGTGAACTGGAGGAGGCTGTTCCACACACGGATCTGTTAGGCATGGATAAGGAAAGGAAATCCGAGGTTTGGCTGGTGTGTGTTAGAGTGAAGTGATGAGGGCAGAGCGAGGCAGTTCTCCCGTGACTTCCCCAACGGCCCTTCAGCGGTGGAAGCTTGCAGAGGTTCAGTTGCGGCTCTTCTGTCACGGCTGGCCTCAAAGTGAGAATTCTATCTGTGCTCTGTGCCGTGTTCTGCTGTAGCACAAACACTGGAACAGATGGGAGTCTTTGCTGTGTCTGAGTGGGTTTTGTGTTTTGTGCTGCAGTGTATAAGCATGGGAGGATACAGGACAGGAGACCTGGAACGTCTCTGCCGTGAGAGACCGGCCGATCCTCCGGAGGTCCTCTCACACCTGCAGGGTCAGAAGAGGTGAACTGGTAGGTAAATATGGAATCTGTGCCATTGCTCACAAAGCTCTGTAGCACAGCCAGGGACATCTCATGTGGCTTTTGGTTTGTTTTTCTTTGCTTAGAGAAACGAGACGACTGCTGGTGTACAGGCTGTGCCAGGAACGGTGCAAGAGCCTGAAGAAAAACGGGGCTCTCCCAAAGGAGAGATACGTGCGAGCACTCCTGTTTTAAAAGCACTTCCCCCCGGATCTTTGGTGATTAATAAACCGTCCTTTACTGAAGGTGCTTTGTCTTGGCCACCGTCATTCCATACTGAACTGCAGCGCACAGCGTGGATATCAGAGCTGGTGGCAGCACAGCACTGAACATCCAGGTACTCTGCAGCACGCGAGAAGGTGGGAAGGGGAGGGTGCAAAGGTGTGAGGCTTGAAGGGAGAAGGTTTGCGGTAGAGGGGCGAGGAAAACGTACTCTGAACCACTTGTGTGAGAACTCTCACTGGCAACAGCGAGCAAGTTTTAAGTGACCGAAAGCAGAATAAACGTGGGGTGCAGCTGACGGTGTGCTTTACCCATTCCGTGCTTCCTGGCAGACGGACGGTTGCGGGGCTCCGTCTGCATCTCTTCTCCTCGGCGCCGTGAGAACCGTCCCGTCGCCCGCAGGCTGCGCCGCGATCCATCTGCTAAAAGAGAGAGCGCCGCGTTACAGCCGAGCCTGAGCGCGCGGTGTCAGCATCGCGATTCGGCCCCACGGCTTCAGGTGCCGGGCTGCGACGCTTCCGTGTGCGGCCCCGAGCTCCTCTGCAGTCAGCGGTGAGGGACGGGACCGGGCAGAGCTCTGTCAGAGCGCTCTGTCTCTGCTGACCGCGGTACCGGCAGCCGCGCACCGCCCCGCGCCGCTCACCGCGCCTCGTCCAGCCGCAGCTTCTTGAAGGCCGTCCGCAGGCTCCGCTCGGCCTCGTCGTCGTCGTCGTCGTCCAGCCGCAGCTTCTTGAAGGCCGTCCGCAGGCTCCGCTCGGCCTCGTCGTTGTCGTCGTCGTCCAGCCGCAGCTTCTTGAAGGCCGTCCGCAGGCTCCATTCGGCCTCGTCATCGTCGTCGTCATCGTCGTCGTCCCGCTCCTCCTCCTCGTGCCACCTCTCCTCCGCGACGCGGCGAGCGGGGCCGGCCATTAGCGGTGATCGCGTGGCCCGCACCCGGGCGGCCCAGTGACGGAGACCAGCTCAAGACGCCTGGGACAGACGGGCTTAGGCTCTGGTGGCGCAAAAGCAATGTTTATTGAAGGCTCATTCTCTTTATAGACTGGATACACTACAAGATCGTAAATAATTAGCTAGTGTGAAACAAAGCACAAAGCAGAGGCTTGTGTGCAAGCAAGTTGTTCTTGTACTTCCTTATCTTAGTTTCTTGTGTTCTGCTTACCGAAGTGTAAGTTCTTTCTTCTTTTGCTAATCAGTCACTGCTGTTTTTGCTAAAAGTATCCATCCCTTTCAGGGTCACTGTTGTTTTTGGTAGAAGTATCCATCCGTTTCAGGATGAAACACTGTAACACGTTACTGACCCTTTCAGGCCAGTCACATAGTCCGCACAACAACAGTTCCCTTCATTCCACCCTTTCTTATCTTTTTAAGTTAAGGGTGGTGGTGGCTTGTGTTTCATTTGTTCTAGGTTGACCTTTTTAATTTCTATTTCTATTGCCTGTATTTGATGAATTAGTATTCGCAAAACACAGGGAACTAGGACAAGTCCTACTAGCAAAAGCACGATCATAAAGCATACACCATAAAATCCTTTTTGAAAAGACGAGAAAGAGGGAAATGTAGCCTTCAGTGTTTGTACGAAATCTTGTGCTCGGGTCGCTAGGGTTGTATCAAGTTTGTGGGCGTTCATTATGTCTTGTATATGTTGCTGAAATTCCTTTAAATCGAGAGAGGTGTTTGCATTATCCCAAATTCCTTGTAAATGACTTTGAATCTTGTACCAGGGAAACTGAGAGCTATTGTACTCTACTGGTGTGACACATATGGATGTGTATTCTGCATGACAAGTTAGAGATTCCTTAATTTGCATAGTTTCCAGTTGACGTCCCAATATGTCAACTGTATCTTTCAATGAATTTAGCTTCATTTCCGTTTTTTTATCCATGCGCTCCTGATTCTTTAAGGCTTTACTAATATTGACAGTGAGATCATTTACATAATTAGCGGTTTGAATACTTTGTGACAAAGATACTGAGGCAACTGTAGTTATTGTGATAGCAGTGATCAGTGCGGCAATCCCTGCAATTATAAGTCCTATACCCGCTTTTGTCTACTCAATAGTTGCTGCATAACTATCTCTAACACCTCTGTTCCCCTATCTGCATACCAATCATGAGTAAGATTTACTGGAATATACACATAGGAGGGTTGCTTAACTAGCAAAAAGGAATCACTAGAACTGTTTATGCAATTCATTATATTACTCTCTGTACATGTTACATTTGTGCTATTTACAGAAAAATTTCCTGTCAGGAATGCATAGGGTTCAGGAAGACATGCTCACCTATAGAACACAGTAGTATTTTGTGATGCATGCATTGCCCATATTTTGTCTATCTGTTCCCATGTCACATTAACCTTTTTTGTGTTAATTGGTCCCAATGCTGCTACTGCTTTCCACAAATTGGTATAATATGTTCAATTATTTTTGGTCCAAATGGCAGAAACTAAGTTAATCGGGTGTCCGTTTTCATTTATGACACTCCAATCACATAAAGAAGTACTTGAGCAGGTAGTTTCGTTTGCATGGCAAAGTCGCCATCCTGGCGCAAAATTTCCATTGGGAGTTATGGATTTTATTGTTCTACGTGAACAAATATGAGGGGGCATTCTTCCTGAACCTTTAGTATGTTTTGTGAAATTTGGATAATAAAAATCCATTGCCCAATGAATTCCCCTTGTAACATTTGTGTCCCAATTTTCTTGCAAAATAATTTGCTCACACAGTGGATTTGTCTGATTCACTTGAAAACATATAGGCAAACTATGTAATTGTCCTGTATAATTGATTTTTGCCGAGAACTCCTGTATGTGATCATCAGAATATTGTCCCATGAACAAGGTTTGATTATTATACACAGGAATGTCTGTTGCTTCTTCCCAAGTCACCGTGTGGATCAATGGTGGGTTTGGTACAAATGCCCAGTATGTTTCTGCAGATCCCACATGACGTAACAACCATAATGTACTTATCAGAAGAGCGGGCAGTTGAAACCGATGCTGCCAAATGGCCTCACGGTTGCAAGAAATCAAGAGGCGTTGCATCTTCCTCCGAAGCTTTCCCATCCGGGTTTTGGGCATGTCGTATAAGTCGCTCTGGGATCCACCGAGGTGATGGTTCGTCTGTAGGAAATACACAAGCATACCCTCGTCCCCACATTAATATCGGATCTGGCCCACGTAATTGCCCATTTAAAGGGTCTCGCCGGTATACTAATGGTTTAGGTTTATTTGTTGGATTCCAATGTCTGTCTGCAGCTGTTAATCCATCATTATCAACTTGCAAAAAATTAAGAATGAATAAGGCGTGATTTATCAAGGAAGCAGGTGTATCCTTAAAACCCCATATTCCCCGTTCTAATTTTTCTAATTGTTGTTTAATTAAATGATTGTATTTTTCAATGATTCCCTGACCTTGTGGGTTATAAGGGATACCAGTTTTGTGATGTATAGAGAATTGTGTACAGAAACGCCGAAATGTTGTACTAATGTATGCAGGGCCATTATCAGTTTTAATGGTTTTTGGAATGCCAAGTACTGAAAAACAATGTAGCAGATGTGTGCAAACATGGAATGCGCGTTCTCCTGCTAGTGGAGTCGCTACTGCAAAATGTGAAAATGTATCTATTGTTATGTGAACATAAGAAAGTCTACCAAACGAGGGCATGTGTGTTATGTCCATTTGCCATAAATCATTAGGTTGTAGGCCGCATGGATTTACACCCAAGTGTGGAACAGGTAATAGGGGCGCACAAGCAGAGCAATTTTTGACTATCTGTCGGGCTTGGTCTCTGGTAAGGTGGCAAAGTTTTCTGAGGGTGCGAGCGGAAACATGATGTAATTTATGTAATTGTTCAGCCTTTTGAATATTGGCAACGTAAATTCTAGTATAGTGATCGGCCTTCCTATTGCCGTCAGCTAAGGGTCCGGGAAGATTCGTGTGACTGCGTATATGACCAATATACACAGGATGGTTTCGCATTAAAAGAAGGGATTGAATTAAACTAAGGTATTGTTGAATTAAGGTGACCTTGGAGTTGATTCGTGGAACAGTTTCTAGCATTTTTAGTGCATTTGCAATGTAAACGCTATCAGTAATAATATTAAGTTTCTGTTGAAATTTAAGAAGAGCCTGATATACTGCACAAAGTTCAGCCATTTGCGCTGACACTTCTGATAATTCCAAGTGAAAGTTTCATCAGATGTAACTAACACAGCTTGACCATTAGAGGAACCATCAGTAAAAACAGTTAATGCTGCCGAAATTGGTTGGCATTTAACAACAGCCGGGAAAGTAATTAAATGGTAAGCGGCAAAACTAAGTATTTTGTCCTTTGGATAATCATTAGAAATTTCTCCTGTATATCCTGCAAGAGCTAGAGTAAATTCAACCAGGGTCTTTACTGCCAGGTTGTTTAAAAGGAGCATTTTTCTCTTTACAATCTTTTGCTACATGCCCCATTTTTCCACACATGTAACAGCTGCCTGGGGGACCAGGCACGCGTTGTTTTTTACCCGATCGTAAAATAGCCATTGCCTGCTCAATCGCTTGTCCTTTAAGGGCAGCTGCTAGAGTAACCCCCTGTACATATCCAGGTCCTATTTCTGTGCACAATCTTACATAATCATTAAGTGTCGCTTTTCCTTTCCATGGGCGCAGTGCAGCTTGACAAGTAGAATTGGCATTTTCAAAAGCTAACTCCTTTACTAATATAAGAGCAGCATCAGAGTCTTCTATAAGCCTGGCTGACACTTGAAGCAGTCTGGCTACAAAATCCTCATAAGGTTCATCAGGTCCCTGTTGAATTTTTGTCAGCTCTTCCTCTTTGACCCCTGATTTTGGTAGTTTTTTCCAGGAGAAAAGGCCAATCTGTCGTATGATATCATAAACCTCCTGTCGAAAATTTAGCTGATGGAATACTCTTGCAAAATTTCCAGCTCCCACTAATTGATCATAAGTTATGCCAAGTTGTATGCATTGTTGAGTCTGTGCATATTGTGCACATTGATCAGAATATTCAGCCGTCCATAAAAGATACTCTCCTCCTGTAAGTACTGCTTTTGCTATACTACGCCAATCTGCAGGGGGAAGTACGTTAGAGGCTACTGTCTCTAGTATTGCAACAGTGAACGGAGCTGTTGGTCTGTATTGTGAACTAGCAGCTTTAAGTTCTTTTAACTGTTTAAAAGGAATCGGTTCATAATCGTTCAAAATACCCCCATTTGCAAGCTGGCACTGTGTCACCGGGTATGCCTGGGATGGGAGACACTGATCACGAAATGAATTCATTGTTTCGCCTGCTCGTCTAGCATCTCTCAATGCTAATTGCATGGGAGACTGTTGCATGAGTAATGTATCTACTCCTGGCGGGGGGGGCATTCGACCTGGTCGAAAGGCAGGCAGAATGACCGGAAGATTGGACACATTATTAGTCGCTGTTAGCGTCTGAACTGCAGCATCAGCAATTTGCAGTGCTGGGAAAGCAGCTGTTAATTCCTCATGTATTTCAACGGCTTCTCTTTCTAATTCTCCCCAGTCATCAGGACCTAATGTGTCAGGATCTGCATTATCATCAGGAGGTCGACAAGGTGGCAGTTCACCTGCTGATTTACTATCGGTTGTTCATACCTCGGAGGGGATGAAGGGGGTGCCGAAGGCACAGATGAAGGGATATGATCTAAAGATTTTGAACGTGGCAGGGTAGGATATAGCTTATCAGGAGAACGAGTAATCTGCTGCCATTTCTCATCCCCTGTGTCTCCTCTGAGACATTCTTTTGTTAAGGTCCAAAGCGTAAAGGTATCGATGGGGACTTTCTCAGGACCACACACGGCATAGTAGCCTTGAAGACGGTCACCTACTTTATTCCATGTTTCAATATTAATTGTCCCATCCCTGGGAAACCAAGGACAAACTTCCTCTATAAAATCTGAAAAGTGACTAATCTGCGCCTGAGTTACCTTTATTCCTCGAGCAACTAACAAAGATTTTAACATTGCTGCAAAAACACCTCTTTCCGTACTTGCAGCGTGACCCATTTCTATTTCTTGAATGATCTGTCCAATTCCCTAGTCCTTGCCTCCCAAAATCAACTTACCAACCGCGGCTCATAGGAGGAAGCGATGCCTTTTGTCGTTTGGAGTCCGAGATTCCCAGGTTTCGGCACCAAATGACGGAGACCAGCTCAAGACGCCTGGGACAGATGGGCTTAGGCTCTGGTGGCGCAAAAGCAATGTTTATTGAAGGCTCATTCTTTTTATAGACTGGATACACTACAAGATTGTAAATAATTAGCTAGTGTGAAACAAAGCACAAAGCAGAGGCTTGTGTGCAAGCAAGCTGTTCTTGTACTTCCTTATCTTAGTTTCTTGTGTTCTGCTTACCGAAGTGTAAGTTCTTTCTTCTTTTGCTAATCAGTCACTGCTGTTTTTGCTAAAAGTATCCATCCCTTTCAGGGTCACTGTTGTTTTTGGTAGAAGTATCCATCCGTTTCAGGATGAAACACTGTAACACGTTACTGACCCTTTCAGGCCAGTCACGTAGTCCGCACAACAACAGTTGCCTTCAGCCCAGGGCCCGGGGCTTTCCGGCCCCGCACGGCCGGCCCCGCACGGCCCCGAGCCCCGCGTCGCCCCGCCGGCCGCGCCGCCCGAGGCGCGGGGAGGAGCCGCCCGCAGCCAATGGCCGCCGCGCACGGCGGGAAGCGGGGCCAGCGCCGCGCCGGAGGAGCGCGCGTGCGCGGGGCCGGGCCGGGGCCGCTTCCGGCTGAGGGCCCGCATCCGGGCGGCGCCGGGCCGCGGAGAGGCGGTGAGATCCGGAGAGCCGTGAGCGTCCGTTGGGCTCCGTTCGCGTCGGCGTTGCTGGGCGCTGCGGGTTCGTTGCGGGGCGCGCGGAGGTCCGCGAGGGGTCGGGCGGGACGGCGCTGCGCCTCGAGGCGCGGCCCGGTGCTGGGGGCGCCGCTCCGTAAGGCGAGCCTTGCGGCGCGCTTTGCTAAACGTGCTGCGGGCTGAGAAGCGCTCCTGCCGCCGTTCTCTTACGGAGCGAAGGAGAGGTCCGGCTGGGTATCGGCAAGGGGTTCTTCGCTGCGGGGCGGCGGGCGTGGGCCGGACTGCCCGGGCGGCGGTGGCGGCGCTGAGCTGCCGGAGTTGGAGGGGCATCGGGACGAGGATGTCAGACGGGGGTCTGAACTGGGGCGTTCTGTGTGCAGCCTGGAGTCGGACTCGACGGGCCTTATTTGTCCCATTCTTATTCTCTGCTCTATGTAATACAGCGTTTGTGTGTTTCAAAGGTAGAGATTACAGATTAATGTTGTATTTGTGTAGAAGCTGCTTCTTAGCCGAGGAAAATGCTTTGTGGAGCTGGAGCTGCATGTGTTACCAGTGTCGGGGCTCTTACCACAGTGAGTGTCTGAATAACACCGTGCTTGGATGAGCAGCACACAGTCAGGCTCTGTTCCAGCCTCTTTCTCCGGTGTTTGTTTGCTGTGTGACTCACAGGACAGCGTGTGCCTCAGTGTTTTTGTGGTACGTCATCCTTCTGCATGTGTCATAATGGCTGCCTGCAGTAAGGCCTGTCCAGCTGGAATGTGAGCAGAGCAGGCAGCTGGAACGGCAGCATGGGGAGCTGTCTCCAAATGGAGTGAGAATGTGCAGGAGCAGAAGTTGCCAACTCATACTTGCTTAAGCAACTAAACCATCGAGGTGCTGATTGCTCCTCTGTCCTTACCTGCACTTCTTATTTTCTGTGCTCCAGAAAAAGTAGAGTATTTCCTGATTTTTCAGGCAGGGCCTTGGTGTTCCTGTTGGTCCCCATCACTTCTGGTCGGGCACTCGGTGCTGCTGAGCAGAGCCTGACTGTGATGTTTGTACCCTCTGTTGAGGTACTTGAAGGCATTGATGAGAATCTCCCTGAGCCTCTTCCAGGCTGAGCAGCCCCAGCTCCCTGCCTTTTTTCACATGAGGAGTACTTCACTGACCAAACTTGGTTGCCCTACATTGGACTCTTTCCAGTAGCTCCATGTTTCTCTTATACTGGGAAGCCCAGAATAGGGCTCAGTGTGAGCTGGTCAGTGCTGAGCAGAGGGGAACAATCACCTCCCTCCATCTGCTGCCAACACTTTGCCTAATGTAGCCCAGAATATCATGAGCCTTCTTCACAGCGAGGGCATACTGTGGGCTCATTTTTCCTTTGGTATTCACCAGGAGTCCTTGGGCCTTTTCTGTCAAGCTGCTTTACAGCCAGGTGCCTGGAAGTGCTCTCCAGGGACAGGACTTCACAGCTCCCATGGCTGAGCTGCACTGAGGTTGCTGTCAGACCATTTTTTTTCCAGCCTGTCAGGGTCTCTCTCAGCAAAACCCTTGGGTGCATCTACCCCTCCTGTCCATAAGATCAGCAAACTGAGGGTGCAGTATAAGCCATGGATCCATAATGACGATGTTAAGCAGGAGTGGACCCACTGTTGACTCCAGGGTACATTACATTACTGGCCTCCAGCCTGACCCTGCACAGCTGTTTGCCTCTTACTGCTTGGCTCATCCAGCCCACGCCTCATCAATTTCTCTGTCAGGGTCTTAATTGGAGGTGGTGCTTATAAGCCTTGCTGAAGTCAGAGTTAAAATGTCTACTGCTTTCCTCTTGTCTGCCAAGCCAGCTATGTTTTTATAGAAGAAATTGGTCAAGTATGATTTCCTCTTGCAAGTTTAAAATAAATAAATAAACCAAAAGGCCTGAGATTATGATCTGGTCACAATTCACACAAACCTGTGCAGTGTGGCAACCACCAAACAGCCCTTATTTCCAAAAGTACTCAAGTCAATCACTGGGACTTGTATCCTGCTATAAGGTAGCTTTGCAGAGACCAGGGTAGCAAAACACCTGTGTGCAAAGAATTTAACGTGTGGCAATGGAGGCTGCGTTGATGAAAAGGTTTTTTTGTTTCAAGCATGAAATGAAACAGCAGTCTTGGCTACCAGGGTGGTTATGAAAGTTTTTTTGGATGGCTTAAGCAAAGTTGGGGTTGGCAGTTGAGATCCTTTCTCAATTTTGACCTGTTTCTGTTGCGAGTTTACTGCCTCTGATTTACTTAACTCAAAACTGTGCATCTACATCTTGTAAACGGAAAGCAAAGGCAGGGTGAACCAGAAAATGTGTTGAGTGGGTTGGTTGGGTTTGTTAGTTTGTTAGCTTTGTTGGGGTTTTGTTTTGTTTTTATTTCAAGTACTTAAGTTAAAAAAAAAAAGATCCTGTATAGACTGAGTGCAGCATGCAGAGCAATCACTTCTGAGTCTTGCTTTCCTGTTTCTTCTTCCAGCAGTTCAGGGTGTATAATCAAAAACAGCTGCAGTTTAACTCTCTTAGAGTGTTCTGGGATAGTATGAATGTAATTAAAGTGAAGTATAGATTGTCTAAATCTGAACAGCTTAAATAAAAAGCTAATGCCTTTTGAAAGCAGTCTGTTCTTTTGTTCTTTTCCTTTAGTCCTCCACGGTGGCAGTAGCTGCAGCAGGTCATAGGGCACATCCAAAACCTGCGGGTCTAACATGAGGCACTGCACTGCTTCCCCCACTTGTAATGGAGGAGGAGAATTTAACCAAACACCTACCAAATGCTTACTTAGCAGTCTTCAGAGAAGTCTATTTTTGTGGGTTTTTTAAGTATTACTCTATGTATGTATAATATCAAGCCTCACTGCTGGAAATAGCTGTAGAAAGCTGTGTGTTTCTAATGAGGTTGTTTTCTTCTCACCATTTCTGGAGGTATTCTGGTAGCATCTCTGAGACAAATGGAAGAGTCTGCCTAAGCTTTAATAGATGTGCGAGGTGCTGTTGACCAGATTTTACTTTAAATTGCTATTTCACCAATGCAAGTGTACAAGAAGAGACTGTTCCGTTCCTGGGTATCATAAAGCTTGTTCTGAATTGACTTTGAAAAACATTCTACTAGAATGACCTCAGCTGTGTGCACTCAGTTTGCTATTTTGAGTTTATTTTCATGTATCATGGTGCTGCTGGGCAACTAATCTTTTTAACATGGCATTTGTTCTCATTTTCATGTTTCTTTTCTGTTTTTAGCAGTATATGGTAACCAGCAGTTCTGACCACCTTAATGATGAAAACAGAAGCTAAGGATGGAGAGGAGGAAAGCCTGCAAACAGCATTCAAAAAGCTGAGAGTTGATGCAGCTGGGTAAGTAACAGCATGGGGAGGTACAGAGTTAACCTTACAGAGGGACTGGGAGGGGAACACCCCTACTGTTACATCTGAACAAGTGAAGTAATTTCAGAAGGTCAGGCTCTGAAAGCCTTCATTGTAGTTCGGTTGAAATAAATTCGCCAACTGTAGGCTGTGTTTCTCAAGAAGTCATGATTTGTTGAATCATCCTTAGCTCTCAGCAGCAGACCTAATGATAAGCAGCAGTTGACAGCTTGCTTGATCTGAATTTTGGCAGGATTCTGGCTGTCCCAGGTTGTGCCTGTGGCTCTGGAAGTCAGCGTATGATCACTGCTGTACAGGCTGCCTTGAGATGAACTGTTTTCCCCAAAAGAGAAATATTCCTTCCATATCAGTGAAGGAGAGCATTAGATGCAATGCATGATTCCCACACAAACTGTTATCGTTGATGTCACTTTCAGGCTTTCTGTTTATAGCTAAAAATGCTAACTGGAAAAGAATGCTTTTTTTGTCTTGCTTCATGGGAGATCCGATGTGCGGCACTTAACCCTTGCTGTCCTGGGCAGAAGACAAGCAGTTTGTGTCTTCTGTTAGCAAAACTTTTTTTTTTTTTATCAAGAATAAGCAGATAGTTTCTACGTAGTTCTTTTGCTGCTGGTGAATGTGTATTGTTACATATGGGGCACTAATTTCAGTGGGCTGCAGGCTGTAATGCAGTTATGCTGCTGACTGAAGTACGGCTGTAAGGCAGAATGTAAATATCAAGTTGGTAGTTGGAATTCCCTTAGAAGCTAGGTGGCAAGAAGAGAGGCTTCTAATATTATCTTTCATTTAAGTAATTAAGCTTGTTAGAAATCTGTCACCACCCAAGTGCCTTTCATTACTTCAGTATCTCTAGTCCAGAAGCCAGGTCAGGCATATTTTAATAGTGGTGGTTTTTGCTCTTGACCTTCAATTTACTACTGTGTTCATAGTTGTAAAATGGAAAACAGCAAGTGCTTGAAGAATAGGTTAGTCTCCTAAATACCAGTTAATGCTGTCCTTCAGTGGCACGTGAGGACTTATTTCCATTTCTTGGGAAGTCAGTCCTGCTTAAAAAACAATTTAATGTAAGATTACTTGATCCTTATTAATTCCAGATCAATATCTGAAGTTGCAGCTTGAAAAATGGCTTGTGCTATTGTCACAAATTGTTGGAAATCTCATTTTGGGGTGGATTTATAGCACTAGAGAAAGGAGTACGTTTTCTGTTTTGTCTGACTTGAATAAAAGTTGAAAATTTGTCACAGTTCTGTTGTTCAAGTGGGTGAACTTTTGGTAATATGAAGAGTTTCAGCTTACATTGTCCTAGACAAAGGCATAAGTGTTCTTCAGATAAACAGAGTCTATTTATGTCCGAAGAACATTTATTTTTAGGAAAGAATGGTTTATTTGTCTCTGAAAAAGAGGCACATCTCTTCAGTGATGTTTTTTCCCCTCTCCTGGGGGAACTGAGGTTTAGCTGTTCTGTGTGCTTCCACACTGAGGTGTGGATTTTGGATGTGCAATCTCACTGCTGTATGACATCAACTTTGGGGGCAGTTTGTTATACAATTTTCTGGCATAGAACTGCGTAACGCTGCCTGAAGATCTGTATTGTCTTTGTGGGCAGCTCTTTTGAGCCATGTCAGAAATGATTCGGGTAGTTTTTCTGGGAAGAAAGGTCACAAGCATTTCCATGCTTGCTAGCTAATCTTTGCTATTAATTGTTCGTTTTTCACAGCTCTACTGCTTCTCTTTCTATTGGTGAAGGGACACGAGCACTAGTTAGAGCAGCAGCAGATGAAACCAAACCTAAGAATGCTTGTACTTCTAAGGATACCTGGCATGGGTAAGAGAAGTCTGGGATTGTCAGGCTACTTCAAATGTGATTATGATGAAAATGAATTTTAAATAGCCAGTTCTTCCGGTAACCTGGCCTCTAAGTAAGAGCTTTACATTTATTTTTATTAAAGAGCTTGTTTAAAATACTCTGCAGTACTTTTTTTTTCCTTGTCATATGACGGCTGTTCTTATTTACAATTACATGAAGTGAAAGGAAATGCTGGTCAGCTAAACGTTGTAGATGATTTTAATGTAACTGTGGACTACTGTTTTTCAACTACATGGTCCTGAATGCATCTCTTTCACTAGCTGTTAAACTTTGTGGAAGATGTCAGTGTGCTACAGATGCTAAATTAAAAACAATTCTTGATTGTGTATGCAGAACTTCATGCATCTTTGATTGTAACAAAGATGTTCTTGTTGATTTGTGCTATCTTCTTGTGCTCTGTCCTTCTCTCAGAGGTTATCTTACATGCTGTACTCATCTTTTTTAACCCTAAAAGCACACACTTCAGGATTCATTTCTCAGGTGTTCCTTTTGTACATTTTACAGGTGCTTGACTAGAACAGTGTCAAATTCCAAGATAGTAGAATACCCTGAGCAAATACTCTGAGCTTAAAGCTCCTGCATACAACACTAGATACTTTGCTGGTGTTATCCTTAGTCCAACAGTGAGTCGTTCAGTGAAACTTCACTCACTTTTTGTATCTTTCTCTGTTAGGTCTGTGAAGAAACCTTCCAGAGGAGCTGTGAGAACTCAGCGTCGCAGGCGTTCCAAGTCCCCAATTCTTCATCCTCCAAAATTTATTCACTGCAGCACAAAATCACAATCCACGTGCAACCAACTGATGCACAAAGGCCAGATTGATGCCCCAGCTGATGGCAGTGCGTTTGGAATATTAGTCCCAAAGGAAGCTTGTGCACACGAACGATGCAGTATTGCCTCAGACATTGGCCAGAAAAGAGATGGCGTCGGTTGTTCCGGAGCCTCTGTTGCACAGTCCACGTCAGTGAACACACAAGAAAATTCTCCCACTGCCATTTCTTTAGTATCTGAAGCAAGCCTAAAGACTGCAGAGCTCTCTGACTTCCGATCTGTGTCCAAGCTGAACAAGCATAAGCCATGTGCCTGCGTAGATAAAGCCTGTCAGTGTAAACGATGGCAAGAAATGGAGGTGTATAAATTCTCTGGCTTGCAGAACACTTTCACGTTGGCATCTGATAGAAAAACAGTTGCTGAGGATCACTCCCAGTCTTTGCCATCGAGAACTCCATCGAGTTCCCCACGCTCTTGCTCTGAGCAAGCCAGAGCCTTTGTGGATGATGTGACTATCGAAGACCTTTCAGGATACATGGAATATTACTTGTATATTCCAAAGAAAATGTCTCACATGGCAGAAATGATGTACACCTGAAAACAAGGACTGCTAAAAACAGAAGGGTGGGTGGTTTGTACATGTCCTTAGTCACAGTCATGTGAGATGGAACCTGATCGTTGCTCACTGTGCTTGCAATAAAATCCTTTCTTCGCATCTTAGCTGATGTTCATTATTTCAGCTGGACAAATGCTAGCTTCAGCATGATAGTTTAAACTTGGAATAGATAATGAAGTAAATATAGACAGTGTGTTTAGAGAGTACCTATCTGTCTATGCTTGAGTGCTAACATGGGAAATTCAACTTAGTTTTCAAAATCCTTCTGTTTGTTGGAAGGGAAGTGTCTAGGTTCTTAGTGGTTAGAGCTGTTGGAGAACTTGGTGTAATTCAGCTTCTTTGAAATTGCTTTGACCCCAGATTGTAATATCTAGGTTTGTATTTCTGGACGTTTCTGCCCCTGGTTTTATTCCATAAAGGATCGTGACCATCTCCTGTCATCTCCTTGATATAGTTTGTACTCTTGGCAAATCCACGAGGCAGAATCTGCTTTTCATGGGAGAAGGAATTCTTAGTTCTTTGTGCCTGAAGAGAGGCTTTACTTCTGATCACCTAAACAGGCATTCTCCTTCACCTGTCTGATACTGAGTTAGTCCCTAGGTTAGCCAGGGAAGACTGACCAAGTTTATCCTGATCTATGGAGCGTATTTTAGTGGAAAATGTAAAGCAAGTGTAGCTCTTTATTGAATGTCCTGCAGGCCTTGGAGGTTTATCTGCAGCACCAGAAGCACCTACTTTCTTCAGGGGTGTTGCTTCACTTTATTGTTACTCTGTTAAACTGGAGGACACTGGTCAGTGCGTTTTCAGGAAGGCCAAAACAGTGCTTGTTGGCTTCAGTGGTCCTCACTTACACAGTGTTTTTTAGCTTTGTACAACTGCTGTACAGCACCAGATGTAACTACCCAAGCATAAAGACCCATGGAGCAAACAGTTGCCAGCTGCACAGTTGGGGAAGACTTGAGAGCTGTATTTTCTTCCTCCTCCAACAGATGCCCTGTCCAAGTCCAAAGTCCTGGTGGAGCCCTGCGTTCTTCCTGAAAGGTACTTCAGAAATAACAGCTTGCTGTGCTTAATGAGTCAGTACAGTCTGATACGTCAGTGTGTGTATGGCAGAGGAGTGTCCTATCAGATACTGTTTGGTGGAGGAGAGATGAGCTGCATTGTTTGTCTTTGTTTGCTGCCTGTGAGATCTGGAGAGGAAACCAACAAACATTTGTTGGGTGTACTTTTGGGTTGTTTGTTGTCATCAGAAGTTCTGACATCTGTCCCTTATATGTTGTTTGCATTTCCCTTCAATTCCCCCGTGCTCAGCTGTATTTCTGCCACTGGGATTTTGAATTCAAGGCAAAAGATGAAAGGTATTTCCAGTCCAGTATTGCTGTTTCCCATTTCTTAGACAATCACTGCAGACTTGCACTTGCAGGGTTTAGGATTACAATATCAGGTGCTCAATATCACTGTACAAAGTGGATTGAAACCCAGGAGGAGATGTAAAGAATAAAACTTGAACCTGTGCTCACTGGGACAGGAAGCGAGCGCAGCTGTGCCGCTAGAGGTCCTCCGTTCCTCCAGGCTGGATGCAGCTGAATCCTCACCAGCCTTTGCAGGAGAACGCTGATTTTTCTGCCAAGATGAAGAAATCAGGCAAGATCTGGGTGGTGCCTGATCACACACAAGGTTTGAGCGTTGTCTGAAGTTGGATTGTATGGCTGATTTAGCGCTCAGTGTAGGCTCTAAATGCCAACGTGTGTGTAAGTTATTTATACAGTGGGCCATCGGTTCACAAGTGTGCTATGCAATTAGGAAGAGTTGCTAAGTAAATAATTACACGCTCCTGAACTTGGCATCTTCTTATGGCAGTTACAACATAGTTAGGCTGGCAAATCCCAGAATACTACAAAATAGAAGGCTGTGGGCAGCTGCAACTGCTGCCTTAACACTTCCAGTGCTGTTACTACGAGTTGTTTTGGTCTACCCAGGAGCCATAAAGCAAAAATGTGGACATATATTTTGCAGCTTACATGCTGTTTGTACGTGTGTAAGTGCAAGAAAAGCCATGTGTTTGTTTGTTTGTTTTTTAATGCATCTTCTGAGATGCAAACATGCAGCCTGCTGAGGGCTGGGACAGCTTTGCCCAGAGGCAGCCCATCCCACAGAGGTGTGCAGAACCTGCGGCAGCACGCTGCCATCCTGTGCTGCAGCTGCTTGGGGCTTTGTGGGCTGTAAGGGGAACGCCGTCTGCCCGTGGTCTTGCTTGGACGCTGTCTCCCAGGTAGGACAGGTGTGACTGGAAGCCCCTGGGCTTTTGTTCCTTGTCCTCCCTCTGCCATCTTCATGGGATGATGACGTGAGGAACCAGGCGCCCCTTCCCAGCCGCTATTTTCGGCAGGCATTTACTTTCCCAGCCTCTGCTGGCCGCCTGCCCGGAGGTGGGGAGGCTGGAGCGGGGGGGCTGAATCTCCCTCCTCCTTCATAAAAGGGCCCCGAAGCGGGGGCCGGGCCACGGGGTTATTTTTGGGAGCAGCTCCTGGGATCCGATGGCCTTGTTAGGGCAGCGCTGACCTCTCTGCAGGCGGGGAGGAGAGCAGCGGGGCGGGGGCTGTCTCGGGACCCCCCCCCCCCCCCCATCCCTCCCCTTCCTCTGGCCACGCTCGGCTCCCCGGGGCCCTCCACCACCCCCTGCCCTCCCTTCTCCTCTCCCCTCCTTCCAGTTTCTCCTTCATCCCATCGCAGTCCCCTCGGGCGGGTGAGGAGCACCCAGAGCCTTCTGCCATGGGGCAGCCGTGCCCCCACCTGCTGCTGCTGCCCGGCTGAAGGGAGCAGCTCGGGAGCGGGGGAACCATGAGCGGGGGCAGGTTCGATTTCGATGATGGAGGTGCCTACTGCGGCGGATGGGAAGGGGGCAAAGCCCATGGGCACGGCATCTGCACCGGCCCCAAGGGGCAGGGCGAGTACTCGGGCTCCTGGAACTACGGCTTCGAGGTGGTGGGCATCTACACATGGCCCAGCGGCAACACCTACGAGGGCTACTGGTCCCAGGGCAAGCGGCACGGCCTGGGGATCGAGACCAAAGGACGGTGGGTGTACAGGGGTGAGTGGACCCACGGCTTTAAGGGACGGTACGGCGCGCGGCAAAGCATGAACAGCGGAGCCAAGTATGAGGGTACCTGGAACAACGGCCTGCAGGATGGCTACGGCACCGAGACGTATGCGGATGGAGGTGAGGGGCTGTGTGGGGCGAGCGGGCGGCTGTGGCTCTGGGGTGAGCTCTGCTGTCCCCATGGGTGAGGGCCGGGCATCGGCTGCCTCTGGCATCCCAGCAGCAGACCTTGCATTGCATGGCCTTTGGCTCCTTTTCCCACTGACTGATCGTTGCCGTTCACAGCTGAACCCCGGCCCCAGCTCCACAGGTTCGCGCCTGCGGCCGGCCTGTCCCCTCCTCATTGGGTGGCGAGCTGGGAATGTTTGTGCATTGGATAGAAGCCACCTCCAGCATCGTAGTGCACTTTGCCTATGTATTAAGTGCTCCTCGCATGCCTCCGGCTGGATGCCTGGACATCTGTTTTGCTGAAACGTGGTTATCAAAGCCATTTAAAATACTTAGCTGCATGTCTTTCCCTAAAATAAACCCTTTTGGTTCCTTTGGAACTCTCATTCTCCCATGGTGCGGATGTGTGCTGTGCTCTGTATGGGCTCAGTCTAATTGTGATTTTGCTTTAGTAGTAATTTTGGGGTTAGAAACATCGCAAGAATCTCTGTGCAAGTAATTCTGTAGCTCTTCAGTACTATAGTGTTCCACGCTGCCATATTTAGGATAGCTAAATAGAGAGGGTGATTTGGAAGAAATACGCTGCAAAATATGTATCAGAATTACAACTATATTTATCCAGGACGTGCGATGGAGCTACTTTGTAAAGAAAAATAACAATAATGGTGCAGGTCTTCAGAATGAAGAGCATTGGATTTATAGCCCTTAGGAAAAGAGACCAATTGAGGGCATGGCCGTGGTGGTGCAGATTGCTGCGGGTTACTGTTAGCACCGGTCACTATGGCGTGGTACAGCCATCAGGTAGCTGTAAGCAGCATGGAACATCCTGTCTCAGCAACTGCACGAAGATCTCGAAGTATCACAGATTCCTCACTGCTCACTAGAAACACATCCTTCCCCGGGGGTGCAGAGCTGCTGAATTTTGAGTTCATGTCACGGAGGGCAATGTAAAGAGGTGCCGGAGGAGTTTGAATGGAATTCAAGCTTTCTGTAGGAGTCTGAATTAGGTCTTGTTCTGAAAGCTTGGGGCAGAAGGAAGGTGAATACGAGGCTGCAGGCGAAGCCAACCTGTTGTTGCCAGCCAGCAAATCTGCTGCACAGAGGTGGATGGATGTGACCAGGGGTTGGAGTCACTTCCAGCACAGGGCATTCTATGACTCCATGACCTGCAAGAGCTGCTCCTGTGTGGTCTCCTCACCTGTGCACATAGCAGCTATCTGCATGGCCCAGCTGAGGCCATGCTGCTGATGGGAGTCACTCATGTCTGAGCTGAGATTGCCATGGCCAACATCTGGACACCTCTGGTAACTGCCAGCCCTGCAGCTGAGCTTTGTGAGCCCTAGGTGCAGCCATGGAAGGACAGCAGGGCCCTGGGAGTGCTTGTGCACATGCAGAGCTTGGCAGCTCCTTGGGAGCTTCACAGCTGCGTGAGGGCTGCAGGGTGGTGCAGCTGATGCTGGTGCTTTAGATTACATGTAACGTAAACCTCAAATATATTCATTTATAAAATTACAACCTTTATGCTTTAAAGTGCACTTACAGGCTTGTTTGTGATTTGTATCCTGTGGCTGCCTGAGGCTGATGGCTGCATTAAGCCCAAATCTGGAGCAAAGCTTATTGAAATCCCATATTGATTTTTGGTAAGAAACGAGCTCCCGATGTAACTGAGCTCAGAGCTGGCCAGGCTGCTTTCTTCTTCTCTACCAAACACCTGTGGGAGGCTGATGACAAGGGCCCTTCTGTAATTCTGATTGAAGTCAGCCATGTGGTTCAGAGCTGCTAGTGTGCGTGGTCAGACAGAGGATCTCTATGGGACATTTCCTTGAGTGTCCCAGCTCAAAGCATGTGTGTGCTTGCTTCTGTTAGCAGAAAAGAGCTTGGAGTCCTTTGCAGGGACAGGGCAGGACAGATAAGCTGGCAGTGAATTGGGCTGTGCAAGGCAGAGCACGAAGGAACTCGTCATTTTGATGGGCTGATGGTTGGACTTAGTGGTCCAGCTAAGACTTAGTGATCTTTCCAACCTTAACGATTCTGTGGTTCTATGGTTTTGTAACACAAGTTATGTGCAAACACTTGGCTGTTTGATTTCTGCCTTGAAGTTTTATTCCCCCTGTAAGGAAGCCCTCATTTCGGGGTACATGCTTTGGCTCTGACTGCTCAACTCTGTCAAAACTTGCTGCAGGAAGTAGCGTCGCTGCTAATGCAGAGTCTTACTGCTAATACAGGGGAGTCCTGCTCAGAGCTCTGCTTTGCTGTACAAATAACTGTTTCAATGTGGATCTATTCGCAGATGGCCCACGTGCCCCATGGCAGCAGCGCCTCTTCACTGCAGGTCTGCGAACACAACGCTGCATTCCCTCCGTGTGGCCAGGGCTGATAAAGTAGCTCGTCAAAGGTCATGGGGCATCAGAAAGGGAGTGGGGACTCAAGTCCCTGTTTCCAGGTCCAGCACCCTGATTCCTGTTCACTGCTTCTGTTGCAAAATAATTCAGCTTTCAGTATTCATCTGAATACTTTGCTACAGAGCTCAGTGTGACCCACGAGTTAATGCTGTGTCTTTCCATTCCTCTCCGTTTCTCTCTACTTTTGCTTTCCAACCAAAGCCATGAGGTAGCACTGTCAGAGCCCTTCCCCTGCTGATGCTGGCACCCAAGGAAGCACTCAGTTTTTGCTGCTCTGTCTTGTACGTGGCCCCACGATGCTCCTGGCCTTTTGCACCACGTCTAACATGTCTGTCATCACTGTACCTGGGTAACAGCACATGATTGGAAGGCAGCAACACCATTGGAGCTGTCTGCATTATTTACCTGCCTGTGTGTGTTACTTACATTCACTGCTGGTTATCCCAGCACCTCAGGCAGGCTGGGCAGGCGAGATGCAGTGCTGATGGCAGCAGAAGCTGAAGCTTTCAGCTGGACCAATCCTGCTGCCATGTGTTCTAGGCATCCATAGGGAATGGGTGTGCTTGGGGTGAAGTCCCTGTCAGTGCCGCAGCTCAGTCCTTCCCACCCTGTGAATGCAGGCACGGCTGCTCTCTGCTTCACTCAGATGAAGGCAGTGCTCCTTATACCTGGGCGTCGCAGAGGAAGCAGCATTTTATCATTCCAGCAAGAGAAAATTCACGCAACAAGGCATAATTGGAGTGCTGTCCCTGTTCTGCTTTCTTTCACACATGCAGTTATTGCATCCCCACCCCATGAGCATCCCCCAGCAGCCCACTGCCTGCCCCCCTCTCCAGAGCCAGCGCACACTGAACTGATCGGGCAGGTCCCTGCAGCAGAGAATTACAGCTCTGTTCCATTTATACCTGAAACAGTTTCTATTCCCATTCACGGCTCTTTTTTTAATTATTATTTTACAGAATCTCAGCTCCTTGTAAGCAGCATGGTGGTGCCTGCATGTCCCCCATGGCACACATGGTATGCTGTGGCCATACCACTTTGATAGCCGTTTTGTGATTTCAAGGCAGTCTGCCCTCAGGATGCTTTATGCTATAAAGAAATCCTGGTGATGATGTTTCCTCTGCTGCAGTAGCCCCATGTCTGTGCTGCTGGTGGGAAAAGAGGGTGTTTCTTCCCACAGAGGGAAACTGAGTCAGGAAAACATGAAATGTATTGGCCAAGGCTGCTTGTGGCTTGATGGCAACAGTGGAGGGGGAACCCAGGAATATGAACTCTCCAGGGCAGTGCTTTTCCTCTGTGCTGCCAACTTCATGTTGCTGACGCTCCATTGACTGTGAGTCTGGGTTCAGATGTCATTGGTATGGGCATAGGGAGGGATGGTGGTGCCCAGTACCTCCCCATGCCCATCCCAACCATGTCCCCATTGGCCACGGTACCCACACAAGGAGGCTGTGACCTGTCCCAGCACATCGAGCTGCTCCCAGACCTCCTGGCTGTGCTCCAGGCTGATGGCTGTGCCCAGGCACGAAGCCTCAGTCAGCCACCATAAATCACAGTGCAACATGGACGTGCCAGTGAGCTCCAGCTCCCACCCAGCCAGGAGGTGCTGCTCAGGAGAAAGGATGGAGCTGGGATTGTTGGAGGGCTGAGCCTCCTAAGCCCATGAGACTTCTCTAGAATTCCTCTTCCAGGTGGTTAATTCAGCAGCGATATCAGATGCAGCCTGCTATGTGCAAGGTTGGCCTGTCCTCCAAGGAGGTCTCCAGTGTCAACACTATCGAGTGTCAGCCCCTCTCGCTGCCATGCAGGCAGGGATGGGGTGCTGAGTTCAGGGGCTCCTCATGGGGACAAGAGCAGGGCAGCACGTGGCACCTCCGTGTTAGGAAGATTCATTACCATTTTACAGAGCAAAATGTGGGGTTGGAAGGGACCTTAGAGTCCAACTATTTCCAACCCCCTGCTGTAGGCTGGTTGCCACCCACCAGATCAGGTTGCCCGTGGCTCCATTGAACGTGGCCTTGAGCACCTCCAGGGATGGGGCACCCACAGATTCTCTTGGCAAAGGCACCTTGCTCTGAAAGGCTGCTTCTGTGGCTGGTGCAGGTGCTCTGGAGTGTGTGAGCCCTCACTTTGGTATGTGGGGAGATGCAGCGCTGCAGCAGCCAGAAATCCTCCATACCCCAGGCAGGGAGTGAGGGTGGCAGCCGGGGGCAGCAGCTGCTGCCTGCCTGGGCACTGCTTGCCTTTCCTGGCCCCCGAAACTGTAAGTTAACACCCCACAGGCGGGTCCAGAGAGGATTTCAACGAAACCTGAAGCTTCGGAGTAGAGATTATGCTGCAGAAGTGGCCTGGGAGAGCGTAAAATATGCACTCCCACCATCACCAAAGAAGGAGCTGCAATTGCTCCCTGGGGACCAGGGTCATCCCTGGTCTCAGTAACAGCATCTGAATGTGGGAATGAATGCCTGCAAGCCAAGTCACCCCTCCTTCTGAGCTGGCAGAAAGGCCTCGCTCCCCAAATGGTGGTGCCTCCTGGCAGCTCTCTGTTGCTGCTTAATGAAAAGCAGACTTTTTGGATACAAACAGTGAACGTGTTCCCTGTCCATGCATGGAACCAGGCCTGGGAGGGCAAAGAGCAGGGGGGGCCTTTTCCAAGGGTGTTTGTGCCCTCCCCAGAGCCCTTCACCCACAGTGTTTTGGGGCCAGATGGCCCCTTCCAGATGTCGGCTGATGGATGAGAGCAGAGCTGAATACTGCTTTTGTTTTGGGTGGTTTTGCTGGTTTCTGAGGCAACTGTATCTACGGAGTGAGGAGAGCAATGGGGCTGGGAGGGCTTAGGGCTGGGGAGCCTTCTCATGTCCCATCCTGAATGGTGCCGTGGGGCTCGCAGCGTGCTTGGCAGGGTGGCTGTGTTGGTGCTGGTTCTCCTGCTCTTCCCAAGAGCTGTTCTGCTAATTTAAGTCTCTTGGCATCCTGGTGAGAAAATCAGAGCTGCTGTCTCCAATTTACCATTCTGGGGCCTGCAAAGATGCAGAGAGGGAAAAGACCAGGTTGGCAGAGAACTGTACTTCTCCCATTCCCCTGAGGTGTTCCGGTCCCGCTAGGTCTCAGTAGAGTCCCAAACCTGAGGTGTAGCCCCAGCTGAGGCAATCACAATCTCCTCTATGTTCCTCACTATATGACATGTGCTCTCCTGAGCCGGGTCCAGAGAGGAGAGCAGAGCTGGAGGAGCCCTTCACAGAGATACGGTACTCCCTGCTTTGCTGTTTGTGTGAGTCTGGTCACAGGATCACAGGCAAGCTGTACCGGGGCAAAGCAGATGCTGAGGGAGTTCTGTCCCCTGCCAGCACCACCTCGTGTCTTCTATCCCTGCTCCCTTGTGGCTGCTTTTGCAGGTTGGTGAATGCTGCTGGATACTGGACTCGAGGAGGGCAGAGCGAGCGCTCCTGTCCCACGGCAGCCACCAAACCGCAGTGCTTTGCCCTCATGCAGCTGCTTCACCATCTGCCTCTTCTCTCCCACAGGAACCTACCAGGGCCAGTTCACCAATGGCATGCGGCACGGCTACGGCGTGCGGCAGAGCGTGCCCTACGGCATGGCTTCGGTGGTGCGCTCCCCGCTGCGCACCTCCCTGTCCTCCCTGCGCAGCGAGCACAGCAACGGCACGCTGCCGCAGCAGGACTCCCCCGCCGCCCACCCCGAGAGCCTGCCCGCCTCGCCCACCATCACCCGCGGTGGCTTCGCCCTCAGCCTCTATGCCGACGCCGAGGCCGGCAAGGTGAAGAAGGGGGGGCTGTTCCGCAGGGGCTCCTTGCTGGGGAAGCTGAAGAAGTCCGAGTCCAAGTCGTCGTTGGCCAGCCAGAAGAGCCGCGTCAGCTTCCTCAAGAGCGAGAGCGGGATCAGCTCGGCCGCCAGCGATGCCACCTCCACCGCCAGCCTGGGCGAGGGGGCGGAGGGAGAGGAGTATCCCCCCTTTGAGTCCGACATCGATGCCACCACCACCGAGACCTACATGGGCGAGTGGAAGAACGACAAGCGCTCGGGTTACGGAGTCAGCGAGCGGTCCAGCGGGCTGAAGTATGAGGGTGAGTGGCTGGACAACCTGCGGCACGGCTACGGCTGCACCACGCTGCCCGACGGCAAGAAGGAGGAGGGCAAATACCGCCACAACGTCCTCGTCAAGGGCATGAAGAAACGTGTCATACCTCTGAAGAGCGCCAAGATCCGGCAGAAGGTGGATCGGAGTGTGGAGGGGGCCCAGAGGGCAGCAGCCATCGCCCGGCAGAAGTCAGAGATCGCGGCATCCAGGTGGGTGCGTGGAGTCCTGGGGGTGGTGGTCACTGTCCCATGCGTCCCTCTGGACAGTAGCAATGGGGTCAGTCATGGCTCTCTGCAATTTCTGTTTGTTTTACTGCCCTTATGGCAGCCCAGTGATGGGAGTTCAGGACCTGCTGGGATGGGGAAGAGCTTCTACCTTTCTGCTGTCTCCATCCCCTTTTTCAGCCTCTGAAGAGTCCTTGTAGCAAACACCCACACAGTGAAATCAGGCTCCAACCAAACTCTTTCCTTTTTCTCACCCTTCCCAGTCCTGTCCCCTACTCCCCTTGGCTGGGGGAGCTGATGACCAGTGGGGACTGGTGGGGACAAGGAGCTGGTGAGATGGGGATACGTGGTAAAATGGTGGGAATCTGGTGAGATGGGATCGTCTGGTGCCTCACCAAGCTACCAGAGTGGCCATGGTGATGTTAATGGGGTTGCTGAATGTGGTAACTCCAAGAGGCTCATAAGCAGCAAGCGTCCCAAAGGAACACTGCAGCAAAGCGTGGCTCTGCCCTGGAGCCCATGGTATGGCAGGATGGGCAGTTTCCAGGCTGCCTCCAAGCTGGCGTGGCATTTCAGCCTCTTGGTCTCTGAACTGGGGCAGTGGAGCCAGGGCAGGTCCGATGGGCAGGAGCAGCATGCATGGTGTGTGCTACAGTTCATGGCCACCCTTCAGTTTTCACAGCACCAGCAGAGATGCTTTGAGACCAGACAGGTGGGCAGTGCTCAGGATTAGCTGTGTTAACAACTAGCTGCAGAGGAAAGTGCTGATAGCCCCTTGTGTCCATGCCAGGATGAGACAGAGCAGCTCTGGGGGTGGCAGGGGAAAGTCCTGTTTGTGTGCCCCATCCCTGCATGTGTCTGATCGGTGGCACTGTGTCTCTGTGGTTGGGATTGTCATTGCCCAGTGACAAGGACCCCTGGGGCTCATGGCACACAGATGGTGACCCCCTCCTTCTCTGCCACCATGATTCTGGGGGGCACACTGTGGCTGCGGGGAGACGACTGTTGCTGCAGTGCTGTGCTGCTTTGTGCCTTTTTAGGGTTTAGTTATCAAATTTGCTTTATTACCACGCAGTCATAGGAAATAATTGCCCTGGGGAAGGCTCTTAATTTTCAAACCCTGTCTCTGCCCGCCTTCACAGCCCGGAGACGCCTCTGTGTTCCTGGCTCCAAAGTTTTGCAGGGAATATGATTGTTTTTTCTCCAAGCCCCGTTGCCTGAACAACCAGCAGAGAGAAACCATCCAGATTTTAGAAGTCATGCAGGGACAGCAGTGTCACAGACCCTGTCCTGCCGGGGAGGCTCCACCAACGCTGACCCCACCGTGCCCAGCAGCAGAGCAAGGCAGCAGCACTTGTACCCTGAAATAAGGAGGCTGGAGCTGCAAAAGCCGCTCCGTGAGAAGTCAGTCAGTTTATATAAGCCTCTTTTTATTATACACTATTTACACATTGGATCAAAAGTGGCTGTGCAGCACTTTCCATCAGGGGCTGGAATGCAGCTGCTGCCCTCGCAGGGGACTGCATCCCTCCCGGCATGGCTGGGAGATAATTTCCTATTAAGGAAACCTCAGAGCTGGAGGAAATCAGAGGTTGCACTGCACTGCACTGCACTGTTGGGACATCCTCCCTTCTTAGGGCTCGTGGAAGCGCAGTGCTGTGCAGGGCTGCTTTCCCTTGCAGTCCCAGTGGTCTTCAACCCACCTCAAAGCCAACACTTGTCTTCTCCTGGCTGCGGGCTGCAGCTCACCCTTTCTATCCGCCTTCACTCCTGGGGTGTGCTGCTCTGGCTCTGCTGCTGTCTTGTAAACAGCCGCCTCACGCTGTGCTCCTTCTCCCTCCTGTTCCACTCAGCCCTGGGATCAAGTATAAATATAAATAATTTTGCCTAGAAATGGTCCTAGGAAGAAATCCCAGCTCTGTCACCAACTTTCTTTTGGCTTTGAACTTTGCCTCAGTTTCTACACCCACAGCAGAGAATATTTGCATGCGGGCTGTGAAAATAAATTATTGCAGCTTATAAAGGGCTGTGCTATTGTTAATGTCTCCCCAGCCCATAACTACAAAGTGGAGTTCCCTAGATTGAGTATTTATACTACTCCTTGCGGGGCACCATGTGCCTTACATGAGAAATGTCTCTGAAGCCACATGAATTGCTGTTTGGGGAGGACACGATGTCTCCATGCAATTACTGCTAGGAACTAATTGCTGGGACTGGGCAGCTGGGCTGTACCATACCTGGCTGCCTCCATGTGCCCCTGTCATTGTGTGCGGTATTTGGGTTCCATTTGCTTCTGGCACTTGAGGGAGCCCCTCACGGAGCTGAGCTAACATGCAATCCAGCTGCTGGGGAGTGTAGAGGAGAATTCACTCTTTTACACCATAAAAGGCTCTTTAAGACTTAGAAATTCAGAGGAAAACAAGCCCAAGTGCTGAGACTGCCTCTGTTGGTTGTGCCGTAGGAATCTCAGGCACGTGGCCATGCTGGGATGCACAGGCAGGCAGTACTTGTGCTGAGCAGAGCCAGGGAACGAGCTGTGCTGGTGTGTGAGTGCAGCGGGAGGGCTCCAGGCAGCTCTGGTCCCAGTGCCTACTGGGCTCGAGCACTCTGGGTGGCTCCTGCCCACTCCAGTGCTGTCTTACCCTGCCTGGGTCCCTCCTGAACCCTCTGGTTGGAAATCCATCTGCTTTCCAACTGTGCGAGGAGCTGAGGATGGAAATGGCATTGATTTGATGGCTGTAATGGAATGGGATAGGGTAGAATAGAATGCAAGAGGAAGGGCAGGGCTGGCTGCATTTTGAAGTTTGATTGCTGAAGCTGTGCACTCAGTAGCTGCACAGCTCACAGGAGCATGTATTTCCTTCTTGGTGGGGCTTCTGAGGGACAAAATCAGTGACTCTGTCCCAGCGTAGCAGTGCCTGCTGTGATCTCCTCTGCATGCCATTGTGCTTCCCACTGACTTGGACTAAATTCAACAAAGGGACTTTGCCATGCGTCCTGCATGGCGTGGGCCTGGCCAGGCTCTAGCTTCTTTGACGGGTACGTGTCCTGCTAACAGCACTAAAATATGTCTGTCGGAAGTTGTAGGGCCAATGGGAAAGTGAGGCATAAGGGACAAAGGATGCTGGTGTGCTTCATCTGTTATCTATAAATGCTGGGCCTGAAGTCTGAGCAGCTGGATGTTCTGTGACTGGAGGATATAACTAGGAATTATCACATTCTGAAAATTTTTTGAATGTACAGCTGCCCTGCAATCCTGCCACTTGGATATATAAGCCCTCAACTCACATCCATGGCCCCGTATCTCTTCCCAAAGCTGCCCTGCCAGCCGTCCCACTGCTCCCAGCCTTCCCAAGCCTCAGCACTCGGGCTCGTGGAAGGTGCAAATGACGTCCGGGAATCGCTGCAGTCAGCACAGCGTCCTGACTAAATAAGGGAGTGCATAGCAGAGGTTTATCAGCGCTGCCGGGCGCGACAGCTGGGAGCCATGGCCAGCAGCAGCCCCAGCTCGGCCGCATGTTGCACCGTGAGGTGCTCTGCCGGGCACTGCTTGTGTGGGAGAGCAGCAGAGCATCCCAAATTGCTGCACCTTCACCCTTCCTTCATCCCTCCCTGCAGCGGCCTCCCCTCCAGCCAGCCTGGCTGCAGCCATGAGCTCTGACAGACACATTTTTGGCCAGGACTGGCTATTGGGCTGAAATATGCTTTGACTTCAGCGCAGGGTGTGTGTGGCTTTGTCTTGCTCCCCTCCACCTCACGTGGATTTTCTGAGGCTCGTTCATGCTCTGGTAAGGTAACAGAGGCCATGCACTTCCAACAGCTCTAAGGAGAACGCAGCTGTTGGTGGCGGAGTGCTTTCTTGGGTTTTCCAGGGCCTTTGGGACTTACTGGGATCCCATGACAGAGTACGGTTGGACATCAGTGGGTACGGCCTAGCTAGTGGGATTCATGTCTGACCCAGTGGGAAATCCTTATCTCAACAGCTTGCAAACACTCAGAGGGAAAAATGAAGTGAGACTTCAATCTGGAAAATGGCTGGAAAATGGCAGCTTCATGCTGAGTCCCCTCCAAAAGGTTGGGAGCCGGGCCTGAAAATGGTTGGCTGCAGCCAGGCTTTGCTCAAGGGTTATCGTCACTTCTGTGGTACGTGTTAGAGACTGATATTGAACAATAAAAAATATAGGAGTAAAATGTCTGAATCAAATACAGAGCCTGGGATACAGAATCCCACTCTCCTCGTGGCGCATTTGGTTAGCTTAAGCTGGTGCCCAGCGAGAGTCCTTTGGTTGTCTGGGTTCCAGTTTTTGTAGCTTTGCCCCTTTGGGACCTGCTGAGATGTCCCCATCCCCTCATGTGCCCCGCAGCTCTGGTGCAGGAGCTATCCTAGCTCACAGCCTCGTCTCACTGTTCCTCTGGGTTCAGACCTGTGAATATCAACTTGAGAGACAAAGAGGCTGGTAGAAAAATGCTCCTGCCTTAGACTGATGAATCACTGGGCTTCTGACCAAATACAATATTTTAAGAAATACGCCTGCTTTCATTTCCTTACCAAAAAAAAAAAAAAAAAAAAAAAAAAAAAATTCCTGTTATTCCTTTCTTGACTGGGAAAAAGAAACACCAAAACGAAAACGTAGCCTGTGTTTTCTCACTCTCTGGATTTAGATTACTAAAACCTGAAAAGAGAACTTGAATTAGAAGTTGTTCAGACATCCAACTGAAGAAGCCAGTAGTGCCACAGAGAGAATGCCCACCTCCTGACCCGATCCAGGGCTGGCACTCAGCTAAAGCTCACTTGGGTTGCAATGCTGCCTATATGGCAGAGCTGAGGCTGGGCTTTCTTGAAACCAGTGAGTGCTGCAGCCTTCCTGCTTCATTGGGCCAACCCGCTGTGATGTGGCTGGATCCATGCACTGCTCTGCCCAGGCAGAATGGCCCTAAACACCTGCGGGGTTGGTCAGCAGCAGCAAATCTGCTTTTTCCCCCCCCAGACATCCCTGCAGGTGCTCTTGCTGCAGGACCAGGGTCTGTAGGTCGTCATCTTGCAGACAGCTGCATGTCTGTCTGCTGTGAGATTAATGTCACTTTAACTGTTCTGAGGGGAAGTATCCCTTGGTGAAAGGTGCAAGTAGCTTTGAGCTATTTAGAGCTAAGGATAACATTTCGGTATTTTAAAAATTTACCATGTAATCATAAAGCTTGCTGAAATCATTAAGTCTCAGTGAGCTCTGCCAGGTGCTCCTGAAGCAAAGCACAGTGAAGGATGCTTCTCTCCAGACAGAATGGACTGTTTGTGCTCCTTATGCAGGAAGCAATGAGGAGAGGTTCAAAAAGTTCACAAAGCAAAGTTCACAGTGCCACTGCTTCAGTATAAGTGCTGGTGCAGCCAGTAAGAATTCCAGGGTACCTCATGAGCTGGCTGTCAGGATTGTTCTGCAGGCCAGGGTGGTTCCTCTTTGGGGATTTCCTTTACAGTGATGTGGATGTTTCCCATAGGAGGCAGTTCGTTTTGCTTTATGCACAGATCACACCCTGCAGGCACAGAGACCATGATATAAACCAGCACAGTCTGGGAGTGTCAGAGTCTAAACTGAGTAGGTATGTGCACACAAATGATAGAATAAGAAGAGCAATAGGACAACAAAATGTATGCCTGGCTGCTGGAGCAGGATGCTCCTGGGTGGGTCCACAGATGGGTGACACTGGGACACGGAATGTGGCACAAGAGATGAAACAAAAAGGGGGTTCCAGTCCCATGGGCTGGATACAAGCAAGTGGGAATAGTGGGTAACAGAAGTGTGTTGGCATCTGTGTGTGTGTGGAGGCAGAGATAGAGACACAAAGGAGATGGAATGGGGGTAAGCAGAAAGAAAAGGATGGCCTCAGTGCCAAAGGTGGTGCGGAAAATGAAGAAGCCAGAAAGC
The DNA here is from genome assembly GCF_951394365.1 of Tetrao urogallus. Lineage (NCBI taxonomy): Eukaryota > Metazoa > Chordata > Aves > Galliformes > Phasianidae > Tetrao > Tetrao urogallus. The sequence goes on from NC_136829.1 coordinate 6,098,925, forward strand.
ATCTGTCCTGCTGTGCTCTGTTTGTCCTCTTCCCTCGCAATGTGAACACAGAAGCATGGAAGGGACCACACTGCCATCAGCAAAAGCACTTCTGCGGCTTTCCCTCTATCTCTTGAGTGCTGCTGGCATCCCTGCCAAGACAAACTGTTATCTGAAGGTTCTTCAGAAGGACAAAATGCCACTAGCATGACCATGGAAGCGTGCTGAACTTCCCTATGCTCTGTACGGCCGTGCTGACAGCATGGCATTTAGCCCAAGTTGCACACTTGTCCCCGCAGGACCTGAATCCAGCACCGGGCAGTTTGCTGTACTGATGGGACAAGGAGTCCCTGGAGAGGGAAGGACAGTGCTGGATAGGTTTGTGTTTCTCTGAGTACATGGATGTACAGCAGCTGGGGCAGAGGGCTCAGTTCTCCCCCTGTTCCTGGCTGCAAGGTCATTGCCGCACCTGCAGGTACCCCAGCCCTCCTGGTATTTGCAGCATTCTCTGCTAATTCCAGCTTCATTTACAGGCTAAGCCAATGTGGATGTGCAAAACCACATAAACTGTCTGAAGAGACGTCCCTGCTGGCGTGGCTCTGGGCCTCACCTGTTAGCACAGCGCTCAGCTGCGGCTCGTGTGTCCGCAGGGGATTTCAGCAGCAGTCAGGAATGAAGCAGGCAGTGCTGCTGGGATAGGGCCAGGGAGGATGGGAGTGGAGCTCTGTCTGCACACTAATACAAAAACGATTAGAGCATTAGAGCCGTGCCAGGGGAGAAGTGAAGCATTTAACTCCCTGCTCCCAGCGTCCTGCAGCAGTCACTGCAATCCCTGAGATTGCTCTGGTTGGGAATAGGGAGCACTTGTCCCCACCCCGTGCATCCTTTCTTGGGCTGGGGAACACCAGCACTGGTTTCTGAGGGCTCCTCTTTGTGTTCTTGGCCCCCGGTTGGGTACATGCTCACAGCTTATTTGCCAGCACTGCTTTGAAGACGGGCTTATGAATGCTGCTGCTGGTTGTGCCCTGGGCTCTCCCTGGGTGCCTGCTATTTGTCTGCTGCTCTGCCACTGTGGCCACGTTTTATTCTGCATTGACCTCCCCTCCCCGACACTGCCAGGATAAATAATGCATTCAGAAATACTCTCTGAGACTTGATGTTATTGTTATGGCTGGGCCATTCCCTACAAGCTGTGCATTGTCACGGTGCCCCAACAGAGCTCTGTACTGCGGAGCTGTGCTGTCACCTCTAGCACCATGTGTTGTCACCAGGCATGCCAGGATCCATCTGCACCCCTTTGGTTCCACGTCAGCACAAGTGCAGCTCTGCTTCTACTAGCAGAGGGAGAAGACTCTGCATCCAGTCCACTGCCAGGCTACTTCTTTGGAAGTTATCTCTAGGAACCCTCTGCTTCCAGGTGCTGCCCATTTCCTGCAGGGTCTGAAAAGTGGCCAGGAGACCCTCTGCTCACCAGGTGGCTGAAAAGGAAGGTTTTATCCTTGTGTGGTGAATCCCATCCCAGAGCAACAGGACGAAGGCAGGGGCTGGAACACATCCTTTGGGGTGAAGAGCTGATCTCCCTGTTTGGTGAGCTCGTCTGTGGGCTGGTATCATGCAGGCTTGTGCTTCCTGGGATTTGCTGAGCCCACTCTGATCCCTGGGCATGGAGAACATAGAGCCACCCCCTCAGCCCCTGCCAGACCTCAGTGGAATTAATCACACTGATTACATGCTACCAAAAAAGGAGGTGATTTCACTGTTCCGAGCTGCTTCAGACCCCCTGCTTGTGAGCAGTGGCTTAAAACTGCCGTCTTCTCCCTCATCACGTAGCCTCTTTGGGTTTAAGAATTTTGGATAAAAAGACCAAGAATGACAGCAATCCCAGGCAGCTCAGCCTGCAGAGAAAGCAGGAGATAAGGTGTGGGTGCAGGCAGGGGTGAGCCACGTCTGCAGCAGTGGGATGACGTCCCAGAGAGACGCCGTCCCGGGCACAGCAGCTCCACATCCTCTGCTCTATCTCAGGGCACTGAGCAGCATTTTCGGCTCCCTGTCAAGTCACACCGGTGCCTGTATCAGTTGGGATTAGTGCCCTGCCTTTAATTCTTTCCCTACAGCTATCCAAAATAACTTGCGTGCGTATGCACGTATATATAATCTTCTACTCATCAGGGGTATCAGAACAGCATTTCTATCACCTTTTCATTGCAGCTGTCAAGTTTTCAGAGTACAGTTAGTTTTGTCTGCATGCTGCATCTGAGTTTAATGGGAAAGGACCAATGAAATTCCAACCTGAGTTTGAAAAGTCTGGGTATCATTTAAATAGCTCGACAGACATTGTATGACCTCATTAAACTTGTAATAAAGTGGTGTTGAAGGGCTGCTAACTGCACATCTACTCAAAAATAAGTGGTTTTGCACTGGTGCTGCCAGTGCATACTCTGCTGCATGCAGCACGGGAGACAGAGGGAGCCCTGGGAAGCATTAAGGCATGGGGAAAGCCTCCATGAGCCACAGGTGGAGCAGAGCAACTGAGCATATGGTGCTTCACCCTCCCTAGTTTTTAAGGTGTGATCCTACTGTTTGAAGTCAGTTCTCTCCCAGACTGTGAGCAGCTGGGCTGCAAAGCTTGCCCTACTTTTAGCATAAAGATCATAGGCCCTTGAGTGTGAGGTATGTGAGGAATACAACAGCCGGCGGGCAGAATAGCTGTGATGGCCCTAGAGAGCAAGCAGGAGGCCAGAGAGAGCTCACAAAGTAAGGTTGTGAGGGAAGCAAAGGCTCTGCCTTTCCAAGCATTTGTGCCTGCTGTGAGCAGCCCCTGGACTGCTGCAAGCAGAGAATTCCCTTGGACAAGCCAGAGTTTGTTGCTGAAGAGCTCCAGGAGTGTAATTTGGGGTGAAATGTGTCAGCAGTACTGACAAGAGGCATGCTGCTGCTGGTGGTGAGGTGCAGCAGCTCACTCAGAGGTGGTGACAATGCAGTGGTGCCCAGCCATCACCTTGCTGTCCCTCTGTGCTCCTGTGAAGTCTGCAAAGGTACTTCAGACATTCCTCAGAGTGGGCATCTTCATGAATTGCAGCATGGCAGCAAGTCCATTTTGCACCATCTGCTGCCTCCCTGCAACACGTGAACATGCTCATGTTTGCAAATATATCTGCTCCATTTGCTGGTCATACCTCAGCCTTAAACACTTCGTGCCCCTTGCTGGAATTCTGCACCGATGTCAGCTCAGATAGCACTCACTCTTGTCCCCTCTTCTCTGTGCAGGACTACTCATGCCAAAGCCAAGGCTGAAGGCTCTGAGCAGGCAGCTCAGGCAGCTAACAATGAGTCGGGCATAGCCAGGATGATGGCCAGGGAACTTTCCCCAGACTTCTACCAGCCAGGTAAGACAAGAGGCTTCTTCTAAGGGATTTCACAGTTTCCTTGGGGAATCTGTTCCAATGCTTCTCTCACTTTATAACTCAGGAAGCTGCCTTTCTATCTAAATCGGATCCACTTTTGCCCAAGTTCAGCCAGCCCCTTGCACATGGGAGATTTGCTGATCTTACAGTGCTGTTTTACCTGTTACAAGGTGTTACTATAGCCTGGAGGAATTCTGCAGCCCTCCAAGCTCCCTGCCTCTTTCCCCCCATTATGAGGCCCTCCCAGTGTCTTCCAGGGCCAGCAGAGAGCTGGGAGCCGCCTGCAGCACTCCTGTGAATGCACTCCTTGAGCTGCAGCGGCTTTTTCTTGGAACAGCTTTGCACATTGACTCATAGCTCATATCCTGTGAGGACACAAACTGCACCAAGGGTGCAGTCAGGTTCAGCTAATTAGGAGCTGTAATATCCTGTACGAAAGTTGATAATGCAAAATATTATTTCCTTAATCTCCTATATATTTGTTCACATCACCATTTATTATAAGGCAGAGAAAACACTGGAGAGGTTCCTTCTCTAAAAACAAGTGCTGGAGATTAGTAGATAGGAAGTGTAGTGTTAGAAGCAGCACTGTCAATGCCATTACCTTTCCCTAGAATAGACTAGATAGACCTGTGTTTGGGAAGTTTTCATTTTCATAGAAGGGAGGTAATAGCAGAGCAAAAAAACAGATCCAAACGTCTATGTTTCATAACCTATCTTCCTTATGATGTGATTTTGTTACCTGGATCAAATGTCCAGCATCTGTCACAGCATCAAAACTGGGGATAGAAGCCAAACACTGCCTGCTACTCAGCAGAACCTGCTGCTCTGATTGCAGTGCCTCCATGCTGTGGCAGTACCTCAGCTCAGGACAGGCAGTAGGAACAGCACACACCTGGTGCTCAGCCAGACAGACACATTGACATATTTGCTGAAATTCCCTGCGTGTCCAACTAGTCCTGCACCTACTAGCTAGGGAGACAGAGCAGTGGAGTGGTTCCCCTTCCTCCTGCTGCACTGCAGGGCCTCAGAGCTGCCTTTGGGCTGGGAACCACCACAGTGGCTGGGCACAGGCATGAGCCAGCATGTGACACTTCATTTAACAATAGCTAAACATCACTTGATCCTGGCATAAGCCTCTCAGCTGCCACTCACAGCTCCACATCCACCCTTTGCACACTGGGGTATTTATAGCGCAGAAGTAACAGAAACTGAAATTCCTGCTGGAAGGTTTTTGACATCTAGCTGGAGCACTTCTTCCACCTGTAGCGACTGAATGAGACAAATGAAATGGTCTCTGCACAATGGGTCTCCTGGCCATGCGTGAGGCTGGTGTGTGTTTTTCTGCTACAATTCTTTTTAACCTCTACATTCACTAAGTGATCAGAATATAACAAGGAGGGGTGTATCCTCTTTCAAGGCTGCACCTTCCAAGAACAAAAACGCAGAGATCCAACATGCACATCTTTAATAAGTATTTAGCTCTGGGTTTCCTTTAGGATGTTAACCCTAAAGACCTGGAGGGGAGTGATGAAAGCCAAAGTTCTTGCTAAAATGTTCTGGGAAGTGAAAGAAGTGAGGCGGATGCTGGGGAAGGGAGGAGGATTGGGCTGTGCCATCCCCTCCAGGCAGCTGGGAGTTTTGGTGTTATTTAGGAGGAGAAGAGAGCACCAAGAGATAGCAAGGAGCCCAGAGCTGCAGGCAGCCTATTTTGAGGAGTCTGAACAACTGTTGAAAAGGCTTCCAAATAATCCATTTGCAGCCAGAAATAAATGGCCCTGAATGGGTTGCCTGCTGATTGACAGGAGCGTGTAGGCAAGACAGAGCAGCTAAAATCAGTGCCCTCTCTCCCTACCACCCCCTCGGAGCAGAGACATGGCCCTGAGTGGGCAGGAGTTAGCAGCGTGCAAATCACACCCATGATTTATTAGAGGGAATGAAGCACCAATCTCCAATTTCCAGAGTAGGGTCAAGTCTGCGTTAGTCCTTGGGGTGGAGGAGAGGAGGGGAGGAACCATGAAGCAGCTGGGGACAGTGTGGCTCCACGGTCTGTGCTGTTCAAGAGCGCGTGCCAAGCCCTGTATGTCTGCACTTCTCAAAATTACTAGGATTCAGCAGAATGAGACCAACACCATTTCCAAAAGCAGGTGCTTTCTTTTGGACTTGCTGATTTGCAACCCCACGATGCCTATAAGAAGCACGCTCATGTTCTCTTTGCTACAGGCACTGCAGGGACATGCAAGGGCCCCTGCAAGGTCCCATTATGCAGAGCACTGTTGTTTTTCAGGCTTTTCTGGTCATTCCCTGGTAGATTTTGCTCTGCTAGCACACAGAATGAAGGACTGCCCTCAGTGTCAGGCTGTGCTTGAATTCCTCGGTGATGTGCTTTGCAGACCTGGCCCAGGGTTAACAAGAAGTAAAGATTTAATGATAACTGAAGTGACAGCAACGTTGCTAAGAGCTGACAAGTCAGCATTGGAGATGTGGCCAGAATGAAACCCGAAGCCCCGAGTCACCTTGTGTGATGGTGCCAGCTGATTTTGCTGGTGTCTGTGTCAGTGCAGAGGGGAGGGCTGGCCCTCACTGCCAGCCCCAATCTGTGCATAAGAAACATGTTTTTCCCATACAGCACAACAGAAGATGGATCACCTGGGGATACCTCCCTTTCTTGAGGAGGCAGGGCGCCTCCCCATGTAATTGTTTGTTTCCACTCTGTTAGACACCAAAGAAGCCACAGTGAAGAGTTTTCCAGCCAGGAAAAAAATGAAAAAATAAAAAGAAAAAGCTTGAATGAGAGCTTGATCCCTTTAGGCTCAGGATAATCCTTCTGTGTCACTCCAAACCACAGAAAGCTGGGGTGCAGATTTTTACTTCTTCTGAGTTTCATGTGGAGCTCCCGGCTTGCTCCTCGCTGCAGGGCAGTGCGAGGCAGGGATCTGCATCTGAAGGAAATCCCTTCTGGAAACAGGCTCTGCTTTGGGGCAGGCAGTGGAAAATGCAGCCTCACTCCGTTCTCTCGGGAGCTTGTTCTAGCCCAAAAGGGGAAAAGCACAGGGTGAGTTTGAAGCTAAAAAAACATGTCCTGAGACAGCCAGGGTTGTTTCTCAGGGGAAGGTGACAGCAAGGTGCTGCGAGCCCTGGGTTTGGGCTGGTGTGCTTTGTTCTCTGACGGGGCGCTGGCACGTGGAGCAGGGAGCCAGGCCCTGCTGCCTCCCCCAACCCTCTCCCACCGCCCCTCTCTCTGCAGGCCCTGAGTATCAGAAGCGGAGGCTGCTGCAGGAGATCATGGAGAACGCAGAGCACGCCGTCAACATGGAGGAAGCGACACCCCCTCAGCCCAAGGGCGCCCCGCCACCCCCAACGCCCCCTGAGAGCCCCCAGCTGCACGAGCAGGACGAGGCTCCCCGCCGCCGCAGCCCGGCTCCGAGTCCCGCCGCCACCCCTCCGGAGGCCAAGCGGGCCAAAGCACATCAGGACGGAGCCCCGCGGCCTGGCAGCTGGGCCGGGCCGGGCGGCGGCGGGGCCTCCGATGGCGAAGGCCGTCCGGCCTCACGTGGAGCAGCAGCACGGCCTGCGGAGCAGATGGAGATCAGGCCGCTGCAGCGCATGGCGCATGAGCCCGACGTCGAGCACTACAAGGGCTACCACAGCTACGCCGTCAGGACACCCCCGGTCTCCCCCGCTGCGGACTATGAGGAGGAGCCTCTCTCTGAGCGTGAGCCGCCATCCCCGGAGCCCCACGGAGAGCCTCGGAGGCGCGGGGGCACCCCGGTGCAGACGCAGGAGCCCGCAGAGAGGCACGCGCCCCAGGCGGAGGCCAAGGCGGAGCAGCCGCAGCCCAAGGAGCTCAAGCAGCCCAGGCGGCGGCCCAGCCCTGAGCGCAAGGCAGTGAGCAGGAGCGAGCCCGCTGCCGACAGAAAGACTGAGGGCCGGGCGCCGGGCCGGACGGAGCACAAGGTGGGGGCCAAGCGGAGCCCAGCCCCGGTGGCAGCAGTGGCAGCAGCGCAGGATGCAGAGGAGGGTGACGAGGTGAGGTGTGGTGGTGCATTGGGACCAGCGGGACGTGGAGGGGCGGCTCTTGGGACAGCTTTGCAGCAGCAGCTCTGTTCCTTTTCCGTTGTAGGAACTGCTTTTTTTTCAGCCTTGTTTTTCCCCTGTTGATTCTCTCCCCAAAGGGCCTGGAGTCTCAGGGCTGCAGTCGGCACAGACAGGCATCTAGGGGCTCTTTTTGGGCCCCCACAGCCTTTTGGAGGAGACTCTCCGTTTTCACCTGCCGGATTTGTCTCAGTATGGGCTCTAAACGTGATTTGGGACCAGCTTCATGCAGACCAAAATGCTGGGGGTCAGCCCTGGGCCTGGGCGACCTCACAAATACCTTTGGAAACTTTTCCCACACTGCTCAGTCCAGAGGGCCCCTCGAGATCTGTGGGGGCACAGAAGGTCATTTCCTCCTGTCCTTTCCGTGTCCCCGGCCAGGAGGGCTTCCATGGTTGGTCCAGTGAAGTAAGCCTGGAATTTCAAAATTTGAGGGAAACAGACATTTTGTGAGTTTTTTTTCCCTACATTCTTCCTGATTTCCCACCCTTTTGCATGAATTTGGAAAGTTTGGAGGAACATGAAGGATGTGTTATTTTATCCATTACTTCCACTCCATAGGTGCACCTTACGAGCTGATCCATGTTATCAAATCACTGATTTCTTGGATTTAAAGAGTATTCCCTGATATTCATTTTGCTGTGAGCAAATGCAGCTGTAATGCCTTGCATTTTGTTAGCCTGCTTCTTCTCACAGTCCTTTTGACACAGACAATTCCATTGTGACTTTAGAAAAAGCACTGCTTGGAAATATTTTAGTCTGAGATAAGAGCACACAGATGGATTTGTTCATCCTGAAAGTGGCAGCTTTACAAACACAGATTATGTGTTTGTAAGGAGAAAGGAGTTCAGAGGAATAAGTTGAAATGGGCTTAGCTTTTTCTCTGCGCATGGCCAGGGTCTCCCTTAAGACATTTGCAGGGGAGAAATAGGAGTAGAGTAGTGATAGATAGGCAGTGGTAGATATTCAGTTAGTTTGACATTAAGGCCAGATGCATGTTCATTGGGAATGGGTGATTTTCATATATTTGAGCAGCAGAATCAAGGCAGCTCTATCAGGTCTCCTCACTTAAAACTATGCTGTATAATACTCCGTCATTACTTTTTCTTTCAGGGACCTAACACAATTGTGATCTGCATGGTCATCTTACTGAACATTGGTCTAGCCATCCTATTTGTACATTTTTTGACATGAGGTCCCCTTCAGACAAGGTAAGAAAGTCGGTGAGATGTTGTCCTCAGTTTGTAGACCTCGCTGTGGACATTTTATAGTTGACGAACTTTACTGCCAACACAAGCTGTTCATTGACAAGTGCACTGGTGATAGAAATATATGAGCATTTATTCAATGGGTGTTGAGATTCTCAGTTATCTCTTGTTTATTCCAAAAGTGATCTGTGCAGTAATTTCAGTGGGTATTTATTGATTTCCTCAAAATTGAGCTGTTTTTATTGAATGCAGTCCTGCAGTGTAGTTTTGCCTTCCCTGTTGGAAGGATGTGGTTCAAAGAATGAGAATTCCAGTGTGAGAATGCACTCAGCCTAGCAAGAGGCAGAAGCACAAAGAAAATGTGAAACTGGAGTTTTCAGATCTATTTGCACCAGTACCAGTACCACCACTGTTGTTACATACTTGAATCACTAAAGATCAGTGTGAGCTGCAGCATGTATCTGACTAAAGTTAAGCTGGAGCTTGCTCAAGTCTTCCACCTGAGTTAGGATGTGGGCTTGCATTTGAATTTTGGGGCAGTAAAATCTTGTGAGGTTTCTTGTGGCTGTGGGGTTTCTAGACATAGGAATGTATTGTAAGTTTGCACAAGATTTCTGTCACCTTGGGCTTAACTATTCCTAAATCAATCTATCAGGGCTGAGCCTGACCCTTGGGCCTCACAGGAACAAAATGCAAGGTGCTCCTCCCATACTTCAGTGTAGGCTTTTGTCTTCAGGGCTGAAACTGCAGGGCACTGCTTTCATTGGTGCTAATTGCCACTCAGCCTGCAGAGATGAAAGCTATGCAAACAGCAATGGTTCTGTGTTGATTGCATGTTTTGCTCCCCCTTAACTCTCCCATTCATCTGTGTCTGGGACAGGCATTGCTGCTCACTGAGACCATGGACCTTGGTGGGGATTAAATCTCAGTCACCTGGAAACACCTATGAGGAGGACTTGAGATCCCAAGGTTGCACTGCAAACATGAACCTTAAGTAAAAGTACCTGAAGATCCTCCGTTCAGTCTCCCTGCTCCCAGGCTGTGGCTGGCCTCTGCAATCTACCAAGAAAAAGTCAGAATTTCTACAACTTAACCTCCTTCTCTTCTTTGTATAAAGTAGCAGTTGCCTTAAATTATTCTCACCAAAGCCATCTACTGCCCTGTCGTGCCAGGGATGAGGAATTTATCTTTAGCTGTAGGAAAATGAGTGAGAAGGTCTCATCCACACACTGTGATGTGTTTTGTAATTCTCTCGGTTGACTTGATGTTGGAGATTTCCCAGAGAATATCATCCATGGCCTGAAAATGCAACAATGTGCAACAACCAAAATGACACCTGAGAGCCGTGCCACGGCTGGGGCTGGACAGCGTCTGCCTCCATGCTTGTGTGTCATCCAAAGGGACAAGCAGAAAGCCTTTCCTTTCCCCATCATCTGGAGGCGTTTTCCATGTATGGAGGACTGAGGGGGGAGCATGTTGACATTGGGCTTGGTGAAGTGTGACCTGCCCATGCCTGCCGATGAGCCGCGTTGGGGCTGCGGGGTGGGGTGTGAGGGGCTGGCTGGGGCGAGGCTGCCGGTGTGCCCAGAGGTGCTGCGGGTGCAGACGGTGCTCATTTCTGGACTGGGCACCATCCGAGCTCTCTCCTGCCACCAGCAATGCTCTGTGTGAAAGCGTCTTGCAGCGGGTGACTTCCCACTGTAACGGGAAAGGAAATCAATGTGCAGAATTTGCCCCTTTACCCTTTTTTTTTTTTCCCCCTATGAAAATGGTGCGAGTTACAATTAAAAGGAGGTACTTACTGAACAATACCCCTGTATAACCACAGATTCCTCCTCCTCGTAGCGCTGAGCTGTGAGGGGGCTCCAGTGCTGCTTTTTGACCGGAATAGAGCAGGCAGCCTTTCCTAGCAGAGCGTGCAGGTTGGCTGTCATGGGAGAGGTGAAGTTATTCCTGAAAGGAGAAAGGTGCAGAGATCCGAGTGACTCCAGTGTGTTTGGGTATTGGGCTCAAAACTACACAGCAGCCAGCCTCTCAGCAATAGTAGAGCAGAGAGGGGCAATAGAGCAGTTGTTCTTGTGTGCCAGGCCTAGAGGCCCAGACAGTTTGCACCAGTTCTTCCCAAAGCTGCGATAGAGAGTGACCTTTGGAAGGAGATGTTGCCACTGTGATCTGCTCTGATCCTTAGCAGTGCGAGCTTAGAAAGTCAGCACAGATGAAGTTACAGTTTGGTGTGAGGCTGAGTGCTTGGACATGTTTCTTCCTTCTTTTAAGAGCAATATGTATTTTGTATCTATTTTTAAGTTAATCGGAAATGTTATTTATAGTCGGTTGTGCACCTCTGTGTATTCTGAAGTCTCACAGCACAGGACTGGGTGGGAAAACCTGAGGGACTGGGAAGAACGTGGAAATGAGAGTTGAGGGAAAAAAACAGATGGCCAGTCTGCTCCAAAGGTCACTCTGAAAGGATTTCAGAGGCAAATGGCAGACAGGCAGGAGTTTACACTGACTGGAGACACAGGGCAAAACCCACCGAATTTATGTACTCTAATTATGATATAAGAGAGTGAGAATAATTCAGTACTTTTCTTTGTGAACCAAGTTTATTTTTTAACCTTATTCAGCTCAGGAACGTTGCCACAGTAGCAAGTACATGGTGTTCACTGTGGGAGAAGTGAATGTGATCCCTTCCTAAAAGCTATGTGGCTGTACCAGTCCTGAGAAAGCTGTGCAGCACCATCAACACTTCCACAGAGCATAGTTTAGTAGCAATTTGCTTCTTTCTTTCTTTCTTTTTCTTTTCTGAAATATAAATGTATTGCAAACCCCAGGCTCTGCTGCCTTTGGCATTTTCTCCTTGTTCATCCTCTCAATACGTCAGCTGCTTTTATTAGCTACAAAGACAATTTCCGTTGAGAGACCTGAGGGGCTTTTATTTATCACTAAGCACAAAGGGTCCTTTTTCAACAGTGTTAAGATTACCCCCTCCCTCCCTCCCCAATTTTTTATGCATGTGATGTGCACACGGTAATGTGCTTTCCTCCTATTAACATTCTGAGAACAGTAGGTAGATTTGCTTTATGTGACGTACAGATATATCCGTATTGCACTGATATGGATATAGATATACACATAGATATGTAGCCCCTTAGGGATTTCGTTTTCTTAGATGCAAAATAACAGATTTACCTCAATTTGCGTGCTTTCAAAACCGAATAGGATATTGTGTTATACTTTTCAGGTCTTACGAAGATGCAGATATGTTTCACTCCTCACACAAAAATACCTTCATCACAGATTTTGCAAGCTGTGTACTACAATCCGTGTACTGCTGTCCAGAGTTTTCTGTCGGTTGTTCTGCTGGATTATGTGCAATAATAAACAGTTATCTGCTCACTGTATCGATGTTTATCTTTGTGAGTGCCTTGCACTGGATGACAGGCACATGCTGATTCAGACCTCATCTTGTAAATAACCTGTTGGCTGTGTTTTCTCTAGAGGATGGCTCAGCTTGGAGGGGAAGGCTGATCCATCAGAGCCCAGACGTGGAGGAGGAGGTGAGCCAGGCTCCAGCCTGGGATGCCTCGCTCTGTTGGTGACTGCAGGATCTGGGCTCTCTGGGAACGCAGGGCTGCCCTGGCCTTTGCAGCAAGCACACAGTGCTGGTGGTGCTGAGGCCCCCCAGGACTACCAGCAAGGGGAGAAAACATCACCAACGGGAACCCGGTTTGCAGAGTCTGTGTGCTGCTGTGGGGTCTCCCTTCTGCACGGTGTTTCTTCCAGGCCCTGGCTTCAGAAAATACTGAAGTGGGACACTGCAGCACTAAAGGCGCTTTCTTCCCTGTTTTTCCCACAAATGAAATGCCACAATCTGTTACAAGGTCTCATTGTGTCCAAGAGGAGGACAGCCCCGTCTGCCTTTTCCTCCCCCAAACCTCCCCAGCCAGTCAGCTCACATTTCTTCTCTCGAACTGTGCAGGAAACCGTTTGCAGACAGTGCTGTTGTGCTGCCATTAAAGCCTCGTCCCAAACGCAAGGATGCTCTAGGAGCCATGTGTCAGCACCAAGCCACCTGGGCTGTGTCCATGCAGCAGTCAGGGCTCCATCGGTGTGCCCTCTACAGGTCCCTGTGCTGCCTTCCATCCCCCGGGGCTGCTGCCAAATGTCTTCCAGACCGTGCATTGCTGCCTGCTCCCCCTGCGCCTGTTCTTGGAGAGGGGTAATTCTTTCTTGCTAACCTGCCGCCCTCAGTTCCTCTTCACTGATTTAAAGGCTTGTGGATCTGGTCAGGACACAAATGGGGGAAAGGAGCAATGTTGCACTGTGGCTGAGTGCACAGAGAGGAGGCAGTCACAGGAGGGCTCCGGGACCCTGTGCAGCATCAGCCCCATAAGCCCATGAATGGATGGATGCCAATGTCTGTCAGCAATCTGCCCTGCTGGCGCAAAAACTCCTGGTAAGTCTGAAGTCATGGCTTCCTACATCCACACTTGCCCCCAAAATTTTGTAGTGAATGGACAAATGGGAAAGCCAGACATGAGGGACAGCGAGGGGAAGTGTGATTTAGGGGGAGGATGGGAGAACAGAACCCAGTGCCAGGCAGAGCCACCGGGGCTGGAGGAATGCAGAATAGCTAAAACCTTCAATCCCTTTTCTATTTCTGGAGTGTCTCACATGAGCAAAGCTGTGCAGAGGGGCTGGTGAGACGCAGGCTCAGCCTCTGCAGGCAATAGGGTCTCCCTCTTGCTTCTTTGTGGTGCAAGGGGTCTCATGATGAAGGATCTTTGCTCTGATAAGGATTTAGGGAAATGAGTTTGGTGGAATGAGGGCTTTGCTCTCCTCAGGGCTTTCTTTGCTTCTGATATCAGAGGAGCCAGCAGCAACTCGTTCACCCAGCCATGGGGAGAAGGGAGGGGGCAGCAGGGTAACCAGAGCCCTTTGCACCTCATAAATCTCAGGCTGATGAATGGAGCAGATCTTTGGCCGTGTGTGGAGGAATCAGGGAGGTGGGTCTCCTGCTGGAGCGATGATGTATTGCTTCAAAAATATTAGTAGTAGCAAAAGGATGAGCATGCCCCTTTCCCAGGATGGAGGGAACAGTGCTTGGGGCTTTGCCTCAGGGGCTGCTGCTTTTGGGGTAACGTCCCCTGCACTGCTCCCAGCTGAGTGAGAGGAGAGAGGAGCCCAACATGTGAGAACAGGGACAGCACTGATCCTGTGACAGAAGGGCAGCACTGGTGGGAGGTGAAAGGTGCAATCTGAGCCCCGCTGTCCTTTGAGAGTGACCTGTCCAGCCTGGGGACAGCACAGTCGTACTCCACCATCTGTCTGTGCAGGGAGCAGGAGCATCTCCTCCTGGCCTTCAGCCCTGTATGAGGAGGGCCGGGATGAAGCTTCAGCCTCCATCCAGCCGAAGCCCCTCCTGGGAGCCATCAGCTGGAGCCTCCAGCATCAGAGGTATTTATTGTCATTCCTTCCCACTGATGATTTATTTCCCGGCACAGTTCAGCTACCCGTCCTTTCCAGCAGCATCTTCTTGGCAAGCCAAATGCTGTTTTTCACCTAAATTTGAACACTGTTCCACCTAAAACACTCTCAAGCTGTCCCAGTGTGTCAGTGTATGTGCAAGAGAAGGATCAGGAGCTCTTAGCTCATCTGCAGCTTAACGCTCTGGTGCATTTACTAGATGTCTCGTGGTGCCAGGGGAATTTATCTGCCAATTACTTCTCAAGAAATAGCAAAGGGTCATGCAGTCCATGGGCAGATAAGGGCAGAAGGGGGAAAAGAGAAATGGTTTTACTTAAAACTCAAGTCTGCTGAACAAAAATTTCAGAGCCTGGAAATGTGATGGGGAGATAGAAATGAGTTTGTGTAGATGTTTCAGTGCTGGGCTGTGCTGGCAGAGGTCCGGGCTGCCAACACCCCATGCCGAGCAGCGCCTGGCTCAGCTCATAGGAGGGCTCTGCAGCTCGGGCACTGAAATCTTGCCCCGTGACTGCAGGACAAGGCTGGCTTTCCTGCTTCTCTGCGCAGAGCACACAACCCAGCTCAATTCTCCTCTCTGACCCCATGGTGCTTGCAGGCTGGTAGCAATTTACAGCACTAAAGGAAAAGACATCACTGCAATAGAAAAGACCATTAGCAGCAAATTGCTCACTTCTCATTCCTTGTGCTAAGGGTCGTGCTCCTCTTGCGCTACAACAAAGGGATTTCCCTTCTCTTCATGAAGCAGCTCTGAAATTTCTGTGCTGGGCTTCCTTATGAATAGTGAGGAACTTCACTCCGGGAGATCCAATACTCAGAAATAAACCAAAATCCATTTCCATGTAAACACTGTTTCCGAAATATCTGCAAAACCAGTGCTCTCTTTCCTCATCCTACAGCTATTTTGGACCAAAATAGATGATCTAATAATTCACAATATAATAATCACACATGCAAAGCCACCCCACACAGAAACAAAATAGACCCTGAGCCTTTCCCTGCATGAAGTGAGGTCTGTTTGCCCAGGGTAGTTATTTTCCATAGACACAAAAAGGTTTTTTTTTAAATTGTGGCCTCTTCGAAATGTCACACAGACCTTTTGCAAAGCAGAGGTAAGGATCTGATTAAATGCTCTGGTTTGCTGTGAAGCAATGGTGGATGCTGAGGCTGAACAGGCTGCTCGAAGAATGGTGTGCAGTCACTTCAGGGTTACTGGTGGCTGCCTCTTGTTTTACTTGGCAGGAGCCTCGGCATCTGCCTTGTGTGTAATCTCTTACATTTTACTCCCAGTCCAGAGAGTTGCTTGTGAGTCTGGGGCAAGTGTCCTTGGGCTGGTTGGCACAGCAATGTTTCCAGCAGCACAGGGTGAGGTTCATGGCACCCAGCTTCAGCCACGTGTAATGCATGAGTCTCCATCCGAGACGCAGACTGGTCCCTTTGGTGTTGGTGGAAGGAAATAACACATGAGAGGAGTGTGTTCATCTCTTCCTGGAATGAGAGGAGAAAGTGCCACATTGTCCCACTAACTCCAATAGACCCCTGGAGGAGCAGCTCATATTGGATGCTTCCTGCATTTGGGTAGGGGAAGCTCACCCTCTAGACCCTCTGGCAGCGGATTTTCCTTGACTGCCCTTCTCTTCCTGCATTTCCTTCCCATGCTCTGGCCTGACTCAACAAGCAGCTGCACTTGCACATAGCTAGGAATGGTGTTGCAGTGCTGTATTTAACTACAGATTCTTTGGAGATGCTGAACATCGATCTGCGCCTAACAGCACAAGAATAAATTAGCATTAAGGAAAAGCAAATTAATTTGTCTCTAAGAATCCGTTCCGTTAAATGCCCTGGAGAGTTATTAAGTTAAGCTTGCCGCAATGCCCAAGCAATTTCTGTTGGCACTTTCCCAGCATGATGCACACAGTCGTACAGCTCCCGCTGCCTGCATTATGTCAGGGTCCTGGTGTCTGTGTGGCAGCCCTGCTTCTCCTCGCGGGTGCAGGGGGACAGTTCAGGTCATCCAGGTGAGTGCCATGCTCGAAGCTGCCCTGAGAGCCGTCGTTCGCTCTGCTATAGAGCACCGGGATGCTGCGTGGTGTGGGCACCTCTGTGCTCTTCCATCTGCACCTGCAGAGCTTCCTGAAGGCAGCTCTGAATCTCTGTGACATCAGGCTGTAGATGATGGGGTTGATGGCACTGTTCAGGTAGATGCACATCCGGCAGAAGAGGAGGAACCAGATGTTGAGGTACGGGGGGTCCACAAAGGAGTTCACCACCACCAGTGTGCGGTACGGCAGCCACAGAAGGGCAAAGAGGACCACCACGACAGCCAGCATCTTGGTTACCTGGTGAGTGGGGAGATGGAGAGGAGAAAGAGCCAGGTGAAGCTAAAGCTCCAGCAGAGCCTTCCTGCAGACAGGTAATTATATCACTCCTATCAGTTGCAGACAGAATCACAAACCATGAGACTCTCTACTCCTCTCTAAATCTGTTTTGTTCGTGATGCAGTCTTGCATAAGGAAAACCTTTAACTGATAGATTTTCACCCACCACTCACGGCCTTCCATCCAAGGCACTGGTACAGCTGCCCAGGGAGGCGGGGGAATCGCTGTCCCTGGACATGCTCAAGAAACGTGGAGATGTGACACTGGTTAGTGAGCATGGTGGGGTAGGCTGGGGTTGGGCTTGGTGACTTTAGTGGTCTTTCCAACCTTAATGGTTCTGTGGTTCCTCAGGACCAGCAGCCATCAGTCTGGAAATGAGTTAGAAATAATCATGGGAATTTCTGTGGCAGGGAAAAAAAAAAAAAAAAAGAAAGAAAATAGCAACAGATCAGTGAGGAACTGAAGCTGTGCAAAAGTGTGATGCTGAGTTTTGGGGGTGCCAAGGTAAATCTCAGCTGCCTGGTGCATACTGGTTTGCTGCTCCCTCCCAGGGACAGGGCTCCTGGTACAGGTGAGACTGCCTGGAGTCCTGCATGAATTCCTGACTTGGCTGATATGGGAGTTGCTCAGCTCATCAGTGTGGGTAAATTTAATTTACAGAGCAGTGGAGGAGCACTCCATCTGTATATTAGGAACAATAAGATATTGAGAATTCAGAATGGAGCAGTAATCACCCTCAGCTTGACTCAAATTGCTGAAGAAAATGTTTTGTTTTTTCCTCTACTGAAACTCCAATGATCTTAATAACTTCAACAGCTCTTTTTGGTAGGTGGCAATCATCCTCCAGCAAGCAGTCACAGATTACGTGCGTCCCCGAGGAGGAAAGTATGAGTAAACATCAATGCTGCACGCATATTGAGGCAGTGGTGTTTCAAATGTCAGAAAGGCGTTGTGCAATGACTCCAGCCCTCTATAAGGAAATGAGCACTTGGATCACACTCAGTCTTTCTGCTTTTGTTGGAGTGTTCTGTTGTTTGGTTTTTTTTACTTAGTTACAAACAGCGTTGCCTTCCTGTAATGCTTTGAGTAGAAACTGTGCGTGGTGGTAACAGAACTTTCCCTACAAGAAAGGAGCAATTGTCAAGCTGAGACCAAAATAGAGGTGTTTTGCTGCATGTGGTTAAATGGGGATGTGAGGATGCTTCCCAGAGTGAGATCTCACAGCAATACCATGAGTGCTTGGGCTGTTGCTTACACTGCAGCGTGCTCTCTGCCTCTGGGGAAGATAGGGGTTGGTACAAGATGTGCCAGAATCTGGCCTCAGAGCTTATGGGGTGGTTGGTCATATTTCTGTCTGAGGTTTATATCCAGAGAGTGAAGTTAGTTTGAACAAAAATGCGATAACAGCTGAACTCTACAGCGAAATGCAAGCAGCTCCTCTGGTTAGGTGACTCTAAGAGCAATTTGTTTAGGACGTAATCCCCCTGCACCAAGCAGTTCAGTGCTCCTCCTGGGAGACCCGGCAGGCTCTGCGCTTTGCCCATCCCGTGGAGACAGAGCTCCTTTTGAGGCTGATGCAGCTCTGACTTTTTGGCTGCTGTCTCTCTCCTTGTTCAGGAGCACGAGAGAAGTGTGAAGTGTGAGCTGAGCTCTGCGCAGCAGTGACAGAGCCGGAGGGTGCACACAGCACATCCCCGGGTTGAGAGGTGTGTTTGTTGCAGTCCTTTCTGAGACCGAACACGGTGAAGCGTTGTACAGAACCGGTCATTCATCTGCTTTTCAGCCTCAGTGCCTAAGTACCTGCAGAGTACCTGCAGAGGTCGTTAGGAATCCCTCCAGCGGACCGGAGCACGGAGGCGGCTGCAGCTCGGCCCATGCTTTGCTCCAGCAGAGGATGGACACCGACCCTCCCCCCCCGCCCCGGCCGGCAGATCCTCCTTCACACCCTCGCGTTTGGAGCCTTTCCTATTAGAGCCGTTTCCGGCGCTGTGTCCTCACTTCGGATGCTCAGGACAGGACCCTTCAGCTCCTGGTGACATTTTCAAGGGCTGTCAGCACTTCCCCGCAGTGTGACAGACAGGTGCCATCACCCGGCACGCCGCCTCTTTCCTCCCACCACGGCCGCGGGTAATTAACGAGCCAAGAAAACCAGTTAGGAGCTGCTCATCATAACAGCCCTGCCGCACTCGGGCAGGGTTTGCTGCTCCTGCCTCAGACCGAATCCCCGCCATCGGAATTTTGCCCCGTCCTGCTCTGCCCCTCCGGCCCCCTGTGCCTTCCCACCGCAGTTTCTCTTGGAAGTGTCACTGACCCTGCGGGGCTCTCTGACTTCAGGGCGTTGTTTTTCTCCCCGCAGACAGATGCAGAATCACGACTCACCGCAGCTCCTGCACCTCCACCCATCGCACTGTGAGCTGCCAATCTCAGGCAGAGCCAAGGAAGATGCTCTGTAGGACACGGCTTTGCACTGCTGCTCATCCTGCCCCAAACCCTTATCGATGTACCTGTGTGGGGCACAGATAACTTGTTTCTCTTGTAAACCAGTCCCTCAGCAATGAATCAATTCATAGACTCATAGAATCATTGAGGATGGAAAAGAGCTCTGCAGTCATCTAGTCCAATCTCCAGCCCATCACTATCATGCTCATTATCTGGTTCAAGCTGGGTCCTCATTTTGCAATTAGGAATTCAACACCTCTCCAAATCTTCCAAAGTCCAGCGAGTCAGAAGCAAATCGCTCCCAAATAGTATGATAGTTACAGTGAAACACATGGACAGCCCTTATCTCTGCCTGCAAGGCAGGACTGGGGAATCAAACAGATTTACAGTGTGGCTGTGACAGAGCTTTCCCTTCTGGATGAGCAGCTGACTCATAACAGCTTCTCAGAGGCTTCAGCTGAGCTTTTGTTTGGGCTATTTGTTGGTAATGGTACAAATCATCACATAGCTCCCTATACAGTGAGAATATTGATTATGAAATCATTAAACACAGTGGCATCTTTACTCCTGTGACCCCAGCTCTGAGATGTAAGCCAGCCAGGGGAGGTTTTGTCTGCTGAGATACTGCAGAAGGTAATGGAGATCTCAAGAAAACTGCCAGAGAAAAGAGCACAGAATGCTTCCAGGGATTGGAATGCCATCAACCAGCCCGTAAGTTCTTAAAGAAATATGCACTCCTGAGATGCTCATTCAGCTTCTGTGACTCTGAATCATTTCTCCTGGTCAGTAGAAGACCCTGTGCAAGTCAAGCAAGAAGTTGGGGAAATAAGAACTTTGAGGGGCTGAAACCTACTGCAAGCTGGCTGGAAATAAAATCTTGCTTGCTCAAAGGCAAGAGGAGTGGCGATTTCAGAGTCTTCAGCTAGTTTCCAAGCTTCAGCCCTTAACTTTGATACATACCATGTCTCAGAGCTTGAAATATGAATGGGACAGCCTTCATGCAAAGACCCATGCACAGATACTGACTCATCCCAGGACCTAGCAGGCAATGAGTATTAATTATCCACCCAAACCCCTGCACTTCAGTCACTCCCAGTGAACGCAGGCAGCTCTGCAGAGCTCAGTCAAGGCAGAGGGAGCCCATTTTCCAGCAAAGTGTCCCTCCTGGCTCCTCCAGGAGCAAGCTATTGGAGCACTCCCCCCACCCAAAGCACCAATCCCCTGTGCACAGAGCCTGCAGCCCACCGGGGTTCCGTACCTGCTTGCGGGAGCTCAGGATCCCCCTGCTGCCCAGGCAGGATTGCTGGAAGGAGCCACCTCGATGTGCTGAGCCCAGGGCATGCTGCGGGGCAGTGGGCAGCGGGCTCATGTATAGAATGCGGGCAATGAGGCCGTAGAGGACGGCTGCAAGTCCCAATGGTATGACGTAGAAGACAGCAAAATCCAAGAAATAAATGGGCATGTAAAGGCTTCTGGAGACACGGTAGCCACAGCTGACCTGTTCTCCATCTGAAAACGTGACCTGGGACGTGTCCACTAAGAAGAACCACATGAGGCAATAGAGGGAGGTGAAGATCCACAGCGAGAAGATGATGCGCTTGGCGCGGGCCACGGTGCACAGGAGCTGTGCCTTGATGGCATGGCAGATTGCGATGTAGCGCTCCACTGTAAAGGCGGTGATGGACCAGGCGGAGATGTTGATGCCCAGGTACTGCAGGTAGGTGATGCAGAGGCAGCCGACGTAGCCGTACACCCAGGAAGACACCACTTCAGAGATGTTGGGCAGCCCAGCCACAAGCAGTACCAGCAGGTCGGCCACAGCCAGGCTCACCAGGTAGCAGTTGGTGGGGGTCACCATGTGCTTGGTGCGCAGCACCACCAGCACCACCATGGCATTGCCTGCTATGCCCACCCCGCAGACGAGCAGCACCAGCAGGATGGTGACCACCTGGAGCTCCAGGGGCTGTCGGGGCATCCTGCCCAAGGTTTGGTTGCCCAGCACGGCTCCTGGGCTGGCTGAACCGTTCTCCATGGATGCTGCACCGATTCTGCAAGCACTGATGAGCTCCCCTCCTTCCCAACCATTTCCCCCTCCCTTTCTTCTCCACCCACCTCTCCTGCAAATCCTCTCCATCCTCCTACCCCCCTCCACCCCCTCCCCCCCCGCTGAACCACTGCTAGGAGGAGCGGGGAGCATTCAGAAAACCCCAACCCCTGCAACCTCCTTCCCACCCCTGAGGACTCTCAGAATCCCTCCGCACCCCCTCATGCACCTGCTCCCCACTTACACTTGTTGGGTCCTGGTGCACTGCTGAGCCAAGGAGAGGAGGAGGAGGCACAGGAGGAGGTAGAGGAAGGAGCCCAGCTGGGGTCCTGTCTTCCTTCCTCATCTCAGGAGGATGGGACCAGTGTGATTCCTTCCCCATTTCCTTTGGGCTGGAGCAGAGCAGTGCTTTCCCTGGGGGTCTTAAACCTCCTCCCATCAGCTGTCCCATGGTCACCCCATCTCAAAGGAACAGTGGTGTCACTCCACTGGGGAAAGTCTTACCCACCCTGTGCTGGGAGCTCTGCTGGACGGGCTGGGCTGTCTGTATCTATCCCAGGCTGTGAGATGTGTTTCCCACCAGTCAGGTTAATGCAGCAGCAGCCTGACTCTGCTGTCAGCTCTTGCTCGCTCCTGATGTCTCTGCAGAAAATGTATTTTCAGATGGAAAGAGCAACTGTGATTGCTAAGATAGAGTGCTCATCATACCCAACCTGTGGAGTGGAGGAAAGGGCGAGGAGAAAAGCTCACTTTTCAATTAGATTACATTGCAATTAGAAGCAGAGCCATGCCATTAATCCCAGGCACAGACACCCATCTCCAAAATGTGAAGGATTTCCAAAGCTAAGAGATTCCAGTGTAGGGCTTCAAAGGCACATTTCCAAGCGTGGGTGCTACAATCCCAGTGTGGATAAAAAAAACTCCTGCCCAGCCCCATGCTCTTCTGCCTAAACAGCATTCTGTCCCCAGGCTCTGCCTTGCAGTGACAAATAAGACTTTCCCCCTTTTCTCTGGGTATGCCCCCAGTTGGCTTTACAGGGTGCAGTCACTGCAGTTTTTCACTCCCTTTTGTGACGTTTTGTTCAGCTTGGGCTCAGTTGTGAAGGGCAAATGCCCTCTTCTTCCCTTTCCTTTTCTTCCCTTTGGACTCACTGCCTCCTGCCCCAGGACTTTGCTCTCTGGATCAGCCCTGGGCTGGGGATGCAGTGGCAGATCCTTGCCATGCTCATCTCTCCTCAGGATGCACTTTGTGCTACCTTTCCTCACTTTTTTAATAGATTCATATTTCATGGTACTGTTTCATGACAGTGTTTATGCTGCATTCCCCTACTGAGCTGGTATGATATGTACAGAAAGGCAGGATGCAGCTCATGCAGCTGCTCTTCACCCACAGATAGCACTCGCTGCTGCAGCCAATCTGATGGTGTCCATTACACACCTTCCTGTGATGCCGGGGAGCTGACAGACAGAAGGTACTGCCATGCTCATCAGTCAACATTGCTGTCCTCTGTCAGGAACACTGCCTGGCTGCTCTGACTGCAGCATCCTGGCTGCTCTGCGTGCTGCTTTTAGCAGAGCTGCCATACATTATCTCTCTCTGAAGTTGCTCCCTGACCCCACTGTGGCTTTCACCTACCTTGGCCTTTCTACAATTTCCTTTGGCTGCTGTGGGCTCATCTGGTCCAACACACAGAGAGACCTTTGAGATTTAACATATTTTGTAGACACTGCTGGGAAAAAAATGATCCTCTCACCCACCTTTGTGGAAAATACCTCTCCATTCTCTGGTGCTTCACAATCTGTACATATTACACCCATAAAACTGCACCACTGAGGCTGTACCAGCACTCAGTGATGGTGAAAGTAGAAAAGATGCAGCATAAAAAGGTCACAAATGGGAGGGTTTGGGGCTGGACTATGGAATTTTAGACTGCAGAGGTCTTCAAAGCCCAACCCATGGCCCCTAACCCAACCAATGGCCAGAACCCAATTAGTGGCCATAAAACCAAACCATTGCAGTAGTGTCACCAAGCACAACCCTGACCCCAACTCTGTGGCATTGTGGTCACATGGCAGCAGTGTTTCCCTAGATGACAACAGGGAAGTTAGTTTTACTCCCAGCCCCATTTTGTGGACACAGAAATGCACCTTGCCACCCATTCCAACTGCGGGGAGTAACTGAAGATTGGAGCAACCTATAACTAGTTAACATATGCAGATGTGATACTTTTTCCACACTCCATTTGCACACTGAAATAATCTCTGGCAGTGACTTCATTTCCTCTGTTGATTATCTGCAAAGAAACCTACAAAGAGTGTGAGCCCTGGGCCATCCTGGCTGTGAGCATTTGTCTGGAGTGACTGCCACTGCTTTCTCCATTGAGTCAGAGTGAAACGTCACACAATCTTCAGTTAGAAAGAACCAAAATGAGGAAAACCGTGGTGCACTGCAAATCACTTGTGGAATCTCTGCAGCTGTCTCATGTCTTCAGCTCATTACAGTACATTTTGGTTCCTCCTGGGGGGGGAGGAGAGGAATCTCTAAAGGCTCTTGCCCAAAAGAATGGTTTTCTGACAGTTCCCAATTCACTGTGCATCTGACTGTTACTCATAGACAGCAGCTGGGATCACTGCAGGAGCAACAGATGCTGTGCCTGGTCGTTGGCTACTGGTCCTGGTAGTCGAGGACCATCCTGTGCAGGGTGGGAAAGGGAGCAGAGCCAGAACACAAGGCTTTCCATGGCTGTCCAGCCATGTACCATAGCATGGAATAGATTTCATTTATGTTTATTCATATTCCCTTTTCTAAATCTTGGGGTATATAGCCATTACTTTTCCATTTCATTTACTTTGCAAATGCTGTAGATAGGATAACATAAAAATGTAACATAAAAACGGAGCTTGATTAAAAATCAGGAAGTATTTCTGGAGAGGTGGTTGAGTGATTCTCTGCTCTGGTGGATGTAGATTGGTGGCTCTGAGTGAAATCTTTCCCAGTGTACTGCCTCGGCTGGACAGTTTTTACATTTCCTCCTCAGCATATTAAGGCCATTCATCCCCTGGACAGCCAGCCATAAGCAGAAATTTAGCATGTATTTTACTTACAATTGCCTTGTACAGGGTGAAAAATCCACAAAAATTCACCACAAAAACCCAAGGGTAACCAGGGGCTTCAGGGCACTCCCTGTCCCATGGCCGAGGACCTCCCACCCCCTGCTGCAACTGAGCTGGTGAAGGAAAGAGCAATCGATGGGCCTTTCTATGTGTAATTAACACTTTTATTTAGGTTAGAAAGAAATTCCAAACCTCCACAAGTGCAAGGGAGAAAACAAACAAACATGTCCTAGTCTGGCATCAGCAAGGATTTGAGTTGGTGTTGGTGTTAATGAGTGATGGGGGAGTTGAAAATGCCTGACCCTTCTTCAAGGTAGTTAAGGCTACCCTCCACCTGCAGCAGTGAATGATAGGTGACAGGTATCATCATGACTTTCCTTCCTACATTCAATAAAAACCCTTTTGGCACCAATGCGATGACAATTCATGATTCTCCATGGTGTAACATGTCAACTTTATTGCTTCCTCCGTCATGAACCAACCCCAGCATTGCCACGACAGAACTCGCTGATCTCCTACGCTCCAATGTTTCTACAAAGCCCAAACTCTTCCCTTTCTCTCATCACTGAAACCACAGAAACTGGTGTCGTGTGTGCAAAAAATTCATACAAATCTCTTTTTCATCCCTGAAGACCAACCTGCAAAATGGCAATGGCAGCACAATGCTTCAGGCACAGGTTTATGACAGCTGTGATGCTGGAGGCATAAGCAGAGTGGCAGTACCTGACACTGATCATTATCCTTTCAAGCTGATGCAATTACCCTAATCAAGGTTTCTTCGATGCTGAACTTTGGTGTTTAAAAGTACAAACTTTCCATAATCAATCTTTAGTAGTTAAAATTTAGGAGGAGCTGAAGGAAACTGGAAAAGAGAGCCACTCTGGGCTGAGGTTAGCTTGTCCTAGCAAAGAGGAATTTTCGGGTTGAAAATGGATATTTCAGAAGCTCCTCCCATGCTGCTCAAATGCCCTGGGAGTGGGGCACTGCCAGTGTGAAGGATGCAGCGGGAACCTGTGGGTGGGACTCAGTCCTCTTAGTCCAGATCTGTGGTCTTCTCTGCTCCAATTCCTCTGAACCTGGGGGACCCATCTCTGAGCAAAGCCATTGGGACGACCCAACACTGCCCTGACTTTTCCAGCCTCATCTGCCCCCGTACCCCATATCTCCCCGTATCTCCTTCTGCATGCCCCAGCAGGGCTCCTCGCTGCTCCATGGGCTGACAGCTGGGACAGGCCCTGGACACCAGATTCCCAAAATGCTACTGGCCAACACTTTAACAATTTCTTACAGGGCATTAAAAGATTGCTACACATCTCTTGCCAAACAGATGAGTCTTTCCAAGGAAAGCTGTTTTTGATGTGCTCACTGGATGGCACTGTGCTTCTGGAATGGTTTGTGGCTGTAGGTTTCCTTGCTCTCCTTACAGCTCCTTAACTCCTGTCCCCAGGTAATTTTGGCTACTCAATTGGCAAATGGGAATCTTTTTGCTTTCCCCAAACAGAACATCACAGAGTATTAGCTGCAGAAACCACATATGGCACAACTGCCCAGGGAGGTGGTGAGGTCACCATCCCTGGAGGTGTTCAAGAACTGTGGGGATGTGGCACTGTGCTCAGTGGACATGGCGGGATGGGTTGGAGTTGGACTTGGTGACCTTAGAGGTCTTTCCAACCTCAACAATTCTATAATTCTCTGGCAAAGCAGCCTAGCTGCCGCAGAGGGGGAAAGATACTTGTATTAATCACCTTAACAGCAGGGAATTAAGAAACCTGTGGAGATAAATATACCGGGGTTTTGTTAGATTGATGCTCAAAAAATAATCCAGATCTACTTTGTTTCAAGCTTCTCAGAAGCTGATAGATCTTTGTGCATCTGCAGCTGCCACTTCACTTCTGTAATTTAATCTCTTTGAGGTGCATTATACCAAATAATTATCTTAATGAAGACTCTAATGGGAAAAGAGAGGGAAATAATAGATGTGCTTTGAAGAAATGAAGCTGCAAAGTTGCTTTGTTTTGAAGCTGGCACTGGTTTAGCTCCCTCTCCTCCTGGCTCTTGTCCTTATCCAGGTTCTGATGTGCCTCTTTCAAAAGATATGCTTCAATGATGGATTTTTACATATTAGTTACAATATCACCATTTCTGAGTTTGAAGCAACCCAACACGTAAAACTAGCTATTGCTTTAGCAAAGCCCAGCCTTCCACGTCCTGCCCCATCCTGCTCCCTGCAGAGCTCTGGCTCCAATGTCAGGTTTCACTCCACCACTTCTATATTCTCCTGGATATTGGCCTGAGCTGACCTTTTTTTGGCTGCTTTCCTCCTCTTCTGTAGTCCTCCAGCTGCTCTATCTGTTACTCTGGAGAGCCCCGGTGAAGAGATTTCAGCAAGTCCTCACGCACTGATTCCTACTCTCTCCCATGCCCAAGAGGTGCTTCTCGGTGTCACACAGTCTTCAATTTCTTTCAGCAGGTTAAAACAACACTTTATATCATAAATGATATGCATTCTAAATAATAAGTAAATAATAATAAATTAATTAATGCTCCTGGAGATTTTCAAGAGAAGTGTAGATGTCTCACTGAGTGACATGGTCTAGGGCAGTCAGAGGCATGGGCTGATGGTTGGACTGCATGGTTGTTGTGGTCTTTTCCAACCTTAATGAGTCTGTGATTCTACAATTGATTTTTAATCAACTCTAATGTTTTGGGTTTTTTTGCTTGCTTCCTGTAGGGATCACTTCAGGGAGAAAGGAAGTGGTTGGGTGAGATGATCTCATAGGTCTTTCCAACCTAAAGATTGTATGAATCAATGAAGGGTGCACTTCCTCCAGCAGTGACATGGGAAGGTGAAGGAGCACTTCCTCCACCCACCTCCCACGCACACTTAGCCTTGCATAATGCTGCCAACACCCTCACAGTCATAGGAATTATCTTGGGTTCCTTTTTCCAACATTTCTGGATGAGTTCTAGATTGAATTAAGAGAAGAAAGTGAATGCAGCTCATTTTTTCTCAGATTAATCAAAATATCACTTCTGGCCTTTTTCTCTCTTAAATTGGCAAATATTGCTCCCAGACTCCAACCACTTCTCTGACTCTAGAGAGTGAATTCTGTGATCCCTTTGCGTATCCAGTTATTGCCACAAGCTCTCTGTCATTCCCTGCATGTCCAAAATTGTCCTTCATTTCTCAGCTGTGTTGTTTCCTGTGCTGCCGGGACAGCTTGCCATAGAGGTAACGTGCCCGCTCGTCCTCCCGGCTCTCAAAGAAGGAAGCAGAAATTTTCTGGCACAGGCGGCGTGCGTAGGTCTCCAGAAACACGGTGGCGTAGATAATGCAGAAGAGCAGTCCCACAACCAGCAGCACGGAGGGGTTGGGAGGTATCGGGGGGCTGATCCTGCAGCCGGCAGAGCTGAAGGTCAGGGAGTGGTGGTAGCTCCTATCAACGTCCTTCACGGGAAGTGAGATTTTCAAGAAGTCTATTTCAGCCTGAAATAAAGAGAGTAAGAGGTTCAATGAGGTATGAGCCTGGAGGTGTGTGGTTGCTGGTATAGCTTGTTTGAGTGCGTTGAGATGAGGGTACTGAAGCACAAATATACTTCAGGCAGGAGTTGTGGGTGCTGAGACCCTGGCGTGGTGGGATCCAGTCTGGCATCGTCATCTGCTGCTGCAGGATTCACACCGAGCCAGAGCACAGAGAGCAGCAGGGGCTGCATGTTTTAACAGAAAGGTTTGTTTCTAAGCCCTTATTGCTTCACTATAAGCAGTTATCTGAGCTAGGAAGTGCACAGGCTGGGGCAGGAGGAGGATGGCAAGATAAATAGGGAATTAAAAAGCATAATGAGAATTAGAATCACAGAATCATAGAAACATCAATGTTGGAAAAGGCCTCTAAGATCATCCAGTTCAACCGTCCACCTACCATAAAAATTGCCCACTAAACAACATCCATCAGTGCCATATACTTGTGGTTTTGAACAGCCCAGGCGTGGTGACCCCACCACTTTCCTGGGCAGTCTGTGCCACTGCATCACCTCTCTTTCTGAGAATCAATTCTTCCTTATTTCCAACCTGAACCTCTCCTTGCACAACTTAAAGCCACTGCCTCCCATTCTATCTGGGGAGCAGAGGCTGACCCCCACCTCACACAACCTCCTTCAGGGAGCTGCAGACAGCAGTAAGGTCTCCCCTGAGCCTCCTTTTCTCCAGACTGAACCATCCCAGTTCCCTCAGCTGCTCCCCACAAGTCCCCACTGTGCTCAGACCCCTCACAGCCCCGTTGCCCCTCTCTGGACGCGCTCCAGGCCCCGATGTCTGTGTGGCAGTGAGGGCCCACAGCTGAGCACAGCACTCGAGGTGCGGCCCCACCAGAGCTGAGCACAGCGATGATCACCTCCCTGTCCTGCTGGCTGCGCTCTTTCTGATGCACACCGGGATGCTGTTGGTCTTCTTGGCCACCCTGGCACACTGCTGGCTCACGTTCAGCGAGCGTCGACCAACACCCCCAGCTCCATTTCTTCCACACGGTTTTGCAGCCACCCTGCCCCAAGCCTGTAGCAACGTGTGGGGTTGTTGTGACCAAAGTGCAGAACCCAACGCTTGGTCTCGTTGAACTTCATCCCATTGCCTCAGCCCAGTGAGCAGCCTGCCCAGGTCCCTCTGTGGGGCCTTCAGGTCCCATTTCCTCCCACCTTGGTGCCACCAGCACCTCTTTACTGAAGATACACTCAATTCTCTCACCCAGATTATCAATAAAGATATTAAACAGGGCTCCAGTACCAGCCCCTGGGGAACCCCACTCATGACTGGTTGTCAGCTGGATCTAAGAGGATATTAAAATAGATTGAAACTGGGGAGTTTTGTGAAACAGGATACTGGGTGACAGAAAGGCAGCGGGCAGGGCTGTCCCCAAGGATCTCCTGCACACTGAGCAGCATCACAGCCCAGGGCAGCGCATTAGAGAAGCCAACCCATCTGTGTGCCCCAAGCAGCACTCACCTGGTATTTGATGCTGAGCGTGATGGGCACTGTGGACAGCTGAGCCATCCTCCTCACTGCCACGTCCGCTACGCCAAAGACGAGGTGCTCCAAGGCCACCACCACCAGCACCAGCAGCAGGGCCACCGAGAGGCGCAGCGCCTGCGCCAGGCACAGCATCAGCTCCTCACGGGACAGCCTGAGGCCCGTGGGGCGGATGAGGCGTTGGGCTGAGCCCACCAGCAAGTGGGAGGCTCCTCCATCCTCAGCCAAACGCTGCAGCTTCTTGGTGATGTAAATGTTGTCGAAGCGGAGGTTGGTGAGGTAATTCTTCAAGTACCAGATGGACTCAAAGCAGAGGTAGAGCACGGAGAAGGCAGCGACCAGTTTGTTGCCTCCTCGCACACAATCTTTGACCAGCACCTCGACAGCCAAAAAATCCTTCCTGGCTTTCTCGCCAGCGAGGTGCACCTGGTTAATCCAGGAGTTGTTCTTCACCAGTGAAAACTGAAAATGTCCATCCATGGGCTTCAAAATAGCGTAATTTTTTATTTCATCCCCCAGCTTCCAGGAAGCGTTCTCCAGCAGATCAGTGGAGTTCAAAAGGCTCTCAGAAGAATTCTTGGAGATGCACAGGATGACCTGCAGTAAGGTCTTGATGTTGCTGATGATGTTGGGGGTGATGTTAACCACTGCTATCATGATGCAGGCTGACAAGAGGAGCTTCCGGCCCTGCTTGGTGCCCAGTGTCGGCATGGTGATGCTGAAGGCACAGCGCACAGGGTGCAGCAAGAACAGGGCAAGGAGGAGGAGCAGGCTGAAGGTGATGGCCATCGCGATGGAGATGTGCTTGGGGTACTCCAGGGATGCAAAGAGCCAGTTGTAGAAGAGGCCTCCAAGCAGCACGGTGATGCAGGAGCACTGCAGAAATAGGGCCCACAGCTCCCCGCTGTCTGCTGGGACTGGTTTGGAGTATATGGACCATTGCTCTGTCATGATCCTCTGCAACTTTGGGAACAGGGAGTCTTCACAATAGGCGTTGTCATGCAATCTGTGCAAAGAATAAGCACCAAGGTGTTAGTAAGGAAATATAAAAATGCACTAATCTGGGGAATTTGTAACATCCCTCTCTGATCTCGCTCTTTGCCTCTCTGATACCTGAGTTGCTGGCACTGGGGTCTTCCCTGCAACCATGCAGGCCAGGACAGTTCATAGCATTTGTTGAAATCGCTGTCTACAACTCCTGAAAGGAGGTTGTGGCCAGTGGGGGTCAGCCTCTGCTCTCCAGTCATAGCAACAGGATGAGAGGCGGTGGCTTTAAGTTGCATGAGAGGAGGTTCAGGTTCAATATCAGGAAACATTTATTCTCTGAAAGAGTGCTGATGCAGTGGCACAGCTGCCCAGGGAGGTGGTGGGGTCGCTGTCCCTGGAGGTGTTCAAGAAATGTGGAGATGTGCCACTGAAGGACATAGCTAGTGGGCATGGTGGGGTGGGCTGGGGTTGGTCTTGGGATGTGAGGTCTCTTCCAACCTCAGTGATTCCATGATTCTATGAAAGATCTGATACCAGTTGTAAGCAACTCCTCCTCCTCTAATATCATTAGAAAAAAACATTATATTACTCTATAAAAAAGAAGTCATTCAGAGTAGGCTGAACTCTTTAGCTGTGTTTAAGAGCAGGTTTGGTGGCTTCTTAGAAGAGAGAGAAGGGAAAAAAGGACTCCCAGCTGCTCTGGAAATTGTTAGTTAGCTCAAAAATAAGGTGCTTAATGGAACAGAGGAGCTGGAGCAGGAGCTTTTGCCTCCCTGCTTCTTAATAGGAGATGAAAATCCAAATAGGAGACTCAGCAAATCTATGGGTGACAAATACAGAACTGATCAGAGAAAACATTGTTTCACACAGATGCCTTAGTGACAGAGGAAATCTCCAAAGTTAAGAATTTGGCTACTGCAGGCAGGATGAAAAGTCCCAGGGAGCTATTTAAATGCCTAATGGAAACAAATGTTTGGGAAGAAGTACTATTTCTCAGGCCTCTGATGTGGAATGACTCTCCAGAGAGCAGAAAACCTGGCGGGGAGAAGGATTATCCCACTGCAGCTTTCAGTCCTGTCCCAAGGGCGAGACCAGCCAGGAGAGCCCATCTGTCCTAACCTGGCAGCAGCAGCAGTAACCCCAGAGTGGGAATTGTGCCCGGCTAATCCATTTACCAGACGTTTGCCAGTGGATAGGCAGTTCAAAGCTATTGGGACAAAAAGACTGAAGCAGGTATTACATACCTGGATGACGAGATGTGTCCCTGTCCTGTCTGTAGGCTCCCCATGTTCTGGTGCCCTGTTACTCCCACTGTGGATGCTGGAGGCAGCTGCTGGGACACCCACAGGAAGACACCAAAGCTGTCAGCACCAGGCAGCCAGGACTCAAAAAATGGGCTTCATAAGGCAATTTGAGTCAACAGATGCTGTATATTCCTGCTGTGAGTGGACAAAGCTGGTATGTGGAGCCCAGGAGCAACCCTGCTGTCAGACTCCCTTGGATCTTGCTGAAGTGCAGAGGCTTGGTGCGATGACACGCTGCTGAGAGAAATGAGTCCGCTCCATATGGAATGAGTCAGTACTATATGGAAAGACTGGGGGGAACAAGGATCACATGGGAGATGGGGTGTCACTGTCCTGAATTGGGAAATCAGCTGTCTCATCCCAGCAGTATGTTGAGCACTTAGAGAAAAGGGGCTTTCCTCTGGCAGGCATCAGTCATGGCCCAAAGGCACTTCTGGGCATGGAAGGCTCCAACAAATGCTCTGGTCACTGTTGATCAGTTCTGGCAGGCTGCATTTCTCTGCTGAAATTGTGAACTCATGTGCTGGGCTCACAGTGCTTAAAGGGCGACTCCTCAACAACTCTCACTTCTGTACCCTTCCTTGGTGGAATCTGGCTGCTTCATTCTACCTAACTCAAAGAAGTTTGCATTTAGGAAGCTTGACTCGAGCTTTTTGCTGAGACCAGCAGCCTCGTGGGAGCTGTAGATGAGCATCTTTTGGGCCACGGCCATTGGCCATGCATAACTGGATCTGGATATCTTGTGGTTCTTGCAAAGGAAGACCTACTCCTTTCCCATTTCCCTGTGGCCAACAAATCCACCATAAATAATCCTGCAGCAGGCTGGGATTCCTAAAGTTCCAGCCTCCAAACCTCAGGGAAGGACCAGCCATGATGGCTGCTCCAAGGCATGGAGGGGAAGATGTGTCTCCCTCCTCCTGCCAGAAAAACAAAGATACTGTCTACAAGAACTGTGCACAAATCCTGCCTTCCTCCACTCACAGAGCACAGGGAAGATCACCAAACCTGTGCTGGGGCCTCCCCAAGTGATGCTGCTGCCTCCAGCCCTCCTGCCGGTGGGAACATGGGCTCCCAGCCAGTTCCCATGCTCCCTACAGCGAGAGAGGGCGAAGGGCTGGGGCTCAGCTGGGACACAGCTCCCTCCCCAGGGATGTAGCCGGTCCCCACAGTGGTGCAGCCATTGGAGGATGAGCAAAGCTGAGCGTGAGCCTATCTCTGTCTGCTCCCTCATCCCCTCCTGCATGGCACAGCTGAGGTGTTCTTGGAGTGCCCAGGGACCTGTGCAGAGAGCTGAGTGAGGTACTCTGAGTGGCTGCAGCCTTCAAGAGGAGCATAGAACGGTTTGAGCTGGAAAGGACCCTCAAAGGCCATCTGGTCAATCCCCCCTGCAATAAACAGGGACACTCACAGCTCCATCAGGAGTTCAGAGCCCTATCCAACCTGACCTTGGATGCCTTCACGGCATCCACCACCTCTCTGGGCAACCTGTGCCAGTGCCTCACTGCTCTTATTGTGAAGAGCTTTTTCTTATACCCAATCTAAATCTCTCCTCCTGTAGTTTGAAACCGGCTCCCCTTGTCTTATCAAGAGGCAAGCACCAGGAAAAGCGCTTTAGTTTGGAGCATCAACAGCACTTGCTTGCCCTGGCCATTACTTAGGTGGTGATACCACTTCGCAGTTTATAAAGGAATGTGCCAAAAGGCAAAACTCATCAGGCTCATAGTGGCTGTCCCAAGACTCATTTTTCTCACTGTACCCCAGAGCTAGCTGATTATAGCACTTGAGACCCCTTTCAGAGTGAGCAGGTAGCTTTCTGAGGTGGGAAGAAATTATCAATAGACCGTTAAGAACCGAAAAAGAAATCACAGACCATTAAGAAAACAAATAAATACACGAATGATTAACAAACACAAGGAGCAGAGCAGCATGTTCTCTGAGTCTGCTGCAGAGGGGAGCTGGAGTCTGTGGGGATGCTGCATTTGAGCGGTGATTCTGAGCAGCGCCGAGTACTTGTAAGTACGGCCAAACCTGGCTGGAATGTTTCCCAAGGCTCCACAGCGTTCCCTATATGCTGGACTATATGGGTGGGGGTAAAAGGATACACCGCCTGTGCTGATAGTTTGCCAGTGAGCCATTTTCACTGCCTGATGTTTCTCAGGACACAGTGAACAGGCTCGCTTTGTGTAGAAACAAAATTCAAAACCAGGCGAACAAACAAATAAAATAAAGATGTATGCAAGTGAGGGAGTATGTGCGTTTACCCACAGGCTGGGCGCAGGACGAGGCAGCATCCGGCATCTTTGCGAAGCAACTGTGACACCTGGCGGTCACACTGCTCCGGCGCTTCTGTCTGCGTGAGTCCGAACTCATAAACGATGGATGTCTGCGGATGGGTGACTTTTTATGGAAAGCAGAGGAAGTGGAGGAGAAATGGGATGTTGTCAGTCGTGAAAATCGTGCTTCACGTTGGAATTTCTTCTCTGAAAGAATGGTGATGCATTGG
Organism: Tetrao urogallus; assembly: GCF_951394365.1. NCBI lineage: Eukaryota > Metazoa > Chordata > Aves > Galliformes > Phasianidae > Tetrao > Tetrao urogallus. Next base: position 6,132,884 of record NC_136829.1, read on the forward strand.
CACAGGCTGCCCGGGGAGTGGGGGAGTCACCGTCCCTGGGGTGTTAAGGAAAAGGAGGTGTAGCACGAGGCACGCAGTCGGTGGGCACTATTGGTGGTAGGTGGGTGGTTGGGCTAAGTGGTCTTAGAGGCGTTTTCCAGCCTTAGTGATGCTGCAACTCTATGAGGGCAGCTGGCTCTGCATGGCCCCCTCACCGCTGCGGGGCCCCGAGGAGGACCTCTGTGTGAACAGTTCACAAAGCCACTCGAATGCTTCTGGGATAAAAGACACTACATAACACTTCCCTACTGTAAATAAACCAGAACGAGTTTCCTCCGAGTGTCTCAGGAGAACATGTGGATGTTCATCCCAGATCGGATGGGGAACATCAAAGGAGCGAAGCAGAGATATTCTGGATGTTGAATTTCAATGCACAAGTGAGGCATTTCCTGTTTAATTAAAATTCACAGGCGGGATGCTAATGTGAATGGCTTTGGTGGCGGCTGTTGAATGTTGACATTCTTAGAGAAATGGTGTGCAGGCAAAGGCCCTCTGAAACAACAGGGCTTAAGTTACAGAAGGTTGATACAGCACTAGAAATGCCCTCTCCCGAGATTTTTCATATCTCTGGTCGTATCACAGAACCCTCAACAACAACCAGGTTGACTTACTGTAAAAATAGAAACTTCTTCCAGTCAATTTTAGCACAGCAATGGGCCAGCGATGCAGAGTGCCTGAGTCATGGGGGCTGGCAGGGAGCTCTCCTGCTCCTCCAGGGGACAAACCCAAAGCTGTGGGGTTAAGCAGGGGAGAAGGAGGCTCAGCTCTACAGAGCAAACAGGACGAAGGGATGTGCTAACAAATGTGCTTTATTGTACATTTTCCATGATCATTAAGGATTTTGTTAGATGTAAGGATTCTGTTGAACATTCAGGATTTTTTTTTTCCAGAACATGACTGATCAAAGTTCTACATTCAGTTGGTGTTGGTGGTTTCTGTTCAGTCCCAAGACCCTGCCTGAGTGCAGCCTTAAGGTGGACCCCAACTGGCCCCAGGCTTCATGAGCAGCACAAGAGCAGGCGGGGTGGGCTGGATCCCACTGTGCCAGCTCCAAAGGTCACAGCATCAAAGGGACCCAGCAGAGCCCAGTATCCATCCAGTCACCAACCTGCCCTATATCAGGAATCAGATCCTTTATCTTTCCATCCATCTATGTCAATGACAGATCTTTAAATACTTTTAGATTCTTAGAGAATTTTTTTTTTTACAAAGGATAAAATGGTGATTAAAATCACAGTCAATTTGCAATGCTTTCATTGAAAGTATCCAAGCAATCAGAAATACAAAGATGTTAAGAATCAACGCCTACTTTTCAGCAATGTCAATGATACTGCAGTGCAGCTTGCCCGCTGACCTCAGCAGGCTCTCACAAGTGGGTCAGTCTCACAAACCTAAGACTGGCCACATTCACCAAAGTTGAAACACCACTGATGTCCACACAGTTATGTCAGAAACAAATTTGGCCCCAAACCTCCATCTGTGCACTCAGTGCCGAGAACCAGGCAGCAGCTGAAAACCAGGTTTTCAAACCATTGGACATGTTTGGAAACAAACGGTTGCCTTCCTGTTTCCAAAGCATGGAGTAACACACCAAATCCTATTGACACATCCCCTGAATCATCCTTTCATGCACAAGCCTGAAGAAATAGTCTTCATCCTACATGAGAGAATTAATCATGAGACCACAAAGAGCCTCCAGCCTCCACGGTCCTGCCAGAAGCCCACGTTGCCTTCTCCCTGGGCCAGATTCTGATACACTCACTCACATTGGGTTGCACATAAATCCATCCTGAGCTGCTCTCCAAAGTGAGGAAGGGTATCAGAAGCTGGAGTAGCAAAGCTCGCTAGCTTTCATGGGGGGAGAGGCATCTCCCCAAAGATGCTCGATGCTTATGGGGTTGTCCAGGTAACAACCACCTATGATGGACAGATGAAATTGTCTGGGAGTATCTGATAGGTACCTGTGGAAGGTGGGGAAAGGACCTTCGGAGAAAATAACCAATAGATGTTGCAACACTGACCAGTATTTCTAAAAATAAAATTAAACCCAAGGGTCTCATATAGTGTGGGCAGCCATGTGGCTTTCTTCCTGTGCATATGCTGACGATTCCAGTGCCCGAGTCCTAAGTGAGTGAGTCCTTCCCCTGGGGTAGCTTTGTTCATATTTTATTTAGTGCACTTAAAGTGACATTTTCTACAGCTGGCAAGAGCGATGTGGCATTTTCTGCATGGATGTTAGCCCATGCAGGGAAGGTCCCCAGCTGGAAGATACTCTTGGCCCACGTGTTCATAGCCAAGCTAAGAAGTAGAACTCCCATAAGATTCATGAGCAACCCAGTTCTCACCTACAAAAGAAACACAAAGACAACTGTTGAGTTCAGCTTGGACATCTACAGTATGAAGTTAGCTGAACACAAATGTTATAAAATGGAAGGTTTAATTGCCATTAATACCAGCAATTTTCTAAGAGGGCTTTCTTAAGCCACAAAGACCATTCCGCAAATGCTTTGCCAAGCTTTGATCCATCAAAAACATTAGTGCCTGTTTAGCCTCAGGAATGTGAGCAGAAACTGGGACTGAGCCTAATTTTGCTCATAAGCTGTATTTCACTGAGCTGGGGAACATTTCCTTCACCCAGAAACCTCTGAAGGTTGAGCAGCTGACACTGGCTGGAACAGGAGCAGGATCTGAGAGATGCTGAGCACAATTGAAACCACTTTTGTCATCACTTGGAGCCACAGCAGCTCCAAATTTCACAGGGTCAGATGTTATACAGGCTTCTCCCGTATCTCTGTGCCTTCCAACACTACCTTACAGAAGTTGATTGCTTTCAGTATATTGTATATCCAAAGCAACTTACCATATCCTTGACCATCAAGTGTCCAGAAGAAAATGCAATCGAGTTAGGAGGCGTTGAGACTGGCAGCATGAATGCGTAGGAGCATCCTATTGTTCCTGGTATCATTAAATAGAGTGGATTGACTTTCAGACGAATGGCCTTGAAAAACAGAAAGGAACAGAAACTGTATGTTGGGGATTAGGAGGGAAAGGCAGATATATTGATGGATACAGATAGTGCACTGCGCAGAGGCATATCCCACACTCTGTGACAGATAATCACGCATCTCACCAACAAGTGCTTGAAGGAGTATTATTCATCAGTGCTCATTTATGCTACAGGCACTTGCTTTATGGCTCCCAAGGATTTCAAAGTGCCTACAGCCCTGATCCAGGAGCAGGAGAACTGAATGGTGCCAGCTCCAGACCTAGCACCACACACCTGCCTGCACAGAGCAACTCTGAGCACTGGCTGCTTACCAGCTCTGCCAGGACAGGCAGGAAGATGATAATAGTGGCCGTATTGCTGGCAAACTCTGTGAATAAGGCGATGACAATCGTGATGAGGATGACAGCCACGGGTGGGGGTACGCCCTCCAGGGGGTGCAGGCGGCCTCCTATCCAGACAGACAGACCAGACTCCTGCGGAAGGGAGAGCAAACAAGCTGGAGAGCGGTGCTCCTGCATATCTGCAGAAGAGCTGATCCTGTCATAGCTCTGCAAACTGCATACGACCTTCAGCCACCCACACAACCACCTATGTGCAGTGCCATCAGGGTATTTAACAGCAAGCAGTTTGAGAGGAGTTACAAGATTTATTAACCTCTCCTTAATTATCTGCTATGTGTTGCTGTCTCAGGAGAGTTGTGAAACATGTCTTCAGTAGAGAAACATGTCCTGTTAGTGCTGTGACCCTGCAGATGCAAATTTCCAGAGCCAAACAAGAACCCCAAACAGCACGGCTGTACCGGGTCGCACCTCACAGCCCTTTGCCATGGCAAAGCCCCCTCCGAGCAGCAGGATGATGTTCCAGGGCACCGTTTCCTGGGCCTTCCTCCACGTCAGCAAGGGCTGTGTCTCAGTGTTTGGTGCTAGAAAAAGAGAAAATCCCCATATCAAGCACCCACCCAAAGAGGAGCACATCCATCATCATCTGACAGAATGACATTATCAGCCTGACGTCACTGCTGAAGCTCATCAACCATGAGTTGCTGATGATAAAAATATACACATGGATTCCCTCAAGCTAGACAATTCATCATTTCACTTAATATAAAAAATGGAGTCTTAACACAATGAAAAGAAAAGAAACTCTACTAGTTAAGGCTTTTTTTGAGGCTTCCTTGAGGAGACTTCCAACATCAAGTTAATTCCCTCTCTGTAACAGACGTGAACATTGCTCTCAGTAGATGGGAGTCCATGGTAGGAGGAAGTTTTCTACCATCTGAACTGTGAAGATGTTAGTAATTTTCCACTACAGCATTTAAGTTTTAAAGCAAAAAAAGTGCATCCCCCCTACAACCCATCCCTCAGAACATGACAAAATGATTTCTGCCATATGAAAGGATGCGCTAATGGATCTGCAATTTTCTGTGGAACCAAGGCACACATCTTATCCAGAGGAGTCTGGACAGCACAACCAACACGTGTGACAGAGCTCAGTGGGTGCTTCTCCATCCTGCCAGGGATGTGGCAAGCCAGTCCCAGGGGCCTCACCAGCTGCATCTCCATATGAAGGCCGTCTCTCATCATAAGTGGTTTAGGAATTGAAGCTTTTATCTCATTGCTACTCAAAGGGAGAAAGCCAGGACCTCAAAAGACTTTCTGGCACCAAAACTTGCTGGAGAGCCTGGGCTTTAGGAGTTTGACTTCTACTTCATTCTGGGCACTGAGGAAGAGGCCTTGGGGGATCAACTACTCACCTTTGAAGTCAAACCACCACCTAAGGGAAGGCTTTTGTGAGGGGAAGAAGAACAGTATGATCACAATGGTGATTCCTGTAACCGCGTCGGAGACAAACCTGCCCAAAAGCAGCAGAAACACTAGTAAGAAGCATGAGCCTGTACAAAGTTTATGAGAACAGGGATTTACCAAAGAAGATTACAAGTTTCCACTAGGTTTGAACAACAGCGGTTGTTCACAGTTCTTTTTAATTCCTATCAAGCTGTGAACCCCCTAAAAAACTGCCCCACGGCCCTGCAAATGTAAGAAAGCATGAATGAATTCCTCCTCAGCAGTGATGCTCCAATGTTCTGCCTGAAGAACTGTGCTCAGTCCACTGTCCCCTCCCCCACAAGGGCTGTGGGGACAGACTTCCCCAGCTCTTACAGGAGGAGCAGAGCCCACATGAGATCTTTACAAAATGCTCAGAGTGTACAGTGACACGCAGACTTTATATTTGATTATAAGAAGACATTAAATGATGAGGAAAAGGTTCATAACTATTTTGTTCTATTAAGGAGTCATTAATTAAGCTAGAGCTCTACTAAAACAATCCAAAAGTCAAGTATGATTTGAGTTCTGTTTAGAAATATCCTCTCTGAGATTCAGCATTCTCCAACTGCTTTGTTTGTCCTCCCAAGGTATGAATGGATGTCATAAGGGAGATAAACTCACAAAACAGGCAGAACAGCACAGCAAGCCAACTCCTACCATCTCTCTTTACTCTCTGGACCTCCACTGAAATTCAGCATGTCACTGTAAATGCACTACGTAAGTACAGTCAGCACTCCAGGGATGGCCTCAGATGGGCATACGTAAGAATCTGCAGTGCCAGTTCCCACTGGGCTTCATGCACATCCTTTGGGACACAGAAACAATAAAGCTGACTCTAGGAGTTCAAGCTTAATTTATTCCAGGAAACCTGAGTAACAATGTTCAGCAACACAGTCAGAAACCCAGGAATCCCAAAGACTTTGAAATGCCATTGAAAAATGTGAGAATGGAATGAAAATAAAATCTCACCCTGGTGCAAACAAGCTGGCCCAGCCTGGAATGAATTTGGGATCCCTGGAGAAAAGCATGATAGCAAACATGCAGAAGAGGAAGAAAATTGCCTGTTCCGCAAACCTGAAATGAAAGGAAATGCAGTTAAAATGATGTTGTGCTAAAGGGCCAGAGCTGAGACAGGCAGTACTGAGCTCTGGCTGCAGCAGCTGGGTGAAAAGTGAGGCAGCTTCTCTCCAATCAACTACAGTGAATCACTGGAATAAGATGCACATCTATGAGCAGATACTGATATTTGGCAGCAATGATCAAGTGGAAGATCTTAAGATCTTAAGATCCAAGATTAAGCAAGGATCTTAGTGCAAGACATGAAGGACAGGCCAGATGAGCACCATGAAGGCCCAGGGCAGATGTCAAAACACATGCATGCAAAACTGACCATCCAGATGGGGCAGAGAAAGGCTAGGAGCTGCTCATGGCCATTCCTCTCGTCACTGCCCTCTGGGATGTCCTTAGGGCACAGATCGGGCTAATACTGACCAGTTAAGAATGGTTTCGCTCCATTTTAAGCAACATAAAAGGAGAGCTAAGATTCAAATGATACATGAGACAGCAGGAATGATCTTCAAAATCAAAACCTAAGCAGGGTCCCTCAAACATATGACAAATAGCAGGGGGTTCTTTGAACAGGAGCATCATACACCAAGTATTAGGCTTGATTCTAGTGGGGTCAAGATTTAACCAAGGCAATGCCTCAAAACACTGTTTGAAACCTCTCAGAGCACAAGGAAGGGCAGGCAAGCCGTTGGGAAGAAACCACTTGCATTGATTTTAAGTTACAGGGTTGCTAATCAAATTGGTTGAGCATGGCTTAATGGACTTTCTCGCTCGTAGACCTCAAAGAGAGACTTTGATTCTTCCAGAGACATTTTACAGGCTGCTTCATAATGCTCTGGATGGAACAGCTAAACCAATTTCTTTCATTTACAGCACAGGCTCAGTCTTTGAAGAGCCACTCCATTTTCCACACAAGAGCAATAATTACAATGTCAGTAGCACAACACAGACATCACTGAACCTTCACAGCACCACTGTGAGTATATTCTTTTAAAGACAGAGAACCACAGACATTTTGAGGTTAAGACCTACACTTTCAAAAATCTCTACTAGCCCTGGTTGCCAGGGGCGGGTTGGACATACCTGGGGTTTGATTCTTGTAGATACTCAACTTTTCCTTTTTCTCTCTACTTTGGAACTTCTCATACATTTCTCACATTTCTTTCTCCAACATGTGATCCCTATCAATTTGCACACCTCTTCCAGAAGACAAAACCTTTGAGAAACTTCAACTAAAAGTGTTGATTCCACAAAATGAATTTAACTTCTTCCTATCTATTTGCTTTGAGCACCTCTCAAGATTTCTTAATGTATATCCACCATCCATATGATTCATAACACGATTCATCAGTCTGCTCGGTGAGCACTTCTGCTTTGCAGAACAGCTACAGATCTGCAGAAATCTCCAAAATCTGGCCTGTGTCAGTTACATAAAGCACATGTAAAGCTTTGGTTCTTGGAGCAAAAAATTTACAAACAGTAATTAAGCAGCCTAACATGAATCCACACTGTAATATGAACTTTGTTCTTGGTAAGAGCTGAGGGCAAGCTGCTATTTGCTGTTACTCCTGTAGGCGAAGATGAAGAGGTTGGAGCATGCAGAAAAGCAAACTTCAGCAGGTCACAAATACTGAGTGGAAACATTATTCCGTTTTCTTCTAAAAATATTAAACTCAGCCCACCACTCTCAGGACAGTACATTTCCACCCCACTTGATTTCTTTTTCATCTCAATCCCAACTTTACGACTCACTTTGTTGGGCCCAGTTTCTGGTAGTCCTCCTTTATCACTTCTCTGGCTCGGGCTTCTGCATCCACTCTTACATTTGACTTTTTTGTTCTCCAGCCCCTGTCAAGAAACACAGTTACACTTTTAAATGTCTGAACCCAGGAGGAAGGAGCATGGCACTGAATACCAGTGGAAAAGCCCCGCGTATGGGAACACCCATAGTTATAGTCTGGTCCCAAACGGTAGCAAGGCCCCTTTTTAAATCCACTTTCTCTCTGCTCTCACACAAAGAAGGCCCCACAGAGGGCAGAAGTTTTCCCTCATTTATATTCTAAACCAATTCCAGCATGGGCTGTGATTGCCAAAAGAAAACCCCAATGTTGCAGGGTTTCATCTCTGACAGATAATTACTCGGGTGAAACACTGGGAGGTGGCTGACGTGCAAAACGAACCTGTCCCTTCCCTTCTCAAGGCACCTGCAATTTCCTGGAAAATCTCAGGATGCTGTCAAGAATCGACAAATGCACAGAATTTCTGCATGGCCAGGAATGTTAATGTGCTCCTGGCTAAGCCTCTGAACTCTGAGCGCTCACTGGGCAGACATGCTGTTTGCTCCTTTGTAGTACGCGCACACAACGACGTATTCACACCTCACGCTTTCTCTGCCATCATGTTCTGCCTGTGACCTTGATTAAACCTACAACACGCAAGGTTCTACCTCAGGTGCATCCACCAGATCCCTTCGTTCAGTCTGTTTCGAAGGGAAGTCCTGGCTGTGTCTTCTGCACAAGCAAATGGTTGGCAATTCGGAAAATCCTGCATCTCAAAGAGATGTACCTGGTCCTTTGAGTTCTGGGGTGTTACGAATGGCAGCTTTATCTTCACTCAATCAGCCTACAGATTTCAGATTCGAACAGTGCCAGCCTGTTTTTGGCGAGGCGTCCATCTGTCTGTGCTTTCCTGCCCAGAGCAGCCGAGGAAACTGCTGCAGAAACACGGCTGTGCTTGTGCAGCTCTGCACTGTCCCTTCCGAGGCACTTTGCCACTGGGGAATAGTGCTCTGCAGCTATCCCAATAAAGCTGGGCTTCACACGGACAGAGATGAGCCAAACCAAACAAAAAGCATCACGTCCTCCAAGTATCAATGTGACATTTTGCTGGGGGCTTTGGCGAGCAGAACTCCCTCCTGCCTCACCTGCTGAGCAGGCACCAGGGCCATGTCCCAGCCCTACACACAGGACACAGGAATTGGGACACGGCACGGGGCAGCTCTGGGCTCATGACTACAGGGCAGAGCATCCCCCAGCCCATGCCTGCGATTTAAGGAGCAGCCTTTGTCATTTTCTGGGTTGTAACTTTCCCATTGATTTTTTTTTCCTGTTGCTGAGAAAATGTAAATATTTGGACACCTGTTCTCTCTCTCTCTCTCCCTTTTTTTTTTTCTCCCTGCTTTTTAAACTCAAAATAACAATTAAAGGCTTTTCTAAATATTAGAAATTCTGCATTGTCCCTAGGGGAAGCATGGCTGTGAGTTCGTTTCTATCACATATGAGAGTCTACAGGAGGGAAAAGGCTCCAAATTAACCAGTGTGGCACTGCTGCCATTGTTGTAAGCAGCGTGCACTGAGGGCTGTATGTATCCAGCAAAGGTTTACCAGTAAAACACATTACTCTCAATTATAGATCAACATGTTGCTGTAAAACAAAGCCCTGCTATGAAGCACTCTCTTCCAAATCCAAGTTTCAGCATTAGGAGCAAATCTCAGCAGTTGTGTTCCAGGAGATTTCTGCTACTAATTCCAGGGCAACCAAGATTTCATGCTGGCCTTCAAGGTCTGACCCTGCTTTCCCTTTTACCAATGCAGTTCTGCCACTGACTTCTCCCAGCGCAGCTCAGGCAGTAATACAATGTACAAAAATTATGTTTCAGTGAATTAATATGTTAACACATTCCCTGCATGTGTGTATTTCAGTCAGGAAAAGTGTATGCAACTCTGAGAGTTCTTTAAAATTCCCCGGGTGCATATCTGCAACTGCTTACTGCATGCAGCCAAAGGCTCAAAACTGCTTGGAACTAGAAAGAAAAGGATGGGGACTTTTTAGGGAATATTCAACCTTAACTTTGATATATCCATGGAAGCCTCTTTTAATAGCAAGCATCTGCCCGAATGCCAGATCTCTGGGGGCAGATCCTGGGTCATTGTGTATCACACAGCTGTTTTGGTGTGACATGGCAATGCCCACTCGTGGATTGTGCCTGTGGGGTTATCCATGCCTGTGGCATGAACTTTAGGCACAGACATTTCCAAAAAGGGGTTTTGGTATGCGATGTTAATATGCTAGTGATCAATATTATTATTATTATTATTATTATTATTATTATTATTATTATTATTATTATTACTATTATTACAGTTTTTTTGCTTCTTCAGTGTTTTCTGATCCTTTAATCCCTTACAAGCCTGAATCACCCCTGGCCCCTTTCTGCACAGCCCCCATCAGCTCAAGCCCTTCCTGCAGCAGCCAGCTATCAGCAGTGAGCAGGGTGGAAGCAGAAAGCAGATGCTCTTAGTAGGAAAGATAAAAGACAATCATGGGAGCAACGTTCAGAAAACATTTACAGGACTGGGGCCTTGAGCTGAAGATGACACATGGGCAGCTGCTTAGAAATAGAGGATGAACATTCTGAAGTTAGCTATGAAACCCTCCCTGTCAAGATTCTGGGTGTTATGTGTAGATTTAGTATGAGAATTGTATGAAGGTGTATTCACAATGCTGTGATAATGAGCATAGAGTGAATATAAACATACCTCAGATCAATTCCTCCGTACAGGATGGAGATCCATAGCCATCCCATGAGAAGAAAAATCAGCATTAAAGGAAATGCAAACATAAACCAAGAACCAAAGTTCACCACATCACATTCTGGAAAATAACTAAGCAAATGGGAAAAAATCAAGTTAATGCAAGAAGGGAAAACCACCCTCCAATTTAAGGGCAAGCAAACATCTGAAACCAGTAGCAAAATATCCCACAAAGTCACCACTTGTGCACTTAGGAACATTTCCCCTCTGTACTAGCAGCTGGGAGAGGCTTAACATGCTGCTTATGGAAGCCAGTGTTAAGAAATACCTGGAGGCACTTGGCATGGCACAAGGCCATAGTCCTATGCACATAGGAAGTATTTTTTTATGCCCAAGAAAACAAGCCAGAAGTAGCAGATTCCTTATTTTCCTTTGCTACCATACAGCCCTACGTACAGTTGGCCACAGAACACTACCCAGCCTGTTTCATCACAGGAGTTACAAGGCTAGTTTTAAGCACGTGGCCGGGTTCCATTACAGTCAGCAGGGCTAAGAGCAGAAGTAGGGTGAAGCACACACGCACTGGATTGGCTGGCAGCCTGCTGGCTATGCTGGGAATCTGCTCCCCAACATCAGGCTGGGGATACAACTGCTCTCAGCCTTCATCCACTCCCAAAGTTTCCCAAAAGATGCTGGAAGGGCATGAATTTTCCAAGTTAGCTCTTGGCACAGAAAGGAATTTCCCACAGGGTTGGAGAATATCTCTTGGCTGTGCAGGATTTACCCTGGCAGACAGGCAGGGCTTTCCAGGAGAGCCTCCCATACCTCTTCAGCTGTCCCAGGAGGATGAGGTTTGGTGCGGTTCCTGTCAGCGTTGCTGTACCCCCAATGCTGGCTGCATACGGGATGGAGATGAGGAAGCCTTTCCATATATTTGTTTTGTACTCTTCCTCCTTCTTTAAGTCTGAGAGAGTGTCACTGGTAATTTCCTTCTCCTCCGCCAGATCTTTGCTTTAAAACAGTCCAAAAGAGAATCCGGTGAAAGCCCTGGTTTAAATACAGCGCAAGCAATTCAGAGCCTTGACAGAAGGAACATTCCCAGATTTTAGAAAGCCAAGCTAATGCTGCTCTGCAGGACTCAGCCAAGTGCCCCCTCACAGGGTCTGAGGTGCACTGAGGCCCTTCAGTGGCTTGCAAAAATCAGCATAGAGTTCATAGGACTGACCAGCAGAAAAAAAAATTGATAGCACCAAGAGGAAACAAAACCCTATTCCTGAAAAGCTGTTTAATTCCCACTGTTGTTATCAAAGCAGGACCACCAATGCTGTGTAAATCCTGGTGGTTTTTACACCACTTTCCATGCTCCTGGGAAAGCCAAGGGACAATTTCCCAGCAGGAGACACCTCTGGTTACTGCTCCAGAGAGACTGGAGGATCCCTGCAATGATTTGGACGTGCAGAATAATGCGAGACAGAGAAGGGGTTCAGCTCCATGGTCAGTCTGCTAGCAATTGGGAGCTGTAGTGTAATCAAACAGTTCAGTGACTGAATTTCAAATTCCTAAAACTCGGTCGGCTCAGGGGATAATTCTGTGTCTCAGTGCTGTAATACAAACTTTATGGTTAACTTACTCCTCAGTACTTGCCAGAAACTGCATCTCAGTTGGTACAGTGTAAAGTTTATTCTGCTGTAAAGGTGCTGAAAAAGAAAGATTAGGACTTTAAAACAGTTCAAAGCATCTAAAAAATTCTCCTTGAACCAAACAGTGGAACTGCTCACAAAAAGAAGGGCAAATTGCCCTTTACAGAGAAAGGACAGTGCAAAGAAAGAGAAAGCTCACACCACTGTGATGGGGTCAGAGGGGACGAACAAGCCTGGTGACAACACAGCACCCAGCTTCTCCTCCAGCCCCCACAGGCACTCCTCCTGTCACTGCTTCAGACTCTGGAACATTGCAGATTGATGGGAGCTTGAGGGTGTCCCTTCTCTGCTGATGGTTTTGTGCCCTGGGGGGGGTAAACCACAGCTCACTCTCAGGAACAAGAATTACTGGGCCTGCTGTATCCTCAGGGCACACCCCTCAAAGCCTGGACCTCAACACCAGTTTGGGGCCACCTGGGGGACATGCTTGCATATTTCACACAGGCTTTGCCTCAGTGCGCTTCTCACCCATCCCACTAAAGGTGAGCAGGGCACAGGGAAAGGATCTGTTTGGATCGCAATGACCCATCTCTCTTGGTCAGTGAACTGGGAGCTGCACACCATGCTACCGTACATCTATGGGCATATGCACCGGGTCTCAGAGATTGCAGGACAGACCAGAAATACAATCATGCAGGTTTTCTTAAACCATATCTCATACTAAGGTTTGTACCATTCACTGTGGCTTGAGCTCCTGAGGATGGGAGCAGGGATGTGCTGATAAACTCTATTTTCCATGCCCTCTACAGGACTGGAGCCTGTGTGGAGCCAGGGCTTGGACTCGACGATCCCTATGGGTTCCTTCCAACACAGGATATTCTATGATTCGATGACCTTTAACCTCTTTCAGCCCAGGTCACCACAGCCTCTGCCACTTTCCCTCAGGCACTGCCGTGTCTGACCTGAGGCCCACAGCCCCCTCCCACCACGGTCACCCCAGCAGCCCCCAAACTTCCTCGGGCCTCAACTCAACCCTCGTTGCTCTGCCTGTGCACCAGAAGCCGAAAGCAGTGTATGGAAGGAGCCAGTGGTCAAAGTCTCTGGACTAGCTCACCAATGACAAGCCGCTTGTTCCAGCTCAGTGAGCCAGACAGCTTGCACTCTCGTGTTTTACACGTGGCTAATTAACCGAAATTGAGTTAATTGGCTTGGATGCACACATGCTGAGCTTTCATCTCAAGGGTACTGCGATGGAGGGATGTAATTAGCAGAACATTAACCCGTGGCTGACTGTTGGTCTCCCACTGGATTTAGCTGGTCTCTTAGCATTGATGCCTAGTGCCAGCTCTGCAAAGATACATATTTCATTCCACCTCTTCACATTTTTCCATTTTTTTTCTCTGCTAAGCCCCACCTCCACCCCATCTCACCAGGAACACCTGTAAGTTACCTCTCAAGGAAGGTCTGTTAAAGGCAAGGCAGACTTGCTGCAAAGCAATCTTCTCCTGTGAAGCCTGGAAAAAGGGGCTGAACATTTCTATAGGTCCATATGCCAGAGGAAGTCAAAAAACACTGAGCTGGGTGCTGGCTGTACACACCTTGCACAGAGCAGTGTGAGAGATTGAGTGGCCAATTCACCCCAATACCTTATATACCTTGTCCTGGAGAACTTTGGCCTTAATGATGTTTCTACAGCTCCTAAAAGACTGAAAAGGGCCAAGGAAGAGTATTGCCACCCTCTGAGGGGTGCAGGTGGCAGTGCTGGGCCACATCCTGCCCACACCGCCGTGGCAGCAATGACCAACAATGCACATTTCCCACCTGCCCCTATAGAGACATTGTTTCCAGGTCTGTGACCTCAGGAAACATCACAAACACTGACTGCAGTTCATCCTGAATCTGCAGAAGATTCAGACTCCTCTATGCAGGGAAGAAGATTATTTAAAAATATACAGATAATTAAAATAATCACTATTTGCATCTGGAAATACTTAATTTGCTTAGAGAAGTGAAATATTGGCAATGATGGGTTAGTGGGCAGAGAGCAGGAGAATCAGGCTCACAGTGACAGCAGTTTTCAGTTTGGCACACAACCAGCACATGGTTTGGCAATAGGAATGGAGATGTCAGACAGAGCTGTACAGAACTTATAACTCAGAATTTCAGACACACCAAGTCATCTAACTGATTTCTTCTATCAAGCTGTGCAAAAGTCACAAGAAAAGACTCCAAGCTTTGGCTCTCAACAACTCATGCATGCAAATATTTGCTTATCTTCAAAATTTTGCCCACATGGTTGAGCATGGGCACAGCTGATTGCAACCTCGAGGTTCTCAGCAGCACGGAAATATGGTCAATTGATAGGAGACCAGTGGGACGTGTCAGCAAAGCAATGCACCAACCACGCTGATTCATACACTTGACATTCCTTCAGAGAGCCAAATGCCTTTATGGGCACTGTAACAGATACATTCTTCAGTATGTTTCTTTCCTATATATCTTTATTTTCTTTTTTAGTCCCCTGCACACCCCTTCTTTGTTATTAAAACATATCCAAGCCAATATGCAGATCGATGCTATCATACATAATCATAACAGCTCACTTCCACACACAGTCTACACTGCAATAAAAGCTTCCTTGTCTGTGTCAGCCCTCAGATGACAACTCTTTTAGATCACAAAGATCAAGCTGATTTCTAAATAAATATACCATCTTCTTACATTGAAGCAGGTCAGATCTACAAACAACAAAGGGCAACAACCCATCCAAGAGGTGCAGCCAGTCCTAACTGCAGGCGACACCTGATGGACAGGAAAGACTTGCACAAAGCTCACCTTCACCTCCCCTCTCCAACGTATACAGCAGACTCATTGGTTTTGACTGCCTTCAGGCTCAGGGCATCTTCCCAGCAATGTTTTTCTCATCCATTCAGAACGATTACAGAAAAGGATGAGCCTACCCTGAGGTACTGCAGTTCAAATAAAAAGTCTACAAGAATATCTGCCTTTTGGACATTTTGCAGATCACTGCTCCTTCCCTTGTATTTATTATTTCTGTAAGTTTCTACCTCAGAAGAAAAATACATCATCACACAGTTACATGATAGTTGCAAAGTGTCATTTTATTCATTCATCTGCTTGCAGCCCCTCCCCTTGCTGGTTTCTCTCACAGTCCTAAGCATTTTGAACCAAGGTCATTAACTTTGTGCTTGCCAACGTCTAGGACAACAGAACTCTGGATTTTGCATGTTCTCAAATTCCACTGTCCCAGCTACACACTGAAATCATGTTAGAGGATGGAGTCAAGAAAGTTAAAAACAGGTTCACGTAAAACAATGCTTCTGCAGAAGGAGAAATCACAGCAAGAAGGGCAGTGGGGTGGATTTTAATAGATGTGTATGGTCAAAAATTCATAAAGCAAATGTGACAGAGCAACACGGAGTGCAAACATCTCATGATTGCTAGACATGAAGAATGAATTATTAGTTATATCTTTATTAGAGCATGCATACTTCAGTTCTCTGAACTCATTAACCTGCCTTAGGACTCAGTGGAAACCAAAACACTATTGTGTTTAAGTTGTAGAGAAAGTAGAGCAGCTAATTAGTGCTAAAAAGAGAACCTACAGCTGTTGCTCCAGTTACCAGTAGGAGTTACAAAGGGGACTTCACTGCTTCACTTCTGTCTTTCACCCCTGCCTGCCAGAATCCCAAGCTCTCAGGGAATGACCTGTGAAAGCAGGGCTGGAGTAAGGCCTTCTCTGACTGCAAAACCCTGCCAAAGCCCATCCACCACCTACCTGCTTACTGCCAACACCAAGCAGCAACACAGGGCTGGACGAGGGGAAATCACAAAGCACTTTTAACTAGGCTTTCAGCCAGCTGTCTTGCCCTTCATCTGTGCCTTCTCTCTCAGTCCCCCGTTTTATGAGGGGAGAAATAGAAGAAAGAACCTATGCACAAGCACGTGGCACCCTACAGATATCAGCACACTGCATCCGAGTGGGCATGCAGAGCTGGCCTTCTGCTTGTGCCAGTGCTGGGTTCAGGGAGCAGTGGGGATCACTGCTTTGTGGTGTTTCCACATATTTCCAACTTGTTAGTGTGACATGAGGAAGGGAAAGGATGAGAGGGAGCCGTATGTCAATACCCTTCCATCACAGTAACAAAGAACATATTAAACTGGGACCAAGTTTGATGGCAGAAGGGCAGACCTCAGCTGGCTCATACTTCTGCCCTGTCTCAATTACCTTGTGTTTCTTCATTTTCCCTGATCATATCCTTAGATGTGTCTTTCTCCCCAAAGAGGCTTTTCAAAATTGCATTTGCAATTGGAAGCATCATAGCAGTGGAGGCAGTGTTACTTAACCACATAGACAGGAAAGACGTTGTCAACATCATCCCTAAAATTAGTCTGAAAGAGAGAAAAAAAGAAAAAGCTGAATTGAAGTTTGACAGATTCTAACACATTCTGGCTGCGGGAAGAAAAGCTCATGTGCAGGGACATTTTAAAATTAAATGAAAGAGCAGCTTGTGTGCAGAGCTGCATCTCGGCTCCTGCAGCCCATGCCCCCCATGCACACCCCCTGCCCCAGCAGTCACCTGGCTGGCTGCACTCCCACACACATCAGCACCCTGAGTGCGATCCTGCGGTGTAAATTCCACTCCTCGATGGCTGATGCCATGATCAAACCACTGAGGAAGAGGAAATTGGTGTCTAAAAAATACTGTGGGCAAACTTTGTTAGATGGGAGGATGCCCAGGAAGGGAAAGAGGACGATGGGCAGCAGAGCTGTCACAGCCAGGGGCAGCGCCTCTGTGCACCAGTACAGTGCCATCAGTAGGATCACGTAGAGGCATCTTCCTTCCTGCAAGAGAAACAGAGAGGGAAAACAACATAAGCAGTGTCTGACAGAGAGGGAAAACAACATAAGCAGTGTCTGAGAAGTCTTTTCACTTGGAGATACCAAGACAAGCAACATGCATCAATTATTCTTCCAAGGATACCCTATTTCCCCTCAAATCATTTCCACCAACAGCAACATCTTCCCCCCACCACATTGCATAGGGGGCTCAGGACTCATCCTCTGAAAGCATAATAAAATCCCAAATCCCTCCCAGTTTCCTGAGCCTCAATGCTGGAGGACAGCAGTGCAGAGTCTTCAATCCAGGAGGTTCTGGAGGGAAGGAGGTGCCTCTGGAGGTGAAGTGGGGTGTCAATGCTCAGGATGCACTGCTGTTAATGCCCTTACTTGTCCAACTATCCGACAGCTGCTACACCAATTCATCTGTGCTTCCCCTTCAACTTTGTATGGCTTCAAGAAAACAGCTCTGAGAGATGGATGCACCGAGCCCCCTCCCATTAGCAGCAGGAGGCACACAGAAAGGTTTCTTTTGCTAGCTCAGAGCCTCCTGTGAGATCTGTGAGAAACCTTTCCAAGGCACCCTGTCCCTGCAGAAATCAGTAAATCAAGCACTCTGATCAGGAAGTGCCACTTCCTGAGGAGCCTGCCCAAGTGCTGTGCTGCCATGGCTGGCGGAAACCCAGTGCTCCCAGTGCCCATTCATTCACTGAACTGGGAGGCAAAGGAGAGCAAAGCTTCTTGTCCTGGAAAGCCAGGGAAAGGAGCTGGGACAACAGCCCTGAACAGAGGAGTGGAGCCTAGGAGGAAACTGGGAGCCCAGCACAAAGCCACGGGGGGCTGAAGGGGTCACTGGCAGCAAGCAGAGGCAGGGTGCCCACAGAGCTATAAATAACCACTGAGAGCCTTTTGGAAGCCCCAGAGCTATTTATTTCCCCACTCTTTTCCAGCTTGTTGAACAGGTTGGATTGTTTCTCAAAGGCCCCTCTGTATCTCCTCTTGGACCTCCATTCCCTGCCCCAGGGCTGGGGCTGCCAGGGCCCCCCAGGAGGCTCAGGGCTCGGCCAGGTTTTGGGGCAGCACCGTGTGTGAATGGCCTTCAGGACAGAGCTCAGCCTGGTGGATGTGCTGAGCCTGCAGCAAGGCACGAGAGCAGGTAGGGCTGAGCCAAAAGGTGTCAGGCCACCTGCAGCACTGCTAGTTCACCATGAGAAGGAACAGCGATCTATCATTCAATCCACCTGCGGCATGCATCTAAAAACTGCCCAGAGTGACAGAACTGGTCGTTTGCCTTTGGCATTCTAGTTTTGCATTTCACAAGCAATTTTCCTCATAAAACTCAAGTGCACCATGCACATAGAAAAGTGAATATTAAAGAACTGAGAACTATTTGCTTTTATTATTGAGTGTATGAATCACAAGGAAGCCACCATTTCACATCAGGTTCTTAAGTTCTGGATTCAAAGAACATTCATGGTCTTAAATTTAGACTGTGGTGAAATGGCGTGTGAGATACAGTGAAATAAAACCTTTGTGTTCCCAGAGCAGAGCTCAGATGTGGCACCCAGCAGTTCCCAGGAGATCTCCATGGCTTTACTTCATCTGCTCCAATGGGACTGGCACCACAAACCCAACAGTACTAAACTTTGCAAAAGTAAAAAATCACGTTTAAAACATTCACACAGCAGATGAGTGATTTCACCCCCATGGCAATCGGTAATGCCTCTTGGCTCTGCCTCTTTCTGTATTCCAGAGAAATAGTTCTACTCTCATTAAGTCATTTTCCATTCATTCTCTAAAGGCCTTATAAATGAGTTTGTCTCCCAGCAGAAAAGTGCCCTTCAGTTTTCTGAAAAGTTGCACCAATGGACTACAAAGCAAACATATTTTGCCTCTTATACAGGAAGAGCAACTGCAAGTATTGAACACCTGGGTATAGGAGCTGCCATCAGTGGTCAGCAGATTGCAGTTGGCTTCATTAAAGAGATGAAGTCTGATTTAGAAAGTTAATTACGAATTAAAGAAGAGTTCTTTTCTGGTGCACGAAGATGTGCGCAAAGCATTCTGATGAACATTGCAGTGAAATACAGCATGAATCTAATACACAATGCTCACTGCAAGATCAAATGCCAAGGAGTAAAACTGAATAGGGTAAAAAAAAAACCTGCTGTATGGAGGGCTTTGCTCAAACGATGAAACCCGCATGAACTGACAGCAAATGACACCAAAAAGAAAGCTGCAGAAGGACAGGGACAGACCCAGCTGCCCTCAGTGCAGCCCTGGTGTGTGCAGCACTGTCACCCCCACACTTCTCATCCTTCAGCCCTCATGCTGGGTCACCACCAGACCCCCTTCTACTCCTCTCTCACTTCCACGCAGCTTCATTTTGTATTTTTTTGCAGAATAAGCCTATCAAAGTTCAGAGGGGAAAATGGTAGCAAATAGGGGCTTTTAAATGGGTCTTGTGATTGGGTTAATTTTATAACCATTTAATGATTTCCAGGGAAGCGCTTGATGGCTATGGACTGGAGCAGCTCTCCTTGCCATTGCACAAGACACTTGGGAGCGACCTCTGCCCACCCCGAGGCAGATGCCGCCTTGGCTGCACTGAAGGCACCGGGGATTTTCCACACCAGGACTTGCTGAGCTGCAGCCCAGGGAGCAGAGCCCCACAGCTCCCATGGGCAGGCTGGGAGGGAGATGGGGTTGAGGTGCTGGCAGGGAATGGGGGTCAGATCAGGGGAACAGCTCAACAGCTGTGAACCCACACACAGCACCAAGGCATGGGGTGAGCTGTCAGTCCCACTGCCAAGCTGGGGGACACAACAGGAGCTTCAGCTGGATCTAGACCCTACAGGCCCAGCAAGCTCCTAGCAGACCTGGTGCTTGAAAGAGCTCTGCCTAAAGGCACAGCCATGCTTTGGGTTTGCTCCACCAACCTCTGCATGTTCCATGGCCAACACAGCCTCAACACCTCTCATTGACTCTCCCCAGCACCCATCCTATGATCAAGCAAACGAGGAACATAAAGGTTCTTCCAGAACCTCAATCCCAATACCAGAGATACTTTGGCCAGAGCTGGAGCTTTTCAAGATTCATTATCCCACTGCCATTACAAAGGAACTTCCTATCCATGACACTCAGAGCTCCTGAGTATCAGCAGCTGTCAGCATCTCGTTCACAAACTGTCCCCAGTTCTCAGCTCTGATGGTGTCACAGGCCCCCCAGTCACACTGCCTGTTGTCCAATAGGATAGGTATTTGAATCCGATTTCTACCAACACAGCTCCTGCAAACATTATGTAATCTGGACATAAAACAAGCCCTGTTTACCAGCATTCCTGCCAGCGGAGTTCTTTTGCTCTGGGTATTTGCAGAGTGGCTGGAAAGGGGCCCTTAACATAGGGGCATCAGCTGCTAGAGCTGCAGTGAACGCTGGTGAAGATACTTTTGCTCTGGAGTTACCCTAAAGACACAAGGCTTATGAAACACAAAACACTTCAAAAAGTATAAGCAGTTGGCAGAAAAACAGAATCATTTTCTCTGCTTTACAAAAGTGACAGTAGAGGCTCGGGGAAAGTAGACAAACTGACCACAATCACGTAGGGAAATAATGACAAAGATGGGCATCTTCCAGAGAACTGGCCCTGCCTCACAGGTCTGAGCCTCACACGCACTCCTGGGGGCAGCGATGGCTCCTGCAGCTTCAGATGGACTGCAGAGCTGGAACAGCCCAGTGGCAGTTTGACACCATGTGAGGATAGCAGTACTCCCTGCCTGAAGTCAGCTCCATTCCCGCATTATTTTTAGGAAAGATCCACCATATTTTAAAACAGAAAAAGAACCATTTTCCATGACGGTGAGCCATTAAGTTCACTCTTAGCGTCATGTTGCTGTGATCTGACAGCTTCCGTCCTCTGCATCTCATTTTATGCACTACCTGGGCTTCTCTGAACTCTGGTTATGATGGATGTGCCCTCACAACTCTTCGTACTTTGAAAGAAACAGGCCAAGCTCATAAAGTCTTTCACCACTGTGGCATGTTCTCTTGTCCAGTTTGCCAAAGCCATCTTTGAACTACAGAAGCAAGGCTGCAAGGGCATTCTGCTAAAAGCCACCACCTCAGCAAACAGCAGCCTGTGGGCTCTCATTGCCCATGCTCAACGTTCACGAGCCTGTACACACAAATACCATATTGAGCCTCTTGGCTATGGGTATCCAGTCTGCTAGTCATGTTCAGCTAAATACAGGGTGCCATCTTCCAAGCCCTTTTTGGGGAATCTGATTTCCAAGGGGACTGCAGCTCAGTCAGCTTGTGGTCAGCATTCCTGGCAATCCCAACAGCCTATCAGATTCCTTTTGTCCACACATCCTGAAATATTGCTCGTTACCCTCAACACCCTGATGAGGAATTTCTTCCTCATCCCTTCTCATGTCTTCTATGACCCTTAGCTTCCAATTAACATTAATTCTTGACAGCTTTTCTTTCCCTGCCCTGAGCATCACTGCTCTCACCTTTTTTGTGCCAGCTTGCTCTGAGCCAGGCTTGCCTTGACCAAAGCTTGCAGTGCACATAATCACACAGCTTCCAGTTATCATTCTTCTTTCTTCATTGAAGTTAAAAGAGATGAAAATAAGAGCTTATCTTTGCATTCAGTTTTGTGAAATTGGCTTTTCTAAATCACCAGGCACATACGTAACTCAGAGGTGGACTTTGTGCACAACACATAACAGGGCTACCACCACCATTTCCCTGCCGGGCTGCTCTCCCACCAGCAGCCACTCGTGTTCCTACAGCTCAGCAAGCACTGCTCCAGCCCAAGATTCAGACCCCTACCCCCTGCACACTGTGCCCCCAGCTCGCCATGTCGCCTACATTTGCATCACCCATTCCCTCACAATGCCTTCCATTGGAGATGCCCCATGTTCCTTGCTTTTGAGCACAAGCAAAGTCATTTTTCTTCTGGAAGTTCTTAAAGTCTCCTTGTTCTCATCAGGAGGACTCATTACATCCAAGTCGATTTTAAATTGCTCTATGTCCACTGAGGAAGTCAAGCTTGTTTTCTGAAGGCATTGGGACCCATTTGCCTGCTCAGAGCTCCTTTTAGCAGATTTGGCTGCCTCAGCTGTTACCAAGCCAAGAGGCCGTAGACATTGAGTTCATTAGAAGCTGTTGGAACAAGCTCTTTGCACAGCTCATTAAAAGTGTCCCCCATGCCCCTTCCAGCACAGCAGTTCCTCCAGCCCCCCCTGCCCCACAGAGCTCCTGGCAATCATTCACCACTCCGTGAGCCGGGGGGTCGTGGGCACTTCCGCACCCGGGACAAACATTCTGCCATTTCAGCAGCCACCAGAGCTGGAGCTGACACAGACCCTTGTGCTTAGTGGGGAGCATGGGGTATTATGCTCTGGGCTGGGTTATGTTACAGGCACGACTCATTTCTCACTGTTCCAAACTCAGTTTGGAGAGCACATCTGGGGGTTTTGGTAACCTGCTGACAGAGCAGAAATTTCATTCCTCTATTGAAGAGAAAGGAGATTGCAGAGGAAATCACTTCACAGAGTCTCCTCCTCCAGGGCTTCATCAAATTCGCCACCCTGATCTGGTTGGGGGCAGCCAGCCCATGGCCAGGGTTGGAGATCAATGATTTTTAATCCCACCCAACCATTCTGTGATCCTATGAAAACAAGGAGTATCAGTAAAACGTCAGCACCAGTGCAGCCCTGACACTGTACCTCTGAAAGGAGGGGCACAGCAGCCTGGAGAGCCCCCAGCATGGGTGACAGCTGATATGTAGCATTGTAGCTATGGATACTGGAGCTCAGCAGCAATAAGCAAGGCCAGACCTGAGGTGTCCTCTTCCTCAAAAGGTTTCAGCTCTGGGGAGGGGTAACTGAGGTGCAGGTTTCACAGGGGAACCCACTGCACATAGACCTCGAGGTTTCACCCAAGAGCACATATGGATCCAAGAAATCACATCCTACTTGTGTTTCTCTGCTCTATCAACTTTAGATTAGATATCTCAGTCTCCCGATCCAACTGAGATGCTGCCCTTGAAGCCAGACCTCAGGTGGCTCCCTATAGCTCTGATCCTTGTGGATGCCTTCCAGCTTGGTATATTCCATGTGTCTACGGTCTCTGTGGAGATGAGAGTTGCCGAGCAGCTCACTGGGGAGAAGGTAAATTCTCACTTGACATGACAAGAGATTTCAGTATCCCCAGAGCAGGAGAGTGCCACAGAGATACCTCTAAGTAGACACCTACATGAGGAAAGCCTCATCCCAAGGCTGCACCCCAATGTTCTCATGCCCTATGGGCTTCTCTCACCACACAGCACAACGACCACTCAATGGGAGCATGTGGCTCTCCAGTCCACCCAACTGCCATGCTCCAGATGTGCAAAAACTCAGTAACACAAAACTTGCTCCAACAGCTGCACCTTGCTCGACAGCTCCTCCGGCCCCACCTTGCTGTGGGTTCCTGTCTGGAGGAGCATTCCAATGACACCAGCAGCAGATTAGTAAGCTGATTTCCCACTGTATGAAGCTTGCTGAATGCTGGAGGCAGCTCCCATGCCTTCCGCTGTTCCTACTCCCCCTTCCCCAAGCCCTCACACTGCTGCAAGAAGTTTGAGCCCTTCCCTTTGCTTCCTACAGCCCTGTAGCTCAGTCTCTGGGTGGCTGCGCCTAATCCTGTGTTGACACAACAGCAACATTCCCTCTGTGCTGAACAGCAAGGGGCAATTCCATGAGGATAGAGCAGAGGAATTGCTGCCCCCTGAACACGAGCAGAGATTTTTTATTCCATTCCTTCCTCAAACACTCAAATCTTTGCAACTTGGGTGTCAGCACACTCTTCCATGAGCATCCGGTAAAGCAATGGTCATATTAGTATTAATTGTTTTAATTCCGGAGAGTCATTTTGCTGTCTTGCACGTAGAGATTTCACTGATAAGCACTACACAGGCAGAAGTAGATCCGAGAAGGGTTGGGTAGGAAGGGACCTCAGAGACCATCTGCTTCCACCCCCATGCCATGGTTAGGCTTGCCAACCACCAGACTGTGCACTGGATCAGGCTGTCCAGAGAAACGCACTCAACAAATGCACCTGCATGTCCTCGCTGCATCTGAATCACGCCGTCATCGCTATGCACCAAACATCACCTATCCTCTGATACAACCCGAGTCATTCTCAGAGGGATCTGAGTCACAACATCAGGCAAAACCCCACACACTGAGGTCAGTGGCACAAGTTTCCCTGTGACCTCACAGCCCCCCGTGCTTCCACCCGAGGATGCGTGAGGGACAGCTGCAAAACCCTTCAGCCTCACTCACATCCCAAAGCCCAAACCTTCCCAAAGCAATTTTATCCCGCACCTACGGAACATTAACATCTCACGAAACCTTTCAGAATCCAGCACCATCGGTTCCATACAACTCCCCGACAGAAGCGTACATGAGCACAGTTCGCTCAGCCCACCCCTTCAAATGTCACGGCCCCACGACGCCCGTCCACGCACCAGCTGGACACCTCGGCTCTGCACACCTCGGCTCTGCACACCTCGGCTCTGCACACCTCGGCTCTGCACACCTCGGCTCTGCACACCTCGGCTCCGCGCCCCCCGCTCCGCGCCCCGCTCTGTGTCTGACAGCCCCGGCAGCAGCGCGGTGCCCACGCGGTACCTTGGCGGGCAGGCTGAGCAGCACGGGCAGCAGGGCCAGCGGCGCCCCCAGCAGCACCACGGCACGCCGCACGCTCCACGCCTTCTTCACCACCGCCCCCAGCGCCGCCATCCCGCACCCCGCACCCCGCGCCGTTCCGCAGCTTTATACCGGGGCGGGATGGATGAGGGAGGGGGGAACGAGGCCGCCCCGCCCGCCGGGAGGAGCGCCCGCAGCCCGGCCCGCCCCGCTCCGGACTCGGGTCTCTGTCCGACAGCGGCTCCGCTGCGGTTGCGTGATTCTGTTATTGGGTCTAAGCGGGGGCTCGGATGTCCGACGATTTGTTTCGCGGTGCCGCGTGAAGCGCTTTTCTTGTTAAAAATAAATGAACGCTGAACAAAAGCGCAGCGGTGCGGAGCGGGACGGGACCATGGAAACACCGGAAAGGCAAAGTCTTGGCCGCCACCAGGGTAAGGCTCAGGAATCAAGTGAGGAGCGTATGACTGCAGCCCGGCCGGCCCTGGTACAGCCTGACGGGAGAGGATGCTTCAGTCTGAGCCGAAAAGGAAATTGAGGAGCTGCAGCCCGGGACAGGACCCCTCCTGCACTGCTGTGCACAGGGCCAAGAGAGGGGCACACACCATAGCACTTAGGCTGAAGCTCTGACAAATGGATCAAAGCCGGAGGAGCTGAGCATTCTCTGCTTTTTGCATCAAGGTTGGGGTTAAAGGAAGCTAAGGAGAGAAGGGAAGGCAATATAACCCTCTGCCTTAGTGCTCCAGCAGCGTCCTCTGAGTGCTTTAAAAGCATTCAGAACCTGTGAGAGTAGGGGCCCAGATACATGGGGGATGTGTAGAAATCTTGCTCAGCATGGAGACCCATCCCTTCCTGCAAATAATCAGCTCTCTGCAGAGCGACTGCCTCCATGCCCATCACTCCTACTGCATCAAAGGTGTTAGAGGCAAGTGAATCAGATGAAAAGGCAGACAGCCCACTGGGGAAAGCTCTTGTCTTACAGAAGCCCTGAATCATTGGCACAGAGGGGACGAGAAGTTAAGAGGCAGAGTGTGGTGGTACAGCACAGAGCCAGGCTGCTCCCCCAGCACAGCCACGCTCCAAATGTTCCCCTCCGCTTCCTTAACAGAACATGGACAGCTTTGCTAACAAATCAGTCCATCCCCACACCCACTCCAGGCAGGGGCTGAAGCATCGTTACTGTGGCTGCTTTCGGAGCTGAACAGACACAAAAGGTTGGCTGGGCACTGCTGGGGCTGCTGGCACAGTGAGGATCCAACATCCGCCTGGCTCTGGCCCTGCAGCCATACAGCCCCACTGGCAAACACTCCTTCTTTTGGGGCCCAGAGAAAGCACAGAGCTGACCAAGGGAGAGCTATGGGGACTTTTCCCTGGCCTTTCTGTGCATAACATCAGGAATAAAACTGTATCGGGATAAGAAAATAAAAAGGAGGTTCCTGTGCAGTCTCCATTCATTTCCCAGCTGAGAGCACTGCAGGCTGTGAGCTGCCTCACCCGGCCCCCAGCTCCTTGTATGGGGAGAAAGGTGGTGGGACACAGCCTGTGCCTGGCCAGGGAGAGGCTTTATCTCCCTGTGGTGACCCTCACACACTGAACTCTGGGCTACAAATGAGCTTTTATGCTTTTATGGCACTGACTTGGTTTCCTATCAGCACTGATGGGTTGCAAAAGGTTATCAGTGTTTTGCATCTTGCAAAACTGGGAAATATCAATTTCCTGCAGACATCAAGGCACAGACTAAAAAAACCCACACTGTATCACCTACATGCACAGCTCACGTATGCACACAGCAACTGCCCACACAGAAGAGGCGCTGTTCAAAAGTCATGTAACAGCATACCCAGGTTATGCAACTGCATTCTCATCCCTATTTCTTGCCATACTAGTACGCATTTTCTCCCACAACTGTTTTTCTTCTTGGAGGACTTAGAGTCTACAACCCACAGCTTTCCAAAAATCCCATTATTTTAGTTCTGTACTTATGCCATTAGTGGGCTAAACAAAGTTCATTATTATTACTGAAAAAGTAATATTACTTAAAAGTAATATAGTAATAAAAATAATTCTACCAGGCTGGTGAACCTGAGCTGGGTGGCTGCCTGCCCTTTTCCATAAGAGAAATCACCAACAGCAATCAAACACCAGAAACACAATCTCATCAATAACCAGCAGTCCTATTCAAACCCTTAACACTCCAAATTCTTTCTATGAAACTATTACTTCTGTTCCCTTTGCCATTCCCTCTTTCCTTTTTCCCTCTTTCCCAGCTTGCCTACACACCCTCCATATTCCTTCCACTTTGGGAGAAGCCAAGGGCAGACTGCTCCCAAAGCAGTGGGAGTGAAACACTGGAAATGAAGCTGTTTGTGGCAGTCTGCCCTTGGTCTCCTGCAACATTTCAGATGTAGAAAGCAGCAGACCGAGCAGCTGCCTGTCCAGCACACAACTACAAATATTTGCTGTTGAAAGACCTTTTTTTCCCCAAATGCAGACTTTTTTTCAGTGCTGGTGACGATGGCAGGGAGACACCCAGTGGCTGTGTGCAATGCAAGCCATCACCCTGCACTATCCCACCATTCCATGTCCTCTCAGGTGGCAGAAGGGACCTCTTTGGGATTTGTGAAGGCCAGCATACCCCTAGGGTTAGTGCAAACAGCTCACCTGGATAAGCTGGGGCAGAACATCACCGGTTCTCCTGGTGTCACACATAACTGTGACCCAAGGATCAGCTCCAAGGTACTATAGCAGTGACACAGGCAGGGATGCAGGGAGGTGCAGGTGGGTATTCTGCAGGTCTGGAGCCTCCTCTTTGTGGATACATCACAGATGGAAACAGTGACACTACACTAATAAGAGAGAAGCTAGAATTATTTATTGATATAATATAGATATGATACAGTGCTTAACAAAGCTTGATTGTAAATAAGTACACAACAAGATTTGAGGTGGCTGGATACAGTGGATTGCTTACTGATGAAGGGCAGGGAAAAGCCACACACAGAGGAGCTCCTCCCATTGAGTCATGCAGTTGAGAGCAGACCCCTTTTCTTTCTGAACTGCTTGAACCACAGAGGTAAGGAGCTGGATCCACTCCTATAGTGCCATATTTGGTCAGTAGTTTATGTCTAAGGGGATTATACATGCACAAAGATACGATCTTAGCAAAGCTAACAAAGCCTAAAGCAAACTGTTGATCACTTACTGAGGATCTGTGTTGGCAAGGCATCTTGGCATCAACGTGTAAAAGATCTGTGCAGGCATAACCTCCAGGGCATCCCCGCTCCAGGGCAGATCCTGTCATGCTGCCATGCAGGAGAGCTCAGGTACTCTTGGGCCATTCGATATTTATGGAGTCTGATGATGGATTCGTGGTCATACGTTGTATTTTAGCCACATGCCAACCAGCCCTCTGCTGTTGAACTGCCCCCCGGTTTGAGACAGGTCTGTGGCCATGAATCTGTCTTAGCCCAAGTGCTATGAGTGCTGTTGTTCACAACCCTCCTGCGCAAGGGCCAAGGGAGGGAGCTGGAGGAAGAAGTGTATGTATGGGGGGAGCACACCACCACAATACGCACCTGCTGGGATTTTTCCACTCTCAGATAGCTCAGCGCTCATTACAGCATCCCGGCCATAAAAACTTGCAGTCCATCAGCTTTGTTTCTACTCCACGCTCCTGCAGAGAGGACTGCATTTTAATAAACATACTCATAGTTAGAAACAGACTGCTTCAAAGGGCTCTGCAAACATAACACAGCCCTGGCATCACCGGGAGGCAGGCAGAGCAGTGTTTGTACAGATGGGGCGGTGGGCAGGGAAGGCGGCGTGCTGGGGGTGTGGGGGGCTCCGATCAGGGGCTCATTAGCTCACATCCACCTGCTCCCACTGCGCTGCAAGGCCCGGGTCCAGCACCCTGCAGGAGCCTCAGCGACTGAACGTTGCCGCATTCGCTCTCTGTGCAGCCCAGCCTGCCCGGCTACAGGGAACTGCCGCAGGGCTGTGCGCGGGGCAGATCTGGGGCCGCACAGGTTAGCAAGCCTTTGCGGCATCCCTTGTAACTTTAAAAACAAAACAGAAGAAAACAACCCATCGCGACCCCGGGGCAAAGCTGTATCTGAGGCGGTGGAACCCGGGCCCCACGCTGGAGCCGAGCACTCGCCCAGGGCCTCCTCTGGCAAGGAAGTGAATGCGCGCCGGGCACGGGCAGCCCGCAGCGCTAGGACACTTGCACCGCGCGGGCCGCGAACCGCGAAACTTCGACTGAGAAAGCGGCGACATCAGCGCTGCGCCACGGCCGAAAGCTTCCCGACCGCCGCTCGCGGCCTTCTTCCCTGCCTCACCGCCCCCAGCGCGGCGCCGCACATAGCAGCGCACAGCGTGGGGCGGAGCTGCGGGCTCGGCCCCTCCGTTCAGCCCATCCTCAAAGCCCTTGCGGCTCCATCACAGCAGCAAGAGGGAACAGCGTTCCCTTCTCCTAAGGGGCACAGAACCTCAACTCATTTCTGAAAGCGTCAAAGCTCACAGAGCACTTAGTGCAGGACTGGTCGCCCTGTACCGTGGGCTCATAAACTTCCTCTGGGCCATCTTACATTCACACCATTTCACCATGAATCAATTAATATAAGGAAAAGTTACCAAAACCCACCAATACCTCCCACAGGTAGGCAGGACGTCACAGTGCAAGCAGATCACCATATAAACCTACAAAACCAGAAATTTGCAGCAGATTTCTTGCATCAATTGATGTTTCTGAGCAGAAAACTCTTCATTAACAACTGTTGCATATACTTAACAACACAATATCAACTGAAAACTAACTCAAAATTACTACTGAAAAAAAGAAGCAACTGAACTTGTCCTGTGTTTAGTATTCTATTTCAACCATTGCTCGTGTCCTGGAATTCAGAGTCTTGAGACGTTTTAGCATGTGCAGAGGCCATGATAATGGATTGAAACACTCCGTAGCCTGAGAAAAACAGCACATCTGTTTTCCTTGATGACCTTTTGTTGATGCTCTGTAGGTACTCCCAGGACCCCCTCACCTCCCAGGAAACAGCAATCCCTGGGCTGAAAAGATTACCAGCTGTTGTACCTGCACAGAGAACAAGGCCCATGGAGCAGAGCTGCTTTTCAACAGAAACATCTAATGCTGAGGTCAGAAGTGACCTTCAGTACTCACATTTCAACATTATTTGGGTAACTTTACAACAGTTAGAAATCCAATCCAATTTATTTTATACAAGACACTATTATCAAAATAGTAATCTGTGCAATAAAAGTAGCTGGAAGTATAAATAACCTCCCAGGCAGAACCAAGCAGGAATATTTCCCCATCGCTGCCTGCTGTCACCCAATCATGGACCTCTTCCTCCCCCTGAGCCGCACCTCATCCAGACGTTTGATCACTGGGCCGGATTTCTTAGATGCGGCCGCATAGCTCTGTAGCAGAGCCTGGAACACAGTTTCTGTATCGGGATGGGTACTAAGGAAGGCTTTTTCCAGCACATATAGATCGACTCCCTTATCCTCAGGAAGACCTGAAACAAAGCTGAGCCCAAAGTCAATCAGCACCAAGTCCAGCTGCTCCGCAGGAGGCCGCAGCAGCACGTTGGACGTCGTGAGGTCGCCATGGATGAGGTCCTCGTCGTGCATCCTGGCCAGCAGCTGGCCCATCTTCTCTGCCAAGCCGAGGAGGCTGCCGGCATCGCTGCCGTTCCGCTGCATGGAGTAGATGTGATCCTGAACGGCGATCGCGCCAACAATATCTTCAAGGTAGATGCAGTTGGATGCATAATCCACGAAGTAGACCACGGGAGCCGGGATCCCTGTTTCAAAACAACACAACACAACGAATGGAACGCTGGCCGCAGGCAGACGGGAGCTCCCGGCTCCGCGTCACCCCCGGCACAGCGGTGCCCGGCCCGGCACAGCCCACCTGCCCGCCGGCAGCGCAGCAGGGATCGCGCCTCCTGCGCCGTGCGCCGCCGGCCGAGCCGCTCCTCCAGCGCCGGGTGCCGGTAGCGCTTGGGGAAGCGGAGCTTGGCCACGGCCGCCCGCCCCAGGAAACTGCCCCGGTAGACGCACGCCTCGGCGCCCTGCTGCACCAGCTGCAGCCCCGGTAGCGGCGGCGGCGCCGCCTCGGCTCCGCCAGGGCCCGGCGCGCCCGTCTCTGCCCCGTCCTCCGCCCCGGCTGTGCCCGCGCCGCCCGCCGCCGCAGCCGCCGCCTCCGCCGCCATCACCGGGCCCCGCCGCAACACCGCGCATGCGCGTCGCTCGCCGCTTCGGCAATCTTCGGCGGCCAGCGCCGGAAAGCGTCGAGCTCGGCGCGCTCCTCCGCCCCCAGGGGACGGCGCGGCCCCGCATCCGCCGCCGGGCAACGCCAGGGCTTCGGCTCGGATCGGTTGCCGGTACCGTGGGTGTCTCCTCTTCCTTGGGTGTCCCCAGACCCACAGCTCCACGTGCGTGAAGGACGGCCACCCTCACTGCCTGGAGCAATGCTCGGGGCTTCGTGGCGCAATGAAAACCCCCTGCTTTGCAGATAACACGACTTACGGTCCAAGAGACCATGTAAATAAAATAAAAAATTGCTGTGGCGCTCTTGGCTGTGCCACAATTCCGTTTTGTCCTTGTTTTCTCCTCCACAACATTTGTTTCTTCTTCAGAATATTTATCTTTTATTACCACATTCCGCGCTTGTTGCTCACATGGTGGGATCGTGCCTAGCAAATATTGACACTGCTTCAGTCCGTTCCTAAACAACATTCCCGAGCTGTCCCTGATGCGGGTGAGCCATCCTGCTGCTGCCCTACCCGGCAGGATCCCGCCAGCTGGGCCAAGGAAGCAGATGTGTCACTGCACTCCGTATTTACAGTTCGCCAATGCCACAAACAGCCAAAGGAACAAGAGGTTTTCTTGGCACTGTGGGCATATTTTAGCTAATAGCTCCTGCACAGCCCCAGCAGACACGGACACAACCTGTGAGATGCCCTCCATTCATCACGTTGGCAATCGCACCAGCCTTCTCCCATGCTGGGGTTAAGGAGAGGTTCTGCACCAGGTCAGGATTCTCTCTCCTCTTGCACTGCTATTTTCATTGTGATCGTGAGGGCTTTCCCTGCTGCTCCTGCCCTCAGGCACAGGGAGCAGTTCCAGCGATCAGAGCCAAGCAAAGCAGGCTGCAGACACCTGGCTGTGGCACCCAATGCAGGCTGCTGTCAGC
This sequence comes from Tetrao urogallus, assembly GCF_951394365.1. Lineage (NCBI taxonomy): Eukaryota > Metazoa > Chordata > Aves > Galliformes > Phasianidae > Tetrao > Tetrao urogallus. The sequence goes on from NC_136829.1 coordinate 6,164,770, forward strand.
AGCACCAGGCACATCAGGCAGCACATACTTGTGACTCAGGCCGGGTGTTTTGTTATTCAGCTGCAAAGCAAGAATGCACCCTCGCTGCCCTGACATCCAGCAGCCAAGAGCATGATAAGGATCAGATGGAGAAATGGCACTGCCAAGACACACAACCTCGAGATGAGGAGGAGAGCATCTCAGCAGAGAGCAAAGCTGGAAACATGAGGCAGGAGCTGCCGTGTGGCCAAGGGCGTGCTGAGCCCCCTGGATCCAACCCCTCCCAGCCCCTCACACGCAGCTCCAGAACCAAAGCAGCAGCCCTCAGCAGGCCCTCAATGCCCACGAACTCCAAGCGTTACAATGAGAAGCACGGTATTTTAAAACCCACAAGGAAAGATTTTTTCCAAAGTTATCCTCGCTATACATCACAGCAGTTTTTCATGGTGTGGTTTCAGAGCACCATAACCCACAGCCACGCACAGTGCCGATGCTGCAGCTGGATTTCTGCACATACTGATGTAATCTTTTTGGCCGCCTTTCGCAAACATACCATAAAGCTCTGCTGTGCTCCCCAGGACCTCACCTCCCTGCTGCCTTTGCTACTAATGTTTATTGCCCTGCCAGAGAACAGGAAGCCTCCAGAAAATGTCAGGGGTGGCTTTATGCTGGCAGATAAACAAATGCTGAGTGACCAAGGAGAAAATGTAATTTCTTCCTTCTCACGCTGAGTTCATTGGAGGAGTTGCAGTTAAACATGCAGCAGTTGTTCAGGCAGGTTGTAGATCATGGATGTGTTAACCCAGCGGATGCTGAGGACCGCAGGGTCTGCGGGAAGAGAGAAAACTGCAGGTTTCCATTTGAGTGTCGTGAGAGCTGGCCATGATTTCAGAGCTATTTAAGCTGCTTTAATAGGAATTGCAAATCTCATTGTGGAGTCTATTCTGTGAACACCGCTGGTTTCTGGAGGCTGGTGTTTGTGTTTGAAGCCATTCTTCACTGACTGTATGATCCCCATGCAGCTGTCAGACTGCACGAGACACACCATTGCAGATGAGGTATTTCTGCATACTGTATTCCCACTGCAATTAGAGTATATGAATGGGAAGCATTTCTTTATAAATGCAGATGATTTGAAGCACTTTTAATATTCACTATGGCTTTGAGAAGAAACGAGAGCTAAGCCTTTGATCAACTGCTGCCCATACTGACAGACCGGGGTGACATGATCCAGTATGGCCCATCTCACGCATCTCAAAACCATGAAAAAAAAGAGTACTGTGGGCAGAGACATGGCATGCAGTCCCTCCACAACGTAGAACAAAGATTCCTAAAATGTTTTTCTAAATTCCTCATGAAGTTAGTATGTGGAATGACCACTGTAAAGTTCTTTTAACGACACCACGTGTTTTTCACTCCTTACCTGACCTGTTTGCTTCTGGCTGTGTCAGAGGGCTGTGCCTGCACTGCATCCACAGGTGCAGTGATGGCTGATGCAGCTGAGCTGGTACTGTGCAAAAAGCTTTGGCTCACAGCGTGCCAGTGGCATTAGAGCCGTGTGGCGAAACAAATCGTTCCCTGCGGTCACAAACCAGCTCACGACGCAGGCTTGTGGCCATTCCCACTCATCCTCCAGCACAGTCGCTGCTGCGTGACTCCGTGAGGTCTCAGAGTCCTGACAGCACATTGCCCTGCTCTGCTCCCCACGCTCATTAGGTGACAGCAGGCTTATGAGCGTTGCATGCACATCACAGCACACACACATACTTCACCACATCACAACACGCCCAGTGACTATGGTTTGTATGAACAGCACCAAGGGAGAATGTTTCCATTGCGTTAAAGAGTTTCACTCTTCTAGGCGTATAAAGCTTTGTAAAGTCCTCGTTTTACAAACTGCAATTTGTGTTATATGGATTTAGCCTCAGATTCAGAAAACAAACCCTGCCTCCAAGCACAAGTCCCAGTGCCTTGCATGCAGAAGGAAGGGTTCTGTTCCACTGAGCAGAAAGAGGACGTTAATTGCAAGGAAAGTTGAACACCAGAACATTTTGCCTAATGGAGCACCATGCTGCTGGAAGGAGACAACCTCAGGAAACGCAGCCTTTCTTTTCAACAGAAGAGAAAGGTAAGAGTTCAAAGTCAGCCGTGCTGCTCTTTTTTGCTTCGAAACGGCCCATCCTTTCCTAGCAGCCTTTCTTTGGCTTTCCAACCCAGAAACCTAAAAACTCTTATCAAAATCCCCATCTCCCGAGGGCTGTCTAAAGGCCTTCTAGTGCGGAGGAGCAAAGCTCTGCAGGCAGAGCGGGGACATGAGATCCCTGCTCCTGCTGCAGCGCGACCGAGACCGGGACAGCGGGACCGGGACAGCGCCGTGTCCCGGTTTTAGACCGCTCAGCAACACCCGCACGCAGCTCGCTTCGGTAAAAGATCCCCAGCCGCACCGACCAGGGAGAAGGCGCTTAACGGCCGCGCCGGGACCCCCCGGTCCTCCCCAAGGCCCGGCCGGGGGCAGGGCAGGAGCGACGTGGCGCTGCTCGGCTCCGCTCCGGCCGCCGGACCCCGCTCCGCTCCGCCCCGCTCCGCGCCCGCCGCCGCCGCGGAGCGCCCGGGGCTCGGCCGCCGCGCCATGGGTGAGTGGTCCGGGGCCGCGCTGGGGAGGGGGCGGCGGGCGGAGGGCCCCGCGGCGAGCGGCGGCCGTGCCCCGGGAGGAGGGGAAGTTCTCAGCTTTGAGACTTCTCCCGAAGGCTCGGGCTGCCTCTCCCTCCCTCTCTCTCTCTCTCTCCCGCCCAAGTTTCCCGTCTCCTTTTTAGCGCTTCCAGCCCCGGTTTCCTGTGACACGGCCCCTAAAGCCGTGCCGGGAGCGCTGGCGGGGTGGAGGAGGCCGTGCGGCGGCGGGGCGACGGAGCGCGTCCACGGGCATCGCAGAGCGGCCGGGCCGGCGCCGCACCGCTGCGACCGCGGCGCTCCGGGGGCGGCTCGGGCTCAGCCCGGCACCGCGCACCGCCCCGTCCTGCAGCGCAGGGCATCGCCCGGCCCGGCCCCGTGCGGCATCCGCCGAACTTTCTGTCCTAACGAGCTCTGAACCCCGGATACCTCGACGGCTTCAGAGCAGACCGTACAAAGTTGGATCCCGACCAGCGTTCGTGGCCTGCCCACTGAGTTAGCAGCGGCGTCTGATTGAATCAGCGCTGGTATTTACAGCAGGCTGAATGGATCCAAGCAAGCTGGTGGCTTGGAACGAGTGGCTTGCCCACTTCATGCAAAGACTTCTGTTCTCACTGAGCAAATATTTTTTCTGGTAATCTATGTGATATGTGTACAAGGAGCAATGCAAACAGGGCAGGTAGTCACACAGCATAGCGGGAGGGACTGGCGGGGGGCTGCAGGGCCATAAGGAACACAAAGGAAACCGAGGCGTATGGAACAAATACCAAAACAAACATGGCCATCCCAGAGAAATAACCTTTATCATTGGCTGTGACTGTGTGCTGAATAGAGACACTTCCTATTAAACACAGCTTGTGAGGGGGGAAAAAGCCCATAGGCAATAGTGAGGTAAGTTTTCCATGGGCTGGTGGATGTGTCCACATTCTTTCCACACACGGTTTGCTGAAGTAGTGAATATTTCTAATTAAACAAAGCCAATGTGTGAATACAGATAGTATTACGTGCTGGAAACCAGTGTATAACAGCACAAACTTGCACGTCAATGTACCCTACCTGTGCCTTCAAAACTGGGTGGGGAGAAAGAGGTCACTGTCACTGCTTGTGCCCCAGGATCCCCATGGCAGCAGGGGCTCTGTGTGCGCTCCCCCCTGCCATGCTGAGCAATGTGACTCACGGCTCGCACATGTTTGCCCTTTCATCCTCTCTGCAGGGTGAGATGTGTGTGCAGCAAGCACCTTGTTTTTGTAGGGTTGTTTGGGGCGGGTTGGTCGCTTTGGGTTTGGTTTGGTTTGCTTGTGCTGCTGTTTTTTCTTATTTTAAGTAAGCTGAAATACTTAGGAAAGTTGCATGCTCAGCTGTATGAGAAAGGCAAGGTCAAGGAATCGTTCCTTTTGTTTGGGGCAGACAACAGGGTTGTGAAGACATCCTGCAGACCTGGATCAGACTGAGAAAGTTTGCCTGGTTGGGGATCGTGTGCACCAAGCCCCGGAGAAGGAGAGGTGAAGAAATCAGGGCCATGCCACAAAGTAATGCCAGGAGTGCAAGATTTGATAGGAGAAAAACTCTTGTGAGCAGCACTTTCATCTACATTAATCATTCATCCTTATTTATTTCCTACAAGTCAGATTTTTTCCCTTACTCTTTTGGTTTCTCTCGACTCCACCAAAGCTGCCCAAATTCACTCGCTCATGCTGAGGGCACACATAGAACTTAGGGGCCAGGCAGGAGCTGAGGGTTGTGCTCCTGGCAGCAGAAGGCTTTCTCTCTGTTGTTTCCCTCTTACACAACAAGAAATATAATTTAAATCCCCATCACCACCTTAGCAAAGTTTGACAAAAGAGTCCCTACCTCCCCCTGCCTCATCCCAGCATTTGTTCCTCCCTGAGCTGTGAAGAGCAGCCATCAATCTCCCACTAAATTGCCAAGCAGTGAAGTAGTTAATGCTGCTATTTTCTTTACCAAAAAAATCTTTTTTTTTTTTTAATTTCCTTAAATTTTCAACTTAGGTTGAAGTGCATGTGGCATTCATCAGGTCTCACTGCAGGCTTTGCATTCCTGCTCTTTACCTTGCAGTCCTGAGGTCTGAAGATTTTATTTTTAGTGAGATATGAGAGCCTGGAGTTGTTTTTGGGCTGCAGTTCTGAGGGAATCTGCACACTGGGGTAGTTCTTCTGGCCACATAATCACATAATAAATAGAGCCCTACCTCTAGAATACTGCTTCACTGATGAGGAGATGTTAAAGGGAAAACTTCTGCCTTGGTTGCTGCCATTCATGAATTATCTGAAAGACACAGAGGAAGGAAAAGAGATGAAATGTTGTTAACAACTTACCAACTTGGCCAACCATTTCTCTCTTTGCCTGGGCTCTGGCACAGGAATGGAAAAGAAGATGGTGATTCACAAAGCCTTAAGTATAGTGCCATCCCCTGTGGATCCTCAGGTTGTTCAATAACTTTGTATTTTGTGATAAATGCTCAATGACAATAAAAGTAAAGTTCAGAAGCAACAGCTTCTGTGGGTGAATGTAGGATGTCCAGGGACTGCTTGGCAAAGAGCAGGGCCTTCTTGGGTGAGCTCAGGGGGAAAATGCATTGCATGAGGGGCACTGGGCAGTGGCACCTGTACTGTTCAGAAACAAGAATTGTGCAGAGCTTGAAGGATGAATTAGGTATGAAATTGGAGGATAAATAAGAATGACCAGTAAGAATGGGACTAGGCCAGGGCAGTTCTGTCCCAGTGAGTGACCTGTGCAATTCCCTGCTGGTGAGGAGTGCTTCTTGTCCTATAGGTGTTCTAAGCTGTAAATCATGGACTGAAACTTTATAACGTTAATGCAGAGCAAGTTAAAACCCAGCAAGTAGAAGCTGCATTCCCTGCCCTGGACAGTTCTAGTAACTAGAACCAAGAAATAGAGAGCTCAGAGGGTCGCATGTACAACACCAGAGAAGCAAACCACTGTCCGAGACTTAAATACAAGTCTTAACACCAAAGCTGTTAACACAGCCCTATCTTCATAGTTCTGAACACAAAAAAGTGTCACTGCATTCCATGGCAATGTGTGCAGGGCTGGTGAATAGTGAGAGTGTATGCACATGCTTTTGCACATGACCTATGAATGGAGGAAATTCCTTATTGCAGCTTTGCAGATAGAAAACTTTGGGTGTCCTGGAAGAGGTTTTTGCAGATTGTGTGTGCTGATAGCTTTCTGCTAGAGCCAGAAAACTGAACCTCACTTTGCTTACTTGTTTTCCAGGTCGTGCACTGCTGGTCCTCCTGTTGTCTGCAACAGTCTCTCTTCTGGGTGGGCTGATATTTGGATATGAGCTGGGGATCATCTCTGGAGCACTGCTGCAGCTGCAGGCAGACTTCAGCCTTGGCTGCTTCAAGCAGGAGGCTCTTGTGAGCTCCCTCCTGGTTGGAGCCCTCCTTGCCTCTCTGGTCGGAGGAATCCTCATTGACCGCCATGGACGGAGGAGGGCGATTCTGGTCAGCAATGTGGTCCTGTTATTTGGCAGCCTAATTCTCACACTGACCAGGTCGTTTATTGGGCTGCTCATTGGACGCATGACGGTGGGCTTTGCCATCTCTGTCTCATCCATGGCCTGCTGCATCTATGTCTCCGAAATGGTGGCTGCACATCAGCGAGGGCTGCTGGTGTCTCTGTATGAAGCGGGCATCACTGTAGGCATCCTGTTGTCCTACGCACTGAATTACGCCTTTGCAGATACACGGGAGGGATGGAGGTACATGTTTGGGCTGGCCATGGCCCCAGCAGCCATGCAGTTCCTCAGCATCCTCTTTCTCCCAGTGAACCCTGTTAAACTAAACATGTGGGACTCGGACTGCCAGAAGGGTCTCATTCAATTGCAGACCGCTGAGGACAGAGAGGCAGCAAAGCGGGAGCCCTATAAGGAGAAGCACTACTCATTTCTTGATCTTTTCAGGACCAGAGACAACATGAGTAGACGAACTCTGGTGGGGCTGGGCCTGGTGCTCTTCCAGCAGTTCACTGGGCAGCCCAACGTGCTGGGCTATGCCTCCAAAATCTTCCACTCTGTGGGATTCCAGAGCAACTCCTCTGCCATCCTGGCCTCTGTCGGGCTGGGGGCAATCAAGGTGGTGGCCACACTGGTGGCGATGGCCTTTGCGGACAAAGCTGGCCGCAGAGCACTGCTCCTGGCTGGCGGTGTGGTGATGGCCATCTCCGTCACCACCATCGGCCTCACCAGCTGCATCGCCCCACTGGCCATGGCCAGGGACTGCACAGCCGCTGCAGACCCCAACGTGTCCCACAGCCTCCCCCAGCACCCCCTGGGACCCCCGCCCTCCCACATCTCACCAGGCTTAGGAGAAGGCAATGGGCAGGCAGGCCTCGGTTCTGCTGCTACCAAAAGCCTTACAAAAGCTCTTGCCAGTGCTCAGAGCAGTGAGGTTGTTACTCGTTCTTCCCACACTCAGAAAATGGGCTTGGCAGGGCAGTCCGACAAGGAGACAGTGGAGAGCACAGACCCTCCTTTCGGCAGCGCTCCCCTGACAGAACATATGGTTTTAAATTGGATTACGCTGCTGAGCATGATGGCTTTTGTGAGCGCTTTCTCAATTGGATTTGGACCAAGTAAGTACGGTGTTTATATATCCTTGCAACTAACCCAGAGAATAAAACTGGGGCTGATCTTTATAGTCTGCTTGAAACATTCATTATGCATCGGCTTTACCAGGCAGCTGAGTGTCTGGAAACTGGAAATTTATCCTTGTCAGCCTACTGAATCATTTCCTGGTCTTGCAGCTCTGTCTGCTGTGTGGCTGGGACAACATCATAGTCACCTTCTCTTCCATGCTATCACTACCCTTGTAATGCTCTCTTTTTCCTGCTCATTGCAAAATCAGAGCATCCCACGAGCACTGCCTAATGCGCACAGCACCCTGTGAGGAGGAACACAGAGGGCCTTCTCCAGAAAGAGCAGCAGAGCCGGAAGTGGAATCTCCTAGAAAGTTTCTTGGTATCAGTTGGTCTTTTTCTGAAATCATTTTGCATCAGATGAGAATGGAGATTAGTTCTTGCTTCCACGTGAGTTCTAGTGTTTTCCGGCACTTTTTGTTTTAAATGCATTGATGGGAGAGAACAGTATCTAACCAAAGGAAAAACATCAGTGCACAGCAAGTCCCATGAGTTTGGCAGTGACTCCATAAATCATTTCAAGCAAAATAACCCTAGGATAGGAAAGATTGCTCTAAGTTACATACTGCTTTCAGCTCTGATTTTCGCCCAAATGCAACAATCTCTCTTTCTCCATTCTTTACACGGAGCGTGTCCTGATGGCAGATATGTCATTTTCCCCCTATCTGCTCAGTGACCAATTACCCACTCTACTTTCTGCACACTGGACCTGCCCATTGCTATCTCATCCTCCACACAGTGCTGACATGGGAGCTTCAGAGTGCTCTGGGGTGACCTGGCTCTGAGATCAGTGACCAGCAGCAGTGGGTGCTGGGTGAAGCCAGAGTGCAAAAAACCTTGCTGAAATCTTCCTTCCCCATTTCCCAAATACATTTCTTAAACCATACAACTTTTTTCTATCCTCTAATCTGTGCAGTGACCTGGCTGGTCCTCAGTGAGATCTACCCAGCTAGAATACGAGGAAGAGCCTTTGCCTTCTGCAACAGCTTTAACTGGGCAGCCAATTTACTGATCAGCCTCTCCTTCCTGGATCTCATTGGTAAGTGTCCATCCCCATCCCTCCACGTCCCACAGGTGGCTTAGTGCAGGTGGCTGCCACGAGCTGATGGGAGAGTAAGTGGTGCTGAAACCTGGGGTCCTGACTGTGACCCTGCTGCCTCTGAGAGCAAACAGGCACCATTGATACTTTTCTGGGCCCTTCCATCACCTGTTCTGTAAAAACCATCCTTCGTGCACAGGGCTGTACCACAACACTGGGCTGTCAGAAAACCGTGAGTTTGCAGCTTTCACACCAGTAGCTTTGCAATGTTTCTTGCTGGCAGAACTGTCATTTGAGGGATTCAGTTGGCACTGCTGGATGCTGAAGCTCAGCCACTTTCACCTTCCTTCTGTGGTGCTGCTGGAAAGGCAGCTGTGAGTCCTCCCTCACTGCTCCCCAGTTCTTCTCCTAGCAGACAAGGGGATTTCCCTGCCCTTGGAAGGGCTCTTGACAGTGACCACCCCACAGTAAGCCACCAGCTTCATTCTTATCCCAGGATATGACTTCCCTTTGACAGACCCTTCATTTGAATCTTTCCGCAGATGCCATTGGTTTCTCATGGATGTTTCTTCTCTATGGGCTGATGGGAGTGATGGCTGTTATATTCATTTATTTTTTTGTTCCGGAAACAAAAGGACAGTCCTTAGAGGAAATAGACCAGCAGTTCTCCAGGAAATGGTATGTGTGCTATTGTGCCACCCTGCCTTTGGGTGTTTCTCACCAGCAGTATCCAAGGTCCATGGCACTGGGCAGCCCCAGCCTGGTCAGTGCTATTGAGAACATCAGAGAGGCACAGCTGGGCTGTGGAAGCAGCGCAGTGCTGCTGGAGGCTGCTAGTGGTGCTGGGTGGAAAAGGGCTGAAAGCAAGGCTTGTGGGCCAGGGGAGAGCAGGACAGAGCATGGTATAGGCAGGGCCAGACTGCAGGAGGGAACAATGCTCTGGTCCTTTCCTCTGGGATCCTGGACCCCTCTTTCTTCTATGGGGAAGAGACATCTTTCAGTGTAAGACTGAGGGAGGTTGTGCAGCCGTGGTAAGGAGGTGGCTGGGAGGAGTGGCTCTGAGTCCAGGCCTGTCTCAGCCTGGTGTGAGCAGCTGCACCCCCAGCTGACCCCCAGCATTGCCCCCAGGCTGCGGGAAGGAAGCAGCTGCAAGCAGCGGCGTGCAAGAGGAGCTAGCTGTGCACACGGGCAGTACCAGAGAGTGGAGCGTGCCAACAGTGCCTGACAGTGGGACTGCAGTGTCGTCCTGCAGAGGGGAACTGACCTGGGGACATTGCTTCTTGCAGAGATGGCTCTCCCTGCAGTGCCTTAGATCTTGGGACATGCTCACGGTCGTCCCTTGTATCCTTGGAGAGTCTCTGGTCCCATGCAGGGAGCGTGTCCTTCCTCTGGCATCTTTTATTGTCCACGCTTTGTGTCTGCTATCATTTAAGAGATGAATGGTTTTGTATGCAGGAATAAAACACAACTTTTGCTGACACCACTTTCCACCCATGCCGTTCATTTCCAAGCAAGATGCATTATATTCCACTGCTTTGAAGTACTTGGTGCTTTCCAGAGGGGTCAGGATTGCAGGGGAAATGCATTAGGCACTCAGCAGCATACATTCATGCCACCACCCTTTATAATGTCTGTGCAGAAGCCTGCACTCTGAGAAGGGGCTGATGCAGCTAAACACCCCACAGCCCCAGCAGCTCACCCACCTCGTCTCATGTGGTCAGTTTCTAGACGCATAGAAGCACATTGTGAATATTATGATGCTCTCTTCTGTGCACAGAGGATGCTCTGCATTCACAACCAAGGTTTGCATGTACAAAATACTGCAATATTCTGATACCTTGTACAATTTTTCTATCTCCTACAATTTTACATTCTTTGATACATCTTGTAAGGCCTGTCACCTCTCCTCCTGACACATATACATTACCCCACTCACTCCCAAAAGCTTGTGAGAGAAGTGGCACCTTGCTGACCAGGTGCCTCCATCCTGCTGACCAGCCAGCTCTGCCTCTTCTGAACCCCTTGGGAACCACATCCCAAAGCTTAGCATGCTCCCCTGAAAATATATCTCCTTGGGGACCAGCAACCACTGTGCTGGGCAGTTGGCACAGTGGTGACGCACAGGATGTGTCTTAGGCTGTCCAGTGCCACGTGGTTGTATCTCCCAAACTGCCGCAAAGAGAACTCACCGTGGCGCTGGAAGATGACCCTCTGCCCTCAGCTGTAACTCAGTCCTTGACCTCTGCAGCCAGCCACAGGGGCTCAGTGGAACATCGTGCAGTGGCCTTGGTGCTTCTGAAGTCCCCGTGCATGGAGTGTGCTGTCACCGCAAGGCACAAAGGGATACCTGCAAAACATAAAACACATGCTCTCTTCCTCTTACTGCATTCAAAACCCCACGGATACCGAGCTCTATCAGCGATAACCCCGGTTTATCGGGAGCCAGAGGCAGCGCTGCCCTTGGAGCCGCAGCGGGCCGTGCCGGCTGCTCCGGGCTCCCGCTGCCGCCGCTGCAGCGCGGCCCGCCGCCGCCAGGGGCCATCCCGAACCCGCGGAACGAGCCGGGCCGGGCCGGGCGGCACTGCCTGCACCGCCGGCTGCTGCCGGAGCCTCGGTGTGCGGAGATGCTCGCAGCTGGGAAGCGGACCCGAAGCTGCCGCTCGGTCGCAATGCTGGCGGCACTGAAAGCGGCAAAAGCACGGGAGTGCTCGAATGAGAAGCGGGAGGGAAGTGAGAGGGTGCAGAAATTCATGCCTGCGCCCCTCTGGAGGATGCGGCCAATGCACAGTGAGACCAGCGGGGAAATCTGTGGGGCAGCTGCAATCAAAAAGGTGGGACCGTCACAGGTGCTGCCGGCAGACCCACGGGAACACAATTCAGCCACAAAGCCAAGGTAAAACTGAGAGGCGTTCCCAAATCTATCCCAGCATAAAATGATGGCAGGTTTTCTAATTGCTGCAGCGTAACAGGGATGTTGATGACCTGAGCGCCCTGATCGAGCTGTAGATGTTCCTGTTCGTTGCAGGGGAGCTGGACCAGCTGACCTCTAATGGTCCTTTCCAACCTGAATGATTCCGTGATTCTATGAGCTGCCCACTGAACAGTCAGTGGGTGTCAGTACAGAGCTCTTGAGATGATAGATCCCAGATTCCAACAATGTAGATAGAGCAAGGCCTGTGTTACTGACCCTGACTGGGATAAGTGCAGCGATCAGAAAACATGAAATGAGATTAGAGAGCTGAAATTCAGGTCGTGGTAATAGTGGGAGATTCCAGCTATCTGCACACGGGTTTGCTCAGGGATCCATTGGGAAAAGTACTTCTGGATACAGTAACGAGGCTCTGGGATCCAGCAGTGCTGGAAGCTGCTGCTCTGGGTCTGGGCAGGGGCTGTGCACAGGACCTGCTCACAAGGTGTTCGTGGGAGGGCTGCTCCCTGCTGGTAACCACAGCACTGCCGATTTAGTGCTGGAGCGGGAGGGAGCACAGCAAATAAACCCAGCGAGCGGCTCTGCAATTTCAAGAAAAGGAACTATGAAAAAATAAGGTGATAAGTCAATAGCAACAACAGAGCTTGAAAGAGCAGACAGAGAGCAAGGAGCCTGCGAGCAGTCTGGCGGCGATTAAAAAATACTCTATTAAAACCCAAGTAAAACATGTGCCACGGCTCAAAGAGAACTAAGAGGTCCTAAAAAACATGCTGCCCGCCTCACTGGGAAGGTTAAGGAGGTTTCACGGGGAGAAGGTCAGCATTTAAAAAGTGGAAAGGTTTCCCACATGAGGAGAACAGGAAAAACCATCAAACACAGCAAGTAAAGTGTAGACAGAAAATTAAAAGAGCTAAAAAAGGGAATGGGGATCTCAGTGCAGGGAATGCATTAACCGAAGCCAAGAACCTGGATGGGAAGATTGTTTAATGGCAGAGGCAAATGCAGGGGACCTGGGAGGACAGGGCAGGATGAGGAGCTCAGGCACTTTGTGGGGGGTCTTCAGTGCTGGGGTGAGTGGGAGATCTTCATTCCCATGGATCAAAACATTGATGAGAGCTGTTCCTATACTGCAGGCTCCTGTGCTGGGTTTAATGGACATTTTTTGAGGACAAAGGAGGGCTTCCTTTTCAGCAATAGAGTTTCCCAAAGGATCCTTGGGTCTGGTTTTGTTCGGCATCATCATTTGTGGCACTGGAAAGGGAATGGACATCAAAACCTCCAGGTTTGTGGGTAATACTAAGCTCTTTTGGGAAATGTTTTACCAGAAGAACGTGGCAAAATTGAGTGGGCAAAAAATGTGGTTGAGGAGCTTGAAGTGTAGACAAACACAAACATATGGCAGCATCCAAACCTTGCACACCTGGTGCAGACCTCGGGATGGTGGCTGCAGTTCAGGAAGAGACCTGGGAGGCATCACCACCACATGTAGTGTTGTCTACACCCAGCGAGAGCCAGGGCAGTGCCAGAGGGGCAGGCCACGTGAGATGGATGTGCCATGGAGGGCTGCGGGCTGGTGCAGAGGCTGCTGGGTGAGAGCTCAGGGTGGGCTGGAGGAGCCTCTGGGCTGGGTGAGCTTCCTCCATCACTAAACTGGACAAAAATGTGCCTGCTCTAAATGAGCGGCCCATTAGAGCAGCAGCAGCCCACCTTCTCCTCTTCCCTCCCCTGAGGCTGAGACCTCATAAGACTGGAGGATACAGAAATGCTTGGGGCAGTGATAAATCTCCTTTAGTGAGCTTTTATTTCCTTTTCTTTCACAATATTTTCTTTAGTTTCCTAGCCAAATTTTTTCTAAGGAAAGATTTCTGACTTCCTTTGAGCCACAGCTCAACATCTGTCCACATTGGGGGCTGAAGTAATACACTGTTAAGGGGTTTTGATGTCAAGCCCAAAACCCCACCAGGGATTTATGCAGCTCTCCCCTTTCCTCCCTCCTCCTCTTCAAACGACCTTTCATTTGCTCTCACTAATTGTGCTGTCATGCCTTTCTTTCCCCCCGGTGGTGCAGACGGCCGTTCGTGCAGACAGGTTTCAGTGACAGATGCCTGTGCCATGAGGTGCCTCTTTTGGGAGGTGGGCGCGTTGCGTGAGCACCAAGCTGTGCTGAAATGATGCAGGCGCCCATCCAGTGTGAGGACGGATGGGAAAGGGGCTTCCCTGCCCTCGGAGGAGCTGCTGAGGAATAGTGCTGATCTGCCAGCCCACCCACAGACACCGCTTGCTCCTCAAAGTCAGAGAAACACAGAGTGATTGGGTTGGAAGGGATCTTAAAGATCATGGAGCTCCATCCCCCTGCTGTGGGCTGCCTGCACCCTGCTGGCTCAAGCTGCCCAGGACTCCGTGCAGCCTGGCCTTGCACACCGCCAGGAATGGGGCACCCACTGCTCTGTGGGCAATGAGGACAGGGGCTGTGCTGCTGAGCAGAGCAAACCTCAAATAAACGCAGTGTATGGGTGAGGATTGGTGATTCCACCGACTGTGTGAGATTATGAAAGAGGACTCAGAGCTGTGCACCTCATGAGTCAACCTGCTCACATGGAAGCCACTCTCAGACTGGCCAACGTAAGGGGAATGACACTGCTGAGCAGCTGAAGGCATCTGGGATACAGCCAGAAGCAAATCCTGAATTTACCCAAGGGTGTCTTTGCACCCTGGGAAGTTGTTGTCATTACAGGAGGGCAGATAGAGCAAGTGGAGGAATGCATTCCTGAAGTTCACAGGCAGTTTTCTTGTGTTTTAAAAGCCTGTGGATGAAGATATCCAAGAGAGGGGAGGACTCCATCTGCCCCAGCTCCTGCAGGCAGATGGGCACAGGGGCATTCAGCACAACACTGCTGCAGGAGGTTTGGGAGAAGCTACGGTGCTCTGCCAAAGAGTGGGCTTCTACAAAAACAATGGCAGCTGCCCCCACCCTTGTCTGTGCTTCTGCGATCTGCCATGGCCAAAAATGGGTTGTTCCTATTCCAAAAATGGTGGGTTCCAGCCGGATTTCAGAAACTTGATGATGTGAAGTGTGAGCGGCAGCAGCGCTGCCCCAGAGCCCTGCTCCTGGCCATGGTAATGGGATGCGGGTGTCTGAGCAGGGAATGCAGGGCAGCAGCATCCCTCAGTGCTCTGTGCACCTGAGGGCAGTGAGCTCAGGGCCCACATCCCACTCTGTCTGCTTGGGGGGATGCAGGGCTGGATGAGAGGGACCAGAATGCATGAAACACGATAACTGGAAAAAATACAAACCAGAAGTTGGGCTGTGTAATGTGCTACAGATTCAGCAAAACAACCGGAGCTGAACAAAATAATGTTCCTCCCATTAGAACAAAGGTACTGCCTCGATCCGGGGAGAATCTGGAAGGAAAACGGTGTGCTGAGCTGTGGTTCATTGGCTTGTGCCTCTCCCAGCACAGGCTGCACACCCCAAAATCCCACAGTCCTCACAGGGATGAGTTTCTTTGGGCTGGGAGTTAGACCCGGGGTACAGCACTGGGCTGTGCAGAAAACAGTTCTATGCCCCAACCTGAATGGGACCCAATCAGCCCCTGAATAAGCAGGAATGATGCAATTACCTTTTCCATGCAGCTCTTCCAGCTGTGTCCAGGTGCTTCGGAGCTGCTGGGATGTGCTCCCCCCACTGTGAATCCTTCTCCCCTCATTAGAGGAGCAGGAACAGCACGGAGCTGGCGGCGGTCAGGAGCCGTTTCTCTCAGGAAGGTCCTTGGTGAGGGTCTGCAGGGAATCATGGCAGCACAGCCCCATCGTGACACAGCTGTGGCTGTGCCCACTGGTGGCTCCATGTGGCAGCATCCTCCTCCTGGTCCTCCCCAGACGCAGAGCCGTCCCGGCACGCAGCTCGGCCGCCAGCAGCAGCGCAAACACCAGCGTCAGCGCTCGCACTATTAATAGTGTTTCTATTCCTGCTGTCATTATGATTGCTTCTGCTACTATTAATAATAATATTTACATATGCATAACCACAGATGCAAAACAGATGGCTTGGTGGGGACCGCTGAAAAACTTGTCTCTGCCACATATTTATGACAGAGACAGAGGGCAAGCCACACAGAGTGCCATAGAGAGAACAAATAGATGGGGAAAAAGAATGAAATAATTCCTTCCATATTCCCAGTAGAGGCCAAAACTTGTCCATTCCCTCTCTCAGCTTCTCTCCTTTCTAATACTTGAGACTCTTTTCCAATACCAGGTCAGAGATGGTTTCCATATTCTTTCAGACTTGTCTAATTTTATTTTCCAGTTCAGCTATTATTTTTTCAGATGCAGCTTTTCCCAATGGATGGAAAATACGAAAGGAGCCGCTCATCTGTTCCCCACAAGTTTTTTCCTGACCGCTGGGAAGCTCAGGCACTATTCCAGACCTGGAGTAAACCTTGCCTGCTGGAGAAAACTCGATCCCTGTTTGCTGAGTTCACAAGTCTGGGAATCATTTAAGCTAATGGGAAAAGTGAAAGTGAGAAAAACTGCCACCAGCCTGAGCCACCCTGTTTGCTTCCTACAGTGCTCTGAAAAGAGTTGTGGCGAGGTGGGGGTCAGCCCCTGCTCCCAGGTAACAGTGATAGGACGAGAGGTGATGGCCTCAAGCTGCACCACGGGAGGCTCAGGTTGGGTACCAGGAAACATTTCTCCTCAGACTGGTGATGCACTGGCACAGTCTGCCCAGGAAGGCAGTGTTCATCAAACAAGTAGAGGAGGCACTTGGGCACATAGCTCAGTGGGCAATGCTGGTGATGGGTTGTTGGCTGGACCTGGTGATCTTAGAGGTCTTTTCCAGCCCTAATGATTCCACTATTCTAAGATTTTTGGTGGTTTCTTTGCCCAGATGCTGCAAATCGCAGGTGGTCTGCCAGCAGCATGGCACTACCCTCTGTAGAAGGCCAGGGCTGAAGGAAGGATTTCCCAGTCCACACTGGTACCTGGAGTGACATAGTCATCCCCCAGCACGAGTGGTTCCCCTGCAGCTGTGCTTCACTCTCCTGTCTGGTGTACTCAGTTGTACAAACACAGAGGCTCCCATGCACCACAGCGTCATGTTGGTATCCAACAGGACTTGTTCTTTTCTGCTGCCAACACCTCTGGGGATGCCCTGACTGCCCTGAGCAGCCCCTGGTCCTGCAGCTCCTTCCGAGAGGAGGAGGAAGGTCTACAAGTTGTGCCACACCACAGAGATTTTTAAATGGAGAAAGCCACCAGACAGCCCGTGCTGCACGCTAACGAGTACAGCACAGCATCCCCAAGCACTAATGACTAATAAAGTGCCCCACAAACTAAAGAGTCCCCAAGTACTACTGAGGACTAAGTAGTCCCCAAATACTCACCTCTCTCTCGGGTCAAATTCCACTCTTTAAACCAATCCCCATTACATTTTACACATAAGGCTGTAGAAGGCCTCGGAGGGGCTGTTAGGGTCTATTGTAGGGGAATAAAGCATGTGTCAAAAAGACTTTTAATGCCCAGTTAAAAATGGCCTAAACACGGTCTGCAGTTACCTGATAAGCTGCAAGGTCTCTATTGGGATAAATATTTTGGTTTTTAAATTGTCTCAGCCTTTGCACACTTACAGGAGATTGGCTTGGCTCTATGCTGAAGCTTTGTCAACTACATTAAAACAAAATTAAAAGCCTGGCTTTTGTTCCATCAAGACATTTAATGCTTGTTGCTTTTTTTCTTGCAATGGTTATGACTAGTGAGTACTGAACGTAGCTCAGTGCAGCAGATTTCTGCAGCTCAGTGCATGTTACAGCACCAGCCCTCCACGAGTGGCCCTGCCATGCAGGAATCAGGGCCAAAAATGCTCCAGGGGAAATTCACATGCCCAGGGCTGCACTGCAGAGCAATGACTGAGGCCTACGTGCACAGGTTCTACTCACTGCAAGTATTTCTGTTAGTGCAAATGGAGATTACAACATTTCCCATTTAGATTACCTTTTTTTTTTTTTGATCCCTGCAGTGCCCATTGCCATCACAGCATTGGTGGTTTTTATGTAGGCATCAAAGAGTAAGATGTCTGAATTGCTCGAGGGCTGTTGGTTTCACTTTGTTTGCTTTTTTCTCCCATTCATGGAGAGCTTCCCCCCTAATTCATGGAGAGCTTCAGGTTCACAGCAACAACAGCAAAGAGCCCAGGGCTGGAGCTCAGATGGGTGCTTTTCCCCATCCCACTCATCCCCCTGCTGGAAGGGTCTGTGGAAGGGAGCAGCCTCCCGAGGCCGTTCCGTGGCTGTTGCTGTGCTTTGGAAGGTGTTTTCCTGGTAGCAAGTGGGGCCAGCACACAGAATTACTGGCATTTGAAGCTTGGTGCAAGATTTGACTCTCAGGAATGCGGCATTAAAATCAAAACTTAAAACTTCCATATTGCAAAACCTATTAGCTGCTTTACCATTTTCACAGTCATGCCAGTTTGCTCATACTGGATCTTTTACCAGACCATGACAGCTCATTTGTTTAGCTTGGGCCAGGCTTAAAGTTCTGATGAAGCCTAATCTTGTGACCTGTATTTACTTTGGCCAGGGGTGCCTTCTGCACAGATGACTTCCTATCCTTCCTAATCTTTCCCGCAGGAAAGAAGCGGGGAGCTGGGAGCAGGGGGAGGAAGCAGAGCCAAGCAGACAGGCTGCAAAGAGAAACAAGCACTGCACATGTCGGCGGTGTGGGTCAGGTTCAGGGACCTTGTCTGTTAAGGGAAGGAATTAAAGGGGGAGTCAGCACCTCCGCTGTCATCATCTGAGATGCATCAAATCCATCATCGCCCCCTGGAATTTTACCCATCTGGAAACACGGATGGCTGTGACAGCTTCAGGCGTTTGCGAGGATCTGGAGGTGGAAAAGCCCCTGCTTGGCTTCAATTTGTGACAGTTCCCATTGGAGCTGGCAGAACCGTGCTGCTATCAGACAGGGGTTTGGCAGCGAGCTCCCCCTGCCCAGGAGGGATATGCAATATGCAGCACACATCCTTCATGAATGCCCCCAACAGATGGCATGGATCCCACATCCCCTCCTTATCCAGCTTTAGGGCCTTGTCCCATAGGAGGAACAGCACAATGCAGCACCCCAGGAGCAGGATCCCTGCTGGCCCGATAAGTGCTGAAGAGGTTCCCCAAATCCTTACTTTATGCTCAGCTAGGCTCAGAGGGGCTCCGAATTCAGAGACATAACAATGGAACTGAGAGCGTTTTCGGAAGACAAAGAGCCAGCCAGGTTTGCATTCTATTTGATAGCCTGGGTTCGACTAATTCCCATGAGCTGAAATAAAATTTTTGGAGTAGCTGGAAATATTCCTCAGCTTCATTCCCACGGAAGAGAAAGTGCTTAAAAGCAATCTAAGGTTAATGGGAACATGATGAAAGAACCATTTCTGTAGAGTAGCATTTTGAGTAAATGCCTCCTTTAAATGCATTTTCCAAGCATTAATAGCAGGGAAATTTGGGATCGGGTTCAAATGTCTCTCAAACTTCTGACAACAAGTGGTGAGGAAGCAATATAATGAGCTGCTGTGGAGAGGCTCCGTTCATGGCTTGAGGGCTCTGAGCTGGGGCTGCTGGGGAGCAAATCCCCCACTGATAGGGAGCAGGGACCTGGACTTGCCCTGATAATGAGCCAGAAACCCCCCAGGGCCATCTGAATTGTGTATGAGTGCTGCTTGCAGGGATTTGTTCCACACAGAAGAGTATCTTCACTGTTGGGCAACTGGGGAGTGTAGGAACATGTCGACCCCAAATTCCCATGTAAACATTGGGCCCTTTCTTTCTTTCTTTCTTTTTCTTTCTTTCTTTCTTTCTTTCTTTCTTTCTTTCTTTCTTTCTTTCTTTCTTTCTTTCTTTCTTTCTTTCTTTCTTTCTTTCTTTCTTTCTTTCTTTCTTTCTTTCTTTCTTTCTTTCTTTCTTTCTTTCTTTCTTTCTTTCTTTCTTTCTTTCTTTCTTTCTTTCTTTCTATCCTTTCTTCCTTTCTTCCTTCCTTCCTTCCTTCCTTCCTTCCTTCCTTCCTTCCTTTCTTCCTTTCTTCCTTTCTTCCTTTCTTCCTTTCTTCCTTTCTTCCTTTCTTCCTTTCTTTCTTCCTTTCTTTCTCCTTTCTTTCTTCCTTTCTTTCTTTCTTCCTTCCTTTCTTTCTTCCTTTCTTTCTTCCTTTCTTTCTTCCTTTCTTTCTTTCTTTCTTTCTTTCTTTCTTTCTTTCTTTCTTTCTTTCTTTCTTTCTTCTTTCTTTCTTTCTTTCTTTCTTTCTTTCTTTCTTTCTTTCTTTCTTTCTTTTCTTTCTTTCTTTCTTTCTTTCTTTCTTCTTTCTTTCTTTCTTTCTTTCTTTCTTTCTTTCTTTCTTTCTTTCTTTCTTTCTTTCTTTCTTTCTTCTTTCTTTCTTTCTCTCCCTTTCTTTCTCTCCCTTTCTTTCTTTCCCTTTCTTTCTCTTTCTTTCCTTCTTTTCCTTCTTTTCCTTTCTTTCCTTCTTTTCCTTCTTTCCTTCTTTCCTTCTTTCTCTCTCTCTCTCTTCCTCCCTTCCTCCCTCTCTTCCTCCCTTCCTCCCCCTCCCTCCCTCCCTTCCTCCCTCCCTCCCTCCTCCTCCCTCCCTTCCTTCCTTCCTTCCTTCCTTCCTTCCTTCCTTCCTTCCTTCCTTCCTTCCTTCCTTCCTTCCTTCCTT